>NC_134532.1:194928902-195247116 GCF_050624435.1 Tenrec ecaudatus | reverse complement strand
AGGGGGCTGGCTTTCTGACCCATGGAGGCTGAAGTCAAGGGACCATGGGGGACCCAAGGGAAACATGGGGACCAGAGGGAAAATTGACTGCTGCTGGTGGAGACATCTTGCTCTAGACCCACATTATTGATCCTGACTTGCAGTAACCTATTAGCTTCTCTAATGAACTCTTTAATTATGAATATTATCTATGAGTTTGGTGTGAGGTGCTGCACTGGAGTATCAAGTCTAGCGTAGCTAGAGGGTGATGTGGGAGGAACAGGCGCTGTCAGAATAGGTAAAGAAGGATGGACTGTGAGACCTAGCTGCCCCCTTGCCTCATGGTACTATGAGAGCCATCAATGCTGTGTGGTATATAAGAGCTATCCAGGACACAGAAAGACATTCTGGGAGGTCAGATATGCCCAGCCCACAGTTAACAGAAGTTACTGCAGTTATGAGGACACATACAGTCAAATGGCTTTGCAAAGTCAGTAATTACAAGCAAATAATTTGAGTAGTCTCTGCTTTCAACCAAGATGCCTGGGCCATCAGCAATTATATCCCTCTCTCCATGTCTTCCTCTAGAGCCAACGTGAATTTCTGCCAGCAACCCGCTGATTCACTGCTGTATCCACTTTTTAATTATCTTCAGCAACATTTTATATGCATGTGATTGTAATGGTACCATTCAATCATTTCCACATTCTATTATGTCACTTTCCTTTGGAATGAGCACAAATATGGATCTCTCTCTGTCAGTGTTTTCCAATTTTCTTAGTATAGGCAAGTTTCAATCAGTATTCAGTCAGCTCCCTGCACTTTGGTTTTCACCAATGCCATTGATGCTGTGTGCATTTCTTACTTCCTTGGTTGCATGCTAGCTCTTGAAATGGTTGAATGTCAACCAATTATTTCTTGTACAATGACTTTGTGAATTCCTTCCATCTTCTTTTGTCTCTTCCTAGATTGCTAAATATTTTCCTCATGAAATTCTCATCTAGTTAGGAAACCAGGAATAAATGAACGTTGGTTTGGTATTTGTGTAACAATTTCTGGAATTTGGAATTTACTAGTATTGTCCCCACTCCCAGGATCATTTTCAACCAAATTATAATACTAGAGATTTCTGTTAAGACAATAAATCGCACTAGCCATGATTGTCCCATCCATGCCACAGATTTCAATTTCAAATAGAAAATTGGATATTTCAAAATCATGCCCTAAACTGAACATAGAGCATTTTCCCCACACAGCCCACTGAAGTACAGGTCATTGTCATGAATCCCCTTCTTCTGGTGATTTGAACAAATAAATACATTTAGAGGCAACCATGCTTCTGCTTTAGTTTTCTCCCACTTGACTTTCAATCACTTCATTCTCTTGGCTCCATCTTCAAGTTATAACCAGAATCGGTGTACTTCTCACCACTTGAACTGCTGCTCCTTCTCCAAGCTCCCAACACCTCTCACCGGGATAACTGCAGCATCTGACCAGAGCACCTGTTATTACCCTTGCCTTTCGGTTCACATTTCACCACTGAAGCCAGACTAATTTATGTAAAGCCTGAGATAGATCTGTCCACATATGCATCTTCAGGGTTATGCTGGGGACTTTCCTTGCTAGAAATTGTTCCCTGTCTCTCAGGCCATGAAGATTTCCAGTGCTCTTTGAAGGAAGTAAAGAAAAGATACTCAACTCCCATCAGCTTCTGTAGATATGACCCATTTATTGTGTGTGTGTGTGCGTGTAGAAGTGGCATGTGTGTTGCTCACTTTTCTCACTACCCCCAGTTTGGAGGCCAGTGGTTGTGTGCAATGAAAATTTCTTTCATTTCCCTTTATGATATTGGGAATTAGCTTTATTATCTGATGGGATGATTATATATTACAAGGCTATAGTTCTTAAGAGACCAAGTTAGCCATACAAACTAAATAAGAGCTCATGGTTTGCTGCCACCCTGATTGTATTTTACATCATTCATGCATGGAAGAGGAAACTGCTCAAGGGTCACTGTACTGTGTCATCCTAATGGCAGCTTATTGTGTCCACCTTATTTCAGATGAAATAAGAACTTGATATGTATAAACTATATGTATATGTTAATATGGACTAATGCAAAATGTATACACTCTTGTTAGTTGCTCTCCAGTGAATTGGGCTCCTGGTTATCTCTGTGTAAGAGAATGAAATGTTGCCTAGTTCTCTACCATCTTCATAATCAGTGGAATGCTTAGGGCCACATATATATATTAAAATCAAGCTCACTGTCATTTTGTCACTTCTGGGTATGTACATCTGGGTAAGTGGTGTGCATGTGTTTGTGTGTGTTTCTTCTGTATGCTTGTGGGGTTTTAAAAATTGTTTTATTAGCACATACTTCACATATCATGCAATTTAATCATCCAGTCATATTAGAAAGGGTGGTGCAATCGTCACCACCATCAGTTTCAGTATATGTTTTTCTCATCCTCATTGTTTTTAGCTCACCATGTCCCCTGAACCTCCCCTGCCATGCTCTTAGGGAATTATGAATCCACTTACCATCTCTATAGAGTTCCCAATCCTGAATTTCATATACAGAAAAATCACACAAAACACAAAGAAGGAAATAAGAACAAAGCCATAACTAAACAAAACAAGGGGAAATCACCATTAAAAAAGCAGAAAATATTAAAACCCGAAACAACTTTTAAATGGGTGAAAAGGGAGGTCTAATGATAAGATATTGCATTCTAAACTACCCAAATCTTCCAGAGTAGACTTCCTGGTGCTCTCTGTTGGAGGAAAGCTGTTCACATCATGCCTGGGCTACTTGTGCTCAGAGGGGCTTCCCCAGAGACTTAATCCATGTGTTGACCTGGAAAATGGATTTTTGGCTTCCCCTGTCATCCATAGCCTTCTATTAACCAAACTCTGATACTATGCCCTCATTCTGATTTGGATTTTATTTTCCATACTCTGGATCACACAGGCTGGTGTAGTTCCTCCATCGGACTTAGTTGAGGCCTCACTTAGATGGCTGCTTGTTTAAAGACAGGCCTTGGCGACCCAGATGGTATTATTTCTGACAGCCTGTCATCAGCAGGTCCTTCACAACACTTTGCTACAGTGCTTCTCTGGTTTTAATACATTTTTCTTTATTAAATTTATCCATCTAGTTTGAGACACTTCGGAATTCAATTAAAGTGATGCAAAGAGAAAGCGCAGTTCTTTGTGAATATCAGATTTTAATTTTATTTAACTTTCAAAGTCGACAGTACTCTTCTATTTGCGGATCTCATTTTAATGCAGTGGGTTATGCTTTCGGCTGCTAATTCCAGGTCAACAGCAAAAATCATCAGCCCCTCCAAGGAAGGGAGATGGGGTTTTCTCCTCGTGTCAACAGCTGCAGTCTGTGTAACCCAGAAGGGAGCTCCACCCTGTATACAGAGTAGATTAAACTCAACTCCGTGACAGTGAGTGAGTGAAAACACATAAAGAAGAGCTCCAAGCCCATGGCCTTCTACTCCATTTCAATGCATAGTAACGCTATAGGACAGAATAGAGCTTCGCATTAGCCTGACTGTACTATTTACAGATCGGCACATCTTCCTCAGTGGAAGACTGGTGCATTGAAACCAGCAGCCTTTTGGTTAATGATTGAGTTCTTAACTACTGTGCCCCAGAGCTCCTTATATGGAGTATAAGTGATTTTTTCCCTTAACTTATTTTCTTCTTAAAAAAAATCAAAGTAAGTCTTGTACATGGTAAAGAAACCACATAGTGTGAGAAAGTGTATTCCAAAAGCTGTTATTTAACTTGTTCCATTTTGGAAGATCATTACAGGTTAAGCTCAGTCGTTAGGAGCTGGTTAGGAACACTTTTAACTAATTATGGAGCAATTTTCTTCTTACAAAACACACAAAGCTGTTCGGTTGGAAGATGGCATTTCCAGCAAAACTATTGCAATTGCATGCAAATTATAGCTACGTTCTGGGTTATGCAGCTATGTAGCAGATAGGTAGAGTATTTTCCATGAGTAAGTTTTTATGTAGGGGCACAAAGAAAAATAAAATGGCCGTTTTTACATAGAATTTGTCTTGAATCAGTTAGCATTCTAGAAATTCAACAATAAACAAAGTAAAAAGCCATTCATGCAGTCTGATTTGACCCACCCTTTCCCAACTAATGATCTCTTTTTGTCTGTTTCATATTTAGCTTCTTTTCAGTCAAAGAAAATGATTCTATATCCTGTTATTATTAATTGATTCGGCAATCTCTACAGGATGTAAGCAACTTAGTGGTAGTTAGGGATTATATACGATTATATCTAATATATATGCCACCTAACTAATACTCAATAAGAATTTGTGAAGTTATTAAACAACCTGAGTTTAAATTATATGTCTGTATTTATTTTAAAAGGTTTCAACATTTCACAGCACAAATGAATAATAGAGGAAACAGACATACAGTTGTGATATCCTGAGAACCAGAGGGTAGATAAATGACAAATATTTCTTTAAATTGATAAATACTGTAATATGGTCAATATAAGAGAAGTGTGTAGTTGTTGTTGGGGGCCGTTGCGTCAGTTCTTGCCTCTTGTGGCCCTATGAGCAACAGAATGATGTGCTGCTCACTCCTGCACCATCCTCATAATTGTTCCAGTGCTTCAGCCCATTGTTGCAGCCACTGCTGACCCTGTACTAGAGAGCAAGCATGATGTCCTTCTCCAGGGACTGGTCTCTCCTGGAAACATGCACAAAGTATGTAACATGTAGTTTTGCCATCCTGGTCTTACTTCTTCCAACACAGATGGGTGTGTCCTCCACTTCCTCCTTTTTTTCATAGTTTCTGCTGATAGGTCTGAGCATATCCTTATGAGGGAACCTTTATATGTGATTGCTTGCTTTTCCCTGGCTGCTCTCATGATTTTCTCCTTTTCCTCAAAGTTGGATAGTTTAACTATTATGTGCCTTGGTGATTTCTTCTTGGGATCCCGTCGTGCTGGTGTTCTTTCAGCCTCCTGGATGGTTGCTTGGTTTTCATTCATTAGACTGGGGAAGTTTTCCTCCAAGAATTCTCTCGCTATTGTTGCAGATGACTTCTCTGTTGTGTCTTCCTCCGGTAGGCCAATAATTCTAATGTTGTTCTGCTTCATAGCATTAGACATAGCTCTTAGGTTTTCTTCGGCTTCTCTGATGCTCTTCTTAGATTTTTGTTCACGTTTATTAAAGTCTGCTTGGCTGTCCTCCACGACACTGATGCAGTTCTCTGATTCCTCCAGTCGATTCTCAAGGAACATGATTCTGCTATTGTTTTTCGTTATCTGCTCCTTAAGCTCCTGTATTTCTCTTTGGTGTATGTCTTTTATCTCCTCTATTGTTTCATCCTTTTTCTGTATTGTTTCCCTCATATCCTGCATGGCTCCAAGCAGCATTCTGAGAGTTTCTTTGTATGGCATCTCAATGTCTGCTTCTTCTATGTATGTTGCTATGTTCAGGACATCTTCTGCCTTTGTCTTTTGTTTCTCCTGTTTTTTCGTTGAGGTCGTTGGGGGTGATGGCTGTTCACGTTGAGTTGTTTTTGAGGGACCAGGTGCCATTTTCTAGTCTCTCTCTGAAAGACTTATAGGAATGCTTCTTCGATCTGCCTACAGCTGATTTTGCTATGGGATTAACCTACCACTTTATCTTCCTGTGGCTTCCCTATCAGGGGAGTGCCCCAGATGGCAGGTGGACTGCCTGCCCCAGTGTTGCAGAGGCTGGGCTGATGTTCCTGCTATTGGTTTGAATATTGATAAGTGTTGGCTGAGCTGCCTTATGTCCCCAGGTACACAGGCAGGAACTCCCTGGTGAGAAGTCTGAGGAGTATCCCCTGGAGAGCAAGCAGGCCTTACCCTAGCCTTGGGCTATCTATGCAGGGTGGAGCTCACCTAGCTGGGTGTGACCCAGGCACAAATGCCCTAGGGCAATGGGAGTGCCCTGTAAGTCCGCAATGGAGTGTGATAGAGCACAGCAGGAACAAGGGGGGTAGAAAAATCAAAAAGTGAGACTAGACTGTGCAGGGGTACAGGGAAGCGAGGGAAGCAAAAGAAACTATATAGCTGAGTCCCACTCCCTGCCTGTGGACCTGCAAGGGCTTACACCCTGCCCCAAGCCCCAGCAGTAGTCCGCAGCTGAGCCCCAAGAAGGGTCGCAAGAAAGCTGCTGAGCAGCCCCCAGAGAAGTGGGGGGGGGGGGGGACAGAGAGCAGAGATGTTAACAGACACCGCAGTGTAGCTGAAGCTTTATCCCTGCCTATGGAGCTGTGGGGGTTTTGGTTTAGTCCCTGCTCAGACCACGTGGCGCTGCTGCAGCTGTGCCTTGAAAAAGCCCCTGCGCAGCCCTCCAAGGCTGTGTGGGAATAGAGAGCAGCAATGCAAACAGAAGCAATAATGTAGCTGAACCCCGATCTCTGCCAGTGGAGCCGCAAGCATCCTGTCCCTGCCCTGAGGCAGGTAGGGGAAAACTGTGGCTGCGCCGAGGCCAAGCCCTGCTACAGGCTCCAAATGGTCCTGGCCTGGGCAGATCCGGCAGCTGGGCTAGGGTCGAGCCCCAGCCGGCTTCCACTGAGGTAAGCCAAAAGCCCCCAGCCCCTCAAAACCCCGTGGATCTGTGCCTACTTATCTTTATGATGCACCTCCTGCGATCCAGTGGCGTTGAATTTCCCTCTGAGCAACTCTCCTGGGCTGGATTCTGCAGAGTCCCTCTGGTGCGTATCACTCCGTTGCCATCTTCCCGGAAGTCCTGATGGGTGTGTCCTTTTAGCACTCCATGATACTTTCAATATTCCTCTCGAGGACCACAATTCAAATGCATCCATTCTTCTCTGGACTTCCTTCTTCAGTGTCTAACTTTAACAGGCATATGAGGCAATGGACAAAACCATGGCTTATGCCAGGTGCAGCTTAGTCCTCAAAGTATTTGCCTTGCTTTTCAATACTCTAAAGAGGTCTTGTGCAATAGGTGTAACTAATACTATGCATGTTTTGATTTATTGACTGCTATTTCCAAAAAATAATTGATGGTGTACCCAAGGAAGACAGAATCCTTGACAACTTTAATACTTTTCATTTATTCTATGTCATCTATCTGTCCAGCTGTGAGTATTTTGTCCTCTGTACGTCTAATTGTAATCCACATTGAAGGCTGCAATCCTCCCTTTCAGCAGCAAAGGGTTCAATCCCTCTTATAAAGAAGTAAGGCTGTGTCATCTGCAGAGCATGCGTTGTTAAGAAGCCTTCTCCCAATCCTGGTGCTGAATTCTCCCTCATATAAGTCAGCTTTTCTGATGATTGTTTTCAGCATGCAGATGGAAAATGTACGGTGAAAGGATGTAATCCTGATATACATATTTCATGATTTTAAACCAAGCAGTATTCCCTTGTTCTGTTTTCACAACTACCTCTTGATCCATGAACAAATTCCTCATGAGCATGATGAAGTGTTCTGGGATTCCTATGCTTCTCCAGGTTATCCATAGTTTCTTATGATCCACAGAGTTGGATGCCTTGGCATAGTTCAGCAGGAGCAAACATCTTTCTGGTAGTCTCTGCCTTCATGCAAGATCCCCCTTGCTTCAGCTATGATGTTCCTTGTTCCACGCCCTCTTCTGAATGAGCCCAAAGCTCTGACAGCTCTGGGCCAATGCCCTGCTGCACCCATTGTTGGAAGATCACTTGCATGTGATATCAATGGGATTATTCTATAATTTACACCTTCTCCTGGAGCATCTTCCCTGGAAAATGGGAACCACGATGGCCACCAGTCTGTTGGCTACATCGCTGTCTTCCAAATTCCCTGGAATAGACAAATACGTGTTTCCAGTGCTTCTTCCTCAGCCTCTTGAACCATTTCAGTTGTTCTTCCATCAGCTTCTGGAGCCTTATTTTGGTGTTCAATGGTTTTCAGAGATTCCAAGACTTAAAGTGGACACGAGAGGACAAAGGAAACAGTCACAGAAATATGAGTGATAGCAGGTCAATATATCACAGGTATAGATGGGGATATGGAATGGGGCATGGGACAATGATAGGGGAGTGTGCATTATGTTAGAAAAGGAGCTTACACGATTGGTCCATGGCCTTCCAAGCAGAGTAGTTAGAGTGGTAACTTAGGACTCATGGCTGTACCACTTCAGTACGGTGACCTCCATCAACGACATATTCAGGCAAACCCTGAAGGGAGACTGCCCCTTCCCAGGCTGATGATGGGGGTTAGTCATCCACTTTCTAATACACTAGCCAGAGGCGAGACTCTTCATATCACTGTTTAATGGTCACAAGGAATTCCATGGAGGTTTAATCTCTGTAGGAACTCTGCAGATGGATTTTGGGCTTTTACTATTAACCATTGCCTTTGGAAGCCTGGTGTCCAGGTTGTCAACTCTAAACAGAAATGAGACTGGCGAGACTGATCCTCATAGATTTCCAATATGATTTTATTAGCGTCGGTCCCTGGGCAGGGACAGCATGTTCAGCTAAGTGCAGGGTCAGCAAAAACTAAGGTGACTTCAGTGAGCTGGATAGACACTAAACCAAGGGACTCCAACATAGCAATGACTGTGAGGCTGGCGCAGGGCAGGGTTCCCTTTTGTTGTACAGAAGGGTGCCGTGTGTGAAAAGCACCCAGATGGCGCTGCTGAACAACCACATAAGCAGAGCACGAATGAATGAAGTACAACATTGGGAATTGAAAAGTACCTCAGAAAAAACAAATTTTTTTCAGCTTCTGAAAGGACCCAGCCTTGAAAAGTCCATGCAGGGCAGTTCAGCTCGGCAAGCAGGGTTTTACCCGAGTCACTGTTGGCGCCACAGCAACTCTTTGGTTGTATTTTGTTAGTTATTTTTGCTTCGGTGGCTATAGAGTATGTTCATATACCCATCCCTCTCTCTGTTGAAATTCCCGTAGTTCATTCTTTAAATGGAGACATAGTAGGAGGCATGTTAAAGCGAAGCGTGGAGAATGAAATCTCTTGTCAAAGCTTCTCTCCATAGTTAGCTCTATAACCTTGTGCTCACACCAATGCCTCACTTCGTTTAAGTTTCCCTGTTTTCACGATTCAAGAGTTGAACTGATAAGGAATCCTGCACTGCGGGCTCCAAATGTCGACAAGATTTATAAATCTCTGGAATGGTCCCAGTGCCCCAGAAAGAGCTTCAAGCACGTGGACCGTGATGATTGCCTGTGGCTTTGGGGCCTGGATATGGTGACACTTCCTGAAAGCCTCCACAGGGAATCAGGAGGCGGTATTTAAGGGCAGGAGACAGGGCTGGCCTGTATGACAGAGGGGACATCTGTTATGCTCAGCCAGCTCTCCAGGTGGCAACATCTAATCCTATGGTAAAGGAAGAGTTGCAGACCAAATGAAGCATGATAATCAGCATGAATACTTTAGCTTCAAGGTTATACATAAACCAGTAAATGCATCTGAGCAATCAGCCTTTATTTAAACAGTAACTTCTATAGAGACAATAGGGGTCAAGACCTTCAAGCATCCATCATAGGCATACATTTAAGACATGTATCAATAAAAATTTCCCCTAATAATAGAAATTAGCAAGAACATTCTGAAGATTCTAACAAGCAGAATAATCACTTTTGGGGGGTACTTCATGAATTATAAATGATATGACTAACTTGTAACCCTGTTGGTGGACTGATTTTCTTCCTAACTCATGATATTTCCAAACTGAGCACAGAAAGTTTAATAAAGAGCAACCAAGTCATTTTGTCCATTGGCTTCTTAACCGCTAACCAAGCAGAATAGAGAAGATATGCTTTCCATAGTGTCCATTTACTTCCTCTTAAAACTCTAAAGATTTGGTAACAAATAGTATCTGTTTAGTGTCAGGACTATGCTAAATAATTTCATTAGTATTTGAATTCACACCCCAAAACATGAATATAGAACCTCTGCATTAAGCCACAGTGACTCAAATAAATAACCCAAGGACACTGCCCTGGAGTTGATGCTGACTTAAAGTGACTGACCCTGCAGAAGGTTTCCAGGACTTTTTTGGGACCAGGCAGTCTCCTCTTCCTCCAGCAGAGCACTTGGTGGGTCTGAGCATGTAGGGTTCCTTTATGCCACAGAGAGTAGAGAAGATAATCGTTGGATAGCAGCTGCAATATGTAAGAGTATCATGTCAATGTCAAGGAAGTCAAATAGATGCCGAATGAATGAAATCTTTACTCCAAAATATGAGCCCTATGATGCTATAGGGAGCTCTAGTGGGTCATGCATTGGGCTTCTTAACCCCAAGTTTAGTAGTTGAGGCTTTCTACTTCTGTAAAGATTTAAGTTCTACCCTGTCCTATAGGGTCACTATGAGTCATACTTGGCTAGATGGCAGTGAGTATATGTTTTTATAAAAGGTCTTGGTGGCTAAATGGTTATTAGAAAGATCATCGTTCAAATTCATCAGAATTTCCTATCAGGTAACTGTGAGTTAGAATAGACAAAACAGGCACACAAGAACAACATAGTCTTTGTCTACAGTGAGAACTAATGAGGTTGGTTTCTCAGTGGCAGAGCTTTTACTTCCAATAGGAGGAAGCTGGGTTCAATGCTTGTTCAATGCTCCCCAGACATAGAGACCACCTGTCTGTCAATAGACACAGGTGTTTCCTATGGCGCCAAACTGATTTCAGTGGAGCTTCCAGACCAAGATGGACTCTCAAGAAATGGCTGTTGATATTCTTAAAGTCAATCTGTTAAAACTTTGTCGATCAGTGTTTCTCAAAGTGTGGATACTGCCCCCATGGGAGAAGTGAAACAACCCAAGCACAGTGCAAAAGCAGATAGCTGCCCTTCATCCTGAATTATGGGCTAGAATACAAACATTGCTCATTACCAGGCTCCTGTTGAAGATTATCTTTCCTTTTCTGAAAAGGGGGTAGTAGACCAAATACCTGGGAACCTATGTTATAGATCCCAGTAGATCTGACTGTCAAGCACACTGTACAGTCAGGGAATGTCTGGTCCGCTCTGTCAAAGCACACGTACCCACAGAGCAACTCACACAGTAAGCTGTGAGCAGAATTGAGATTGTTATCCAGACGTGTTTCCTCTCTTCCCTATTGCCTATTTGAAGAGCCCCTTTCCCATGTAATAGGGCTCCTAAGCTAACGGTTGTATGTAGTCTAAACAAGGAAAAACCTCTCCAGTCAATGCTGACTCTGAACTAGCCAATGGGGTGGACATGACTTCCCTTCTGAGTTTCTGAGACTGTGCATTTCTGTGGGAATAGAAAGCCCCAGGTAGTTCCTGACTTGCTGCTGGGGGTTTCGAACTGTTAACCTTTTGGATCACCTTTTAGGGATTAAGCCTAAAGTTTAATCTGTCAAAGGCACCATTTACATTAGTAATAATATATATTTAAACCTAAACATATTAAAATCAACATTAAAAACTTGATTACCATCTGAATTGAAGTCATCACAGGATGCATTTTTATTTGATACTTAGTATTTACTAGATAAACATTTGGTTATACTTTATCTATGGGTCAACTGATTCCTCTTTTAACTTCAAGTTATATGGATTCCAGGCCTTTGGTGACTGATGGCGGTGTGCTTCTTCAATGTGGACTTATTTGACAAGTCACTTAGATGACTGCTTGTTTGGAGACATGTGTTTAAGACTTCAGACACTATTTTATCCGATAGCCTATCACAATCTATATTCTTCGCCACATTTTGCTATATCACCCATTTACACATCACTTCTGTGTTCCCTTCCTGAGGGTGAGTATTGAGCAAGCCCATGATGCCAGGACTACCTGTTCTTAAGTTGGAACTAGCGTTTAGTGCATGGGCTCTTGGATTTATACCAAACCCAAAGGGCAGTTCTCGGCATCTTAAGGGAGTCAATTCATGTTTCTTTGAGTTTGGGGAACAAAATAACTCAAGGGTAAATATCAAGGATGTAGGGTAAGCGAGGTGTGATTTTTCAGAAAAAATATTTGTGAGATTAACCTAATGGAAAAATATTTCTCAATGCAATTTTCCTGGCCTTTTTCTTACCAGTGCAATTTAAATTTTGTTTAAAATATTCATAAGAAGCTGTGCTTTGTAATCTATCAAAATTATACCCGTGGAATCCCAAAACCTTTTGATCTGAACTCTCACCCTTGACTATTCCTGACACAGAAGATACCCTGGGGAACCACTGTTTGGATTGGGTATAATTTAAAAGGAACTCTATAGAGCCTAAGATAAGTGTATTACTGAGGTATCCACTGATCACAGAGACATGTTTACTTTCATATGTTTGACGTTCACCAATTCAAGTATGAACTGAAACTTCAGCAGCAATAATTTTTGACTTAACCTCACACAACCAAATGAAATACTACCTTGTCCTGTGTCATCCTCAGAATCTTTGCTGTTTCAGTCCATTGCTGCAATCACTGGACTTACCTAATTCATTGAGCATCTTCCTTTTATTAACCGATTCTTTATTTAAGAATAATGTACTATCTTAACAGGGAATAGTGCCTACAGCTAACATGCCTAAAGCAAATGAAAAAAAAAGTCTGATCATATTTACTTCTAAAGAACATTCTGGCTATGTTTCTTACAAAACATATTTGTGCATTCTTCTGGCAAGTCATAGTCCATTCATATTCAGCATTCTTTGAAAGCATCATAATGAAAATGAATCAATTGCTCGATCCTTCTTGTTGATTATTCACCTTTACAGGTAAGTAAGGTGATTGAGAAATGCTGTTGCTTGGATTAGATACAACTTTGTTATCAAAGTGATACTTAAAAAAACATTTTAAATATGTCTTTTGCAGTAATTTGCCAAATGCATATGTTGTTTCATATCTTGGCTGCTATTTCCATAAGGATTTTCTGTAAATCTAAGTAAAATGGTCTCTTGGACAAAGTCAATGTTGTCACTGTTGATCATGAGGTTGATTGGTCCAGTTGTGAAGATTATTGTTCTGTGTTAAGTATAATTCATACTGAAGTCTTTGATGGACTGAATTCCTCAAGTTCCTTTTACTTTCAGCAAATACTAAAGATTTTAGTGTCCCATAAAACAGTAGGCAAACACAAAGGCCCTATGAAAGCAATTTAGGATAAATACACGATGTCTAAGAGTTTTTCCACCAAGTAAAAGACTTTCTTAACTCAGACTCACTAACATCCAAGAGACACATTTTCTATTTTGGCATTTAGTGACCAATTCAAAATGTCTATAGGTAATTGTGTCTCCTGACCAACGGTGATTGGACTAAAACTTGACACTTTTACTACAGTCATTTGTGAAAAATATTGTGTTACACTTAAAGATGTAAATATAAAATATCCTCATGTAAGCATTAGGTGAATGATGAATTGTCAAAATATAGGACTTTCCTGTGAATCCTGAATATTAAAAACTAAAAGTCTTTGTACCGGGAATATGTTTACTTGAAAGTACTCTAGGGTCTCCCTGTATTTCATTTGAAAAATTAGTTAGTAGGAATTAACATGTGCTTATGTAGATGTAGTTGTCAGGCAGTAAGAGAAAGCCAGGAATGTGGAAATCATACATTTTCTAGTAAGCGCTCTTTGCTTTCTGTCCCCAAAGAGAAACAGCTTTTGCAATGCACACTAAATCCCATAAATGCTTGGAAAGCTCAGTGGCTCCATTATCATTTTGAGCAATACTCTTTGTTCTTGTGCAAATTTAGACACATACAGCAGAGAATCTAAGATTCTCCACAGAAGAGGATGGATGCATATCATCTGATGTCAGAGAAGTAGCAAGTCTCAGTCAACCAGGGCAATAAATGCAATTGACCATACTTTCAAGGAGTGCAAGAAATATTATTACATCATCATAGGTAATACATATTATCATAATATTTATGAAAATTTAAATGTATCTGTGAATGTGCTTGTTGCTAAAATATAAAAAGAACTTACCAATTAGCCAGTGAATAATGAAAGTATGTGTTAATGAAGATATTCCCATTTTTCTTTTCTCCTATGGAGCCTGGAAGAGAGGGGAAAACTTGTGAGTAGACATGTTAATTGATTGTTTTAGAAATGGTGGATTTCCAGGATTATCTTTAGCTATGAATCTGAAAGCTGAAAAATATGATTAATTATTCTTATTCTCAAAAGACATCATCAGCGAGTAATGCTCACTGTGACATGGGATTAAAATAGAAGATTTGTGTCTCATAAAATGTGTTGTAATTCCTTCTATACCTGTGCTCGGTCTTCCACAGCACTGTCTACTTTTGTTAGTCTGTCTCCCAGACTCTCTACTTTTCCAGTGGGTTCTATAATGCATTCCAAAGGCCACGCAGAACTCAGATGAGGGACATAATTATCGGGTTTCTTTGGGAAGTTAACAGATTACAATTCAGGTGATAAACACTGTGGATACAGCTTGTCAGTCAAGATAGTTTCTCCTCTGACATGCCACAAGCATGGCCCTCAGCCTCTTAGCTAGGACTCTGATCTGCTTAGGCAATGTTATCCATATCTTTTGGGGGATGCCAACTGATAGCCAAAGGGTATGCCACTCTGCTCTAAGCCTCAAGTCTAATGCACTCATCTCCAGCTCAGTCACTCTGTAAATCCAGGTCCCCCATCCAGAGCATGAGGGCACACTATTCCACAAGCCAGCCTACTGCTCAGAAGCATGCAGCTTTATTTGCTCTACAGCCAGGGAAGTCCACCACCATGTCTCATGCTATGGCTCCTGGTTCTGTTGTGGATCTTCTGCTGCTACTCTAAAGACAAACTCTAGGTCCAAGGGAGAACAGCCTTCCTGATGGTGACATCCGCCCTCCTGCTTTGGAGGTGGCTCATTTTATACACAGCATGATGGTAATCACACTGCATTCTGTAAACAAGCACTCACAACTGAATCCTGTCATCAGTAACTTCCCCTACTTCCTCTTACCCAGACAAGCATGAGGAAAAGGTGATTTGGTGAGAGTTAGCAGAGACTATGGCTAGAAGAGCCCCACATTACATAATTCACAGTATTGCAAGCTGTAGTGAGCTACCATTTGGGAGTGGTTTTGTTTGTTGCATTAATGGAGCAGAATTAGTGTGCAGTGTGTCTTAATCAACTTCCCTTGAGACATAAAAGAGCAGGCTAATCAAGCAGCAAGAAAACAGAGTTAGGGGAAGATAGTGGGGCTCCACGAGAGATTACTAAGGAAAAAAGATACAAAAGGTGCAAACAGTCAAGGGTCTTCCACTGGAGTCCAAGGAGAGGGACCACTTTCCGTTAGAGTCAAAGTCACATGTCTCAGCCCCTAAACTGTGAGATAATAGATCTCTACTTAGAAAAGCAATTCGTGTATGGTATTTGTATTACAGCACACTATATAATTAAAACAAGAACAATGATCTCTTATATAGGCATTTCTGAATTTTATCATTGTAAAGTTTTAAAATGTAAATATATATATCTAACTATTCACACACACATATATGTGTATCTATGTGTGAGACATGCAATTTTATTTGACCTTGATGAAATCACTTTGTTATCCTTGAATTTTGACATTTTATATCCAGTATATGAACCTAATTATGCTAGTACAGTTTACCAGTTAGCAAACTTGAAGGTAGCAAAAGGCAATCTAAATGCACAATGACTCTATAGAAACATCTCAGTTCAGGTTCAGTTCATTTAATTACGTACAAAACCAACTCTTAAGATTTCATTTAGTGTTTTATTATCTTCTCTAGGAATATACTTCTGAATACTTTCAAGATGTTGATCTCATAACTTAATTAGGAAACCCTATGCTTTTCTACTACTTAGGACATACACATCAAATTCCAGGTTTAAAAATGTCATAAAAACTAAGCAAGGATATAATTCACAGATCTTCTATGTGCATCATTCAATATTTTGCTGTAATTAAAAAATACGAACAATAAAATCATGTCTCTGAATCTGAATGTAAGGAAATGAAAGTTAGCTAGATTAGGGCCAAATATGGTGTTCTTCCCTAATACCTGCACAAAATGAAAATTAGCCGTTCCTTGACACAATACAGGGGTTGGACAGAGATCAGGCACAGTAATGGGAAACCCATGGGGAAATCCGGAAGTGGACAAGAGCAAACTAAGCCCCCGGAACAGGTGTAACCTCTAACACCTAGCCTACACTTAGGACTATAGTGTCTCGTAGGCGGGCCTAAACTCAGCAAATGGGGTCAACCGCGCCTCCCCAGCCAGAGGTGTTACATACCCAGGCAGGAGGAAGGTCAGTCTCTCCTTAACTCAGGTATTGTTCAGCCTCCTGTGCATGACCTCAGGGTTCGCTCGGGGGGGCTGCACCCTCTTGTTCTCGGCCTCTTGGGGTCTCTGGTGATTCTGCAGTTCAGCACATGTGGGTGTCTCTTTTCCACGTGGTTTTTCATGCCCAGTTGTAAAACCCAGCGTGGCTTCCATGAGATTTGGCACACGCTCCAGAAATAGCATGTACCCTTTGAGATGGTAAAACCTTAAACTTTTTTTCCTTCATAAAAAAACTCATTTGGATGACAAAAGTGCTTCTGTGATGTGAATTCTTTCAGTGCTATGTAGGAAGAACAGAGGCATATCCAACTCCCCAACCTGACCGAGACATCATTCCTCCTTGATTGCTACAAAGAATACCAATGGTCCTTCAGAAAATCATCAAGAGTAGAGGCTTAGCGTTCTCATTGAGAAAATAGGGAAGAATAATAACTTATGTTAAGGAAGTATTTTTTATGCCCCTCCCCTGCTCCCCTTTTTTATCTCCCCTCCCCTGTCCCCATTTTTATCTTAAGGAAGTATTTTTAATGTTGTTCTTTTTCTCCAATTTCATAAAAGCCAACTTCTTGGGCACTAAACATGGAGCTAGGCCATCATTTCATAGCAGAAAGTATTAGCTTAGTTTCTGCTCCCATTCAGTTTGCTTTGATGTATGGTGACCCCATGTCGGGCAGAACTGAGCACTGCTTGGTCCTGTCCCGTGTCCATGACAGGATGTTTGAGTTCACTGTTGTGGCTACTATGTATTTATGGTTTCTTCCAATGTAGAAAACATTTATCAATAGCATCTGGAGCAAAATTATACTGCAGTGTTAAGCCTTATTATGGAAAGTAGATTGTTAGGCTTTTTCCCCTAGTTTTATTCTGGAAACTCCACTCAAAGCAACCCATCATGAGTGAGAATGCTGGTATTTGACATAAAAGTAGCCTGGCTATCAGTAAATGAGTGTTGGATGCCACTGGGTTAGTTCCAACTTATATTGTAGTTATTAGATGCCTCCAGTCAGCTCCAACTCAAAGCAGCTCTGTGTACAACAGATCAAAACATTGTTTGGTCCTGATCCACTCTCACAATTGGTCTTATGCGTGAGCCTATTGTGCAGCCAGCCAGTATGTCAATTCATCTTGTGGGGGGCCTTCCTCTCTTCCTCTGCCCCTCAATTTTACCAAGCATATTTCAATAGCATTCACCAGCATAGTAATTCAAACACATTGATTCTTCTTTAGTCTTCCTTATTCAATGTCCAGCTTTCACATGCATGTGGCGCAATTGAAAATCCTTTGCCTTGGGAAGGCACATCTTAGTCCTCAAAGTAGCCTCCTTGCTTTCAATACATTAAAGAGGTTTTGGGTAGTAGATTTACATAATACAATCAATCTTTTGATCTCTTTGGATGCTGTATGAGCATTAATTGTGAATTGAAGTAAAATAAATCTTTGACAACTTCAGTTGTTTTGTCTGTTTAGCATGATGCGATCGATGGGTCCAGGTGTAAGAATCTTTATTTTCTTTACATTAAGTTGACCCAACCTACAGGAGAATAAAACACCATCCAATCTTGCTTCATCGACGCAATTGTTATGTTTGAACCCGGTCTTGAAGCCATTGTGGCCATCCATCTCCTTGATAATTATTCTTTTTTCATTGATGCTCTGTGTTTCCAAACATGATGTCCTTCTCCAAGGAGGTGTCATCACAATCCACATGTCATCAGAGTCTGACCAAATGAGGACTGCGTAAGATAATGTTTCCCGCTTCAGGTAGTTACAATGGCATGGTAAGGAAGAAATGAGATGGGGTTGTGGTTTAGTTCTTGGGAATTTTAGATAACAAGGTACTTATTTTATCACAATAGCAAAAATGGTGAATTTGGGTCACACGGGTGTATAAGAGTTCTGCAAAATGCTTGAAACCACTTCTTCATGGGAGGATCCCTTCTTGAAATATTCTTGTGTATTTAAATATTTCGCCAACAAGACTATTGCTATAGAATGCCTGCTCCCTTCATGGATTATTTCTCAGAGCAAATGCAACCTTTTGCCAACAATCGGAGGCTTGCAGTTTCTCTGTGCCTGGTTCCTCATTTGTGTAATTAGAGTGTGTACTCTGAATATCAGGTTCTCCAGCTAGAAATGCCTTCGCTTTGTAAATGACTTCATCAGCTACTTCAGCACTTGGCAAATTTCCTTTATGTTCTTGCTTCGATAGAGTTGGATTCCTTGAAACAGCAAAAAAACAAAAACAAAAATCTGTGTTTATAGTTCTCATTGAAATACTCACCCAGGCCCTCCGCTGCTCAGCAGCACGTTTGGGTCTTGGTGAGTGTGCTTTCTCTGAATTGGAAAACAAGTCACCCTTGGTTGTCATCATGTGCAACGTGCTTGGAAAGGAAAGCCGAGCACAGTCCCCAAGTGATGCTTGTGAATGCCTACGAGCTAGATAATGCGGGGATGACTGAAGGGGAGTTACTGTCCACTCAGCGGAGAAACGTGCCTAGTTCAAGCACTTATACCTCGAATGCACCATCTGGGTCCCTGCTGTCCCCAAAGAGCACAATTGTTGGCAGATCGATTTCCATTCATGTCCTTAAAAAGGTCAGGGCTGAGCTCAGCTTGTTGTTGTTGATATTTACTGTTAAGTGATGGTGGTGTTAGGTATCTTAAAACAAATAAGCAAAAAAAACCGAACAACAACCAAAAACCCAAACTCACTGCCATTGAGTTGAAGCCAGGTCATAGCAACCACATAGGACAGGGTAGAACTGCACTTGCAGTAACTGTTTCTAGTTACAGGAATAGAAAGCCCTGTCCCCCTGTCATCCTCCCCAACACCGGTCCCCACCCTGCAGAAAGACCAGTGTTTTCCACTGTCTACTTTGCAGATCGCAGCCCAACACTACATCACTACACCACCAGGGCTATTATTCTTCAATATGCTCCTTACTGCAACCTCGACCTCACTGCCGTCAAGTGCATTAGGATTCAAGGTGACCCTGTTGCATCTTCAATGGCTGCTCTTTTGGAAGTACAGGCCCTTTTCCAGTGGACCTCTGGGGTGGCTTCAATGACCCAACAGTCAAGTAAATGTCTTAACTGTTTGCATGATCCAGGGACTCCCATATCCAATGAGCAGCCATAAGTTAAAAAAAAATCTAGTATTCATATTTTAATGCCATTGTGGATGATGATATTTACCATGTGGCTTATATTAATTTCAGAACAATCATACCTCTTTTGCTATCAGTTTTATCAGGCAGACATTCCATAGGTCTCCAAAATGTCCTCATATGTAGCTTACAGAGCAATCTGCTGGTAGCATGGTTGAGCATGCAGCTTCCCCCATGAGTCTCCTCACTTGGGATTAGGGGCTCAGCCAAACACATTAAGGAAGAAATCTACTGTGAACTTTGAAAATATTATCAGTGGCATTTCAATGAGGATTCCTTTTTCTAAAAAAAACAGAACATATTACATATGTATTCTAGGCTTGTGATATATCCATTTCTTAGAGTGGATGGCATAGAGATCTTAAAAACCACTAAAATGTTTCAGGGCTCTTTGCTTACTCTGCTACTATATACTTCAAAGGAGCTCTAATAATTATGTAAATGTCTGAATGTTTTCAGAGAATAAGACACTGGTATATTTTATGCTTTAGTGCTGTATATAATGTTTATCTTCTTTTTCTTTTTAATATTCATGGCCCTCTATGATGGTCTCTATCAGACACAGTTATATTTTATGAACTTTTCAAATCAATATTCAATATACAATTTAGAAATGTCTGTTAATTTTAAATGACAAATAATTAAATCTTTTAAATTTGTTCATTAGGATCTCAGGCAAACTGAAAGGATCTTACTAAATGTTGGGGGGGGGGCTACTTTCTTCATCAGATATTCATATTTCTCATTTATGCTAATATCCAGCCTCTTAAGAAACTAATTCAGACATGGTGACATACAGCTCAACGCAGTAGCCACAGCCTAAGAGAAAAAGCCTAACGATGCTTGAATCAGAAGGTGTTTAAGGGTGAAGGCTTACGACGATTTAAGGTTTTAAAATGTAGAAACTGCAATTGATGCTGCCATTTTCAAACGGGCGAGGTTTTACAGATTTTTCACAACTTAAGCAGTTTGAGCAAATGACTGATTCAGAGGGCGGAAGTATTGAACTCCTATTAAGGGCAATGAAGTCAAGCCGTGTGTGCAGTATGTCTTTGTTAGAGTCCAGGGGTTATTTACTGGGTCATCTAGCTCATTGGTTCTCAAAAGCGAGCCCCCAAGCTGGATGCAGAACAATCACTAAGGGTTTTCATTAAAGATTCAGATTCCAGGAAAGCAAACAAACTTGATCGGTTCAAAATCAAGGGTAATTTCCAGGTATCATTATTAATTATTGTAATCTGAAAGAAGCTTTCTAGCTAATTCTATTCTACATTGCAACGCGTTTTCCACAAAATACCACACGATTCATTTTAGCCCTGTTCTGATGTTTAATAAGAGACAAAGGCAGTGGGAGACAGTGACATAATTGATTTCTGTTAATGGGTCCACAATGTAGAAACACAATCCACAGAGCTTCCTGCCAAATGCGCTTCCCTCGGAGCATCTTTCCTTCCCCATCCCTCTTGCTAACCATCATTTGTTACCTTTCGGTGAACCCACTCTCGGTTTCGAGGAGACACTGATGCCCCAAACTCCTGTGAATAGCAGCTCAAGACGTTTCGGCTGTTTTGTTGGGAGCAGCAGAATTTCTCAGACCTCTTGACTATTCTTTGCTTGACAAAATGGCACACTAAAGAAGATTGATATCAAAGTCTTAGATAATTTTTCAGGGAGAAGCTTCAGGAGCTATATATTAGCTCTGCTATATTTGTCAACAGTTGCACTAAGTGATCCACAAGTAGTCATTTAAAACAAATGACTTTACATTCATTTTAACACCAGCGTTGATAAGAGCATTAAGCACTGACTTAGCGTAGCCCATAAACAGACTCTAAATCTTACACAGTACATGCCTGTTAATCACAGCAGTGGGATGTAGAAAAAGGCTAAAAGATCCAAAGTTTCCATTTATTCTGGCTTTAACATATGCATATCAGAATGAAGGAATAGAATAATTTGTTTTAAAAGGAAAATCCAACCAAAAGATTTTAATTCTATTTTTTTTAACAACCATCAGGTTACAGATTCATTTTCCTTCTGGTGATTTCATCTCACTTGTTTGGCACTTTCCTTCCTGCATGTCTTAGACTTATAGGGCATTATGCTACGTGAGGAATAGAAAGAGTTTAAATTAAAGTCTTCTACTAGTGACTATTTTATTTTATTGCTAAACCATTATGGAATAAAATTAGAAAACATTGAAATGTTTTCACTGCTAGCTGATCTTGTTTTGGCCTACCAGTGTATGGATTGGATTTATAATTCAAGGTTATTTATATTTCTACTGCTCCAACTGAAAAGTTATATATCAGCAAGTGAACAATGAAATATTTGGAAGAGAAAGTTTGAATATTACTTTTCCAGCTGAGTGGATTACTTGTTCTGGCATCAGTTATAAATATATTACTTTTAAAATTGCATGTGCATTTTTGACTATTGTCAGGAAACACATTCTGGGAAATATAATGAAATAGTTACCCGCTCTGAATGTATATAGAACATAGTACTGCAAAAATGTACTGCACGGAGCAAACCTGCCACTCTAGACCTCTTTAACATGTTGAAGAGCAGGGATGTCACTGTGAGGGCTGAGGTGAGCCTGACCAAAGCCATAGCATGTTTAATTGCTTCATGTGCATGGGAAAATTGGACAGTGAATAAGGATGCATTTTAGTTATGGTGCTGGTGAAGAATACTGAAAGCAACATGGACTGCTGGAAGAATAAACTTTAGAATATAAAAAAGCTATAAAGGGTACAACAAAGGTAAATCTACATTTTGCTTAATTTGTGTGATGCCCTAAAATCAAAAATGCTTTCACATATTTATTATATACTTACGTGTAGTATCCTTGAAAACCAAAGCAAGAAAATAGCAGAAGTGTCAGTGAATCAATATTAGTGAAAGTTCTCTGTGTTTTATAGGAAATGGCACAATATTAATTCCAAGTAGACCATGAAAAGTTAATGGCATATGTTGCAATGTAAAATGGATTTCTAAAAGTGTTCCAATAAATACAAAATATGTAGAAAAAAGAGATAAGCAAAAACAGAAACAATACAAACAAAATATGAATAAAAGTTAAGTAGCAATGCCTATTATATGTATGAGCCAAAAAATAAAGAAAAAAAATGAACTCACAAAGTACTCCCAACCTGATATCGAATCAAGAAACTATGACAGTGACAGAGATAAACATATACATAAGTGGAGCAGACCAGCAGCCCAAAATAAACTGTACCCAATTGATTTGGGTGCTACATCAGATATATCAATACAGATAAGACAATCGTTTCAGCACATTGTACTCTAGAACAATTGGATATTCATATAAACTGTGAAATATACTAGATACTAGAATGACCTCAAAGTCTATAATAAGTTATAGGATAAATTCTAAAGATAAAAGATTCTTGAGAGAAAATCTTTGTCACACGAGTGTAGGCAACTCTTTTTTTATAAACACCTACCCACGCACAAAGATAGCCAAATTCATTGCAATCACTTTTACTCAAACTTGTGAAAGACCTATGTGTGTCATAGTTGCATGATGGGGCATCTGTAATTCTTGGCTGGAATTTTTACTGATTCACGTCTCCAGCAGCGCAGGGCTGCTTCTGTTCAGTCTACAGTCAAGAATACCACTTCTATTTTGTAACACAGGAGATTGCCTGGTGTCAGAATTCACTCAACCACCAGAATAGCGACGCTGTAACTCTGGATTTCAATAATTCATTTCTTTTAATGCCCACACATTTTCTGGAAACATTTGTTAAATAAAAATATCAAACTGCTGTTCCTCAGCGTATCCTGCAGACCGGTCTGTGCATTTCTTTCTGAAGTCAGCCTTCCATGTCAGGAACTCTTCCCAGAAGTTTCTGTGCTCCTCCGTTGACAGCCCTCAATGCAGCTGTTTCCGCCTTTTTGAGAGCCTCTGTTTGCATGCCTTTCAAATGCTCTTGAATTTGGGGAACAACAAGAAGACGAAAGGGGCAAGGTCACAACTTTCTGGTGGACAGGGTAGGACTTTCCACTGGAATTCTCATAGGGCAGCCCTTGGTACCTTCTGAGAATGAGCAGGTCAGTTGTCAGGCTGAAAGGGAAAAAAAATTCTCAAAGTAATTTTCATGACCTTCTTCTCAACCATGAAGCTTTCAATTTTCTTAAAGCTTTTTCAGAATAAGCTCCATGATCTCCGTGTGTGTGTGTGTGTGTGTGTGTGTGTGTGTGTGTGTAATCCACCCCACATTTCCTTTGGCATCTCTAAAAGCAAAACATCATAACTTCTGAGCTGACCTTTCTGCCTAGAATTTAATCCAGCAGCTTCCCTCCTGAGTTACTGTATTGATGGAACCTTTTCATTTTCAAAAGCACCCTAGAAATGATTCAAAGTGCTGCCCAAGTGCTCCTTAGAAGGAAGAATGTCCAGACTTCGTCTTACATACTTTGGGCATGTCAGCAGAGACCAGTGTCTGGAGAAGGACATGACGTTGCATAAGGTAGAGGGACAGTGAGAAGGAGGAGGGGCCTCAAGAAGCTGGAGTGACCCCATGACAGTGGACAATTGTCAGGATGGCGCCAGACTGAGCTGTGGTTCATTCTGTTGTGAATAAGGTCACTATGGATGGGGACTGATTCAAGGACACCCAAGGACAGCAAACACAACTGCAGAATTAACTGGAAGGCAGTGAGAGAGAGAGAGCGAGACAGAGTGAGACTGCAGAGCCCTGGTGAGCCTGGCTGTAAGTGTTGGCATGCTCACCCTTCAAACCCAGGAGTCCCCAGTGGGAGAAGTATGGGGCTCTTTGCCACGGGGGGTCATGCTTTGGAATCAATTTGATGGCATTGTTTTTCTTTCGTTAATGAGACTAAGACACATAGATTACTGAGAGAATTTGTCAGCCACTGATCTCAGAGACATGCTGGTTGTTGATTTTAGAAGACATGTTCGAATGTGTTTTATTTGGGATAAACTGATACATGGATGAGCTGGGAATCCAGTAAGTGTACTTTTCAGCTTAGTATCCATCCATTCTTCTCCTGATGAATATTTGGGATTTTCCACATTTTATTATTAGGGATGAGGGTGCAGTGGCCATCTCTACCTTTTTTGTGTAACTCACACCTGTATCTCCAAGATGGGTCTCTTCCTCTGTGTAGTACGTAAACACTTTAACGTTGAAGAGCTTAGCAGGTCTGTCTCAAACGTATAGTTAATATTTCCTATCCCCAGCAGCAATGTTTGTAAGCATTGCCATCGCTAACTATCTTCATCAGGCTTTGTGTCCTCAGTCTTTATTTTAGACATTTGAAAACCTGAGTACCGGTGTCACTGTTTTATACTACATTTTACTGCTATGTAATAGTGTTAAATAATGTTTCATATTGTTAGCAGACATGTGTATATAGTCCCTGATGAAGTGTCTATATTAGATTCTGCTGCTCATTTTTAATTGGGTTGTACTTCTTTATGTCATTGAGCTATAAAATACCTTAGATAGTCTAGATAAGTGAGATTTATCAGACATTTTTCAGCAAGTAAAAAAGAATCTAACAATGATTACATCCTTTTAACAGAAACAGTATATTTTGAGTATGCACACACACACACACTCTTGGTTTGTTTCAGAGGCCCCTGGCTAGCACAAATGGACAAAAGCACTGGCTTCCTAAGGTAAAAGCTGGTAGTCCTGACCTACTCAATGATACCCATTGCCTCAGCCCTTCCTCAGGACTGTTGGGTAGGTCTGAACTACTGGTCATTAGTTAACAGTTGAGCGCACACTCTTTGTGCCTGTTAAGGCTCCAGGGTATTTATTATTAATGAGTCTCAAAATTATTGTAAGCAGAAGAAGGGAAACAAAAATCAGTACAGAGGGTGTCATTCCGTTCCCATGCTCTTGCTGTGGCTGCTGTTGGGGGCCTTTGAGTGGGTTACAACTCGCATGCGCCCTAAAAGTGAGGAAGAGACACAGCACACACCGTGTCATTGTTACAGGGTCCGTCCATCTCATCGAGGGACTTCCTTTTCTGCCCATCACACAATGGTTGGCCACCTTTCAACTTTTCAAGATGCACCTTAGGATCAAGGATCAATAGTTTAGAAGAAAGAAAAAAAATGAACAGAAGATAGGAGCAAAAACTAAGTTCCAGAAGTTGGCAGAATACCAAATGAAATGTGTCAGAAAAACTGATTCGGCATTTACTAGACCATGCCAACAAAAAATTAGAGGATAGCTACCTGGCCAATCGGCTGGAAGAGATCCATGTTATTTTGTCCATGTCAAAGAAAGAGGCCCTAACAAAGCATGAGACTTTTGAACAATATCATTTAAATAACATGCAAGTAAAATTTTGCCCATAATTAAAAAAATAATGTTGCAGAAGTACATCAACAGAAAGCTGATAAAAATTTAAGCCAGATTCACGAGAGGACATGGAATGAGGGGTGTCAGTGTTGACAGTGTCTAAATGTACTTCTGTTTTACAGACTCTACAAACATATTCCATTGTATGGATTATAACTGCAAACAGCACAAGGGACGAGGGAAATTCCAGAGCATTCCATTGTGCTCATGTGGAACCTGAGCATGACCAAGGGGTAGTCATTCAAGCAGAACAAGGGAATACTTCATGATTTAAAATCAGGAAAGATGTGCATCCAGGTTGTATCCTTTCGCCATACTCAACCAAAGTGTCTAGCGAACAAATAACTCAAAAAGCTGGCCTCTAGGAAGAAACATGCGGCCCGAGAATTGGAGGAAGGCTCACTAACAACCCTTTGAAAAGGCGCACCTGGTTCAAGTGATGGCATTTGCCATCACCTCATATGCATATACCAACTGAACAGTCAGTGGGAAGACGAGATCAGAACTGATGCATTTTCAATTATGGTGTTGGTGAAAAATATTAAAAGTATCACAAATTGCCAGAACAAACAATGTTCCTCTGCAGCTAGGATTCAGAGACTTTGTCCCACTTAATCAAAAAAGGTCAGTCCATGGAAAAGGACATTGTGTTTGATAAAGTAAACTGTCAACAAAACAGAAGCCCCTCACAAAGATGGCTTGAGGCAGTGACTGGAAGAATTGGCTCGCACAGAACAGTAACTGTGCAGGTAATGAAGGGTGATGCAGTATTGCCTTCTGTTGAACGTGGACTGCCATGAGTCAAAGCCAACTCAAAGGTAAGCGTATTTTATGTAATTAAGGTACATTTTACTCTGAGGAGACAATTTCGCCCCCGTCATATTCTCGGTGCTTTTCAATCTCAGGGACTTCTCACCTGGCTTTACATCAGACACGCTTTCACTTCTGTGCATAAGGTTTTCAAGGACTGATTTTTCTTAACTTGGCTCTTCCATCCTCCTATATCACCTAAGTGGGGGGGTTTCTGTTGAAATTGGTCTGTCATGGGAATGTCTGATGGTAGTTGAAGTACTGGCGGTATGGTGTCCAGCATCACAGCAACAAATAAGTTATCACAGCTTAACAAATAAATGAATGCTGGACATATGTAATATTATATAATAACATGATATAATATTTTATATTACATATATATGAATATATGTGTGCATATATGTCTTTGTTAGGTGTCATTGGATGAGTTCTAAATCAGTGATCCTACGTACAGCAGAATGAAACACTGCCAATCCTTGCTATCTTCACAATTACTGCTAGGTCGGAGCTCGCTCTTATATCCACTGTGTGAGCACATTGCTTTGAGCATCTTCTCTTTGTTGCTCATCCTCTGTTTTCTCCAGTGTGATATCCTTTTCCAGGTACTGGTCGTTCCTGAAAAAATCCTCTCACCACCGCCCTGCCCTGAAACGATGTTCAAATATCCTCATTTCAGAGGAACATTCTGTCTCAAAACACATTTTTGTTGTTCTTTTTCTTCTCGAAGCCCATGATACTCTGAAATGCCCTCTTGGATGTGCAGTAGTGAAAACAAAGGTATGGAATGACGAAGTAAAGTAGCTGAACAAAGAATATCAAAGGACAGCTGGAGAAAATAAAACCTGGAATGAGAAATCCCAAGTATCCATTTTGAAATATTTAGCATATCTCAAATTGAAAAAAAATTAAGAGACACACGAAAAAGTCTTGAAGGATTCCATGGGCAAAATATTGCACCATTCAGAAATCCTCCCAAGAAGACAGGAGGAACCCACAGAGCTAATGCACCAAAAAGAATCAGCCGGCACTCGGTCATTTCTAATGACTTCTGCAGTAATGGCCTTGAAGGAGCAAGTCAAAGCTGGAATAAGAGAAAAACAAGATTTTATGAATTTATGAGATACCCTTTGAAATAGTTAAACAAGTCCATGGAGTCCTGAAAACACTCACTGGTTTGTACTGTAGTCAATGAACTGTAATAAATATACATATTTATCTCCAACCCCAAAAGATGACCCAACAGAACTCAAATTATTGAGCAACCTCATTCATATCACACAAGCAAAAAATTGCTGAAAATACTTCAATAATGCTGCAAGACTATTTGCATACAGCTACCAGAGATTCATGCCAAATTCAGGTGTCATGACACAAAAGATATTGTTGTTGATGTCGGATGGATTGAGGCTTAAAGCAGAGAATAACACAAAGATGTTTATTTGTGCTTTATTGATTATATGAAGGCATTTGACTCGGTGATCATAACCAACTATAGGTAGCATTGAGAAAAATGACAATTCCTGAACACTTTGTTGTGATCCTACAGAACCTGCGAACAGACTGAGAGTCAGTCATTCAAAGAGAACAAAGGGAAATGATACGCTTTACAATCAGGGAAAGTGTGCATCCCAGTTGTCCCCTTTCACAGTAACATTCAGTCTGTGTGCCAACTGAACAATGGATGAGCTGGACTATATGAAGAACATCGCATTAGGATTGGAAGAAGGTTTATTAGAAACCTGAGATTGCATATGACACAATTTTCCTGCTGAACATTGAGAAGAATTTGAAACACTTGTTGAGGAAAATCAAATACTACAATCATTGTATGATTTATAAATCCATGTAAAGAAAATGTATATCCTCACAACTGGACCAATATATACATCATGCTGAACAAAGAAACATTGGAAGTTGTCAATGATTTCATTTTACTTGATTTCACAATCAATGCTCATGGAAGCAGTGGTTAATAATCAAAGGATGTATTGGGAACATGTAGTATAGAAAGCCTCTTTAAAGTGTTGAAGAACAAGCATGTCACTTTGAGAAATAAGAGATCAAATGATGCATTGCATTGCGTACATCTGCTGCACGAGACCCATTGGAAGCATGGAAAAGCAAGGGGGTTATCTTGAGGGCTAAGGTGCACCCGTCTAAGCCATGGCATCTTCAGTCACCTCCTGGGTATCTGTGTATTGGACACTGAATCAGGAATACTGAAGACAAGTTGCTGTGTTTGAATTGTGGTGCTGGAGAAGAACATTGAAAGTACCATGCACTGCTACCAGGACCAATTGCTCTGTCTTGGAAGAGGTGTGACCTGGGTGCTCCGGGCAAGGATGATGAAACTTCAACTTCCATGCTATTGACATGTTGTCATGAAAGAACTGTCCCTGGATAAGGACATGAAGTAGAGGGGCCGTCAAAAAGGGGAAGGTCCTCGAGGAGATGGATGGACACAGTGGCTGCAACAAGGGGGTCAAGCGTAGGAACAATTGTGAGATTATGCAGGATTGAGCAGTGTCTCCTTCTGCATAGTGGTGCTATGGATTGGAACCAATTGTATGCCACCTAACAACAATGACAACAACAATAAAGGTAGGATGATCCGCTAATTCCATATGAGAGTGATGGAAAGAGATCAAAGAAATAAAGTAGCTACAAATTGTGAAATCATTGACTAAATTAAGGCTCAAATCTGGATATTGATTTTTTAAATCTAATAAGTCCCAATGAGGTGAGTATTAAAGGATTTTCCTGGTCCACCAGACACACTGAGTCATCTTCTGAACTCAAACACACAGAAACACAAACAGAAGCTTGGTGTTTGCTTTATGAAATTTTTAAAACATTTTATTAGGGACTCATACAACTCATCACAATCCATACATATACATACATCAATTGTATGAAGCACATCTGTACATTCTTTGCCCTAATCATTTTCAAAGCATTTGCTCTCCACTTAAGCCCTTTGCATCAAGTCCTCTTTTTCCCCCTCCCTCCTGTAGTCTGAGTGAGAAAGGTTCAATGCAGCCAAACTCAAGCTATGACAAATATGGGTATACAAGAAGTGATAGTTTTTGTGTAAAAGTTATTGAATTCTGTGTAATTTCAATATGTTTACACATATACACACACAACCATAGACACAACCATATAACACACCTCAGTCGTTGTTCTGGAAGTGGAAGTGGAGGAAGGAAGAGATGCCATAGGGAAAAACTACTGAATTCAGTGTTTTCAAAATTATATAAGTTAGAATATACTTAAAAGCCTCTATTGCTCAGGATCATTTCCGTTGTACACTACTGGAAGCCTACAACAAAATGGTGTGTGGGAACAATGGCACACACGTGAGAACCGTTTAGAGCAGTCTGAAGTTTCCAATAGACCAGGGCTGTTCGGAGATTTATAACATTGTTCATGGGTCATACAAAATCATCAGATTAAAATTAGGTGGCTGTATTTGGTCAAACATTGAATTAGCTCATCCCTAATGTGATGGTTTGTACTGCTTCTCTTTGGTGAGGCATGTGATGTTTGCTAGTATTAATGATTTGTGGGCTTTATATGGTCCGTCAGCTGGATGCTCCCCAATCCTTGCTATAGTACTTGATCAGTGCCTCAAAGGTGTTAAGCAAATTAATCTTTGAGTGCTGCTTCCTCAGTTCATTGATCTCAGGTTACACAGAATGTTCTGTTGCAGTTGTCACGTTCTAACTCTTGGTATCACACAGGTTTAGTCTCATAAGCTTGGGCCACTAAATAGAGTGAAGAATTAAAAGTATGATTCCAGTATTCTGAGAAAAAAATCTTAAAATGCTGTCTTCCCACACGCTGAACATTAAACTGTGGGGCCAGGAATTTAGATCACTAATTGGCTCTCAACCTGAAGCCAAGCCCTGAAGCCTCACATGGGAATAGTGCTATCAGAATCACTGGGGCAGACACCAGTAGGAATCCACTGCAATGCGCATATTATCCACAATGCAAAGTGTGTGTGGGGGGGGGGCAGGAATAAGTCAAAAGATTGCCATCTGCTGATGAGTGAGTGGAAAGGGAAGCGATTAAAATCACTATTGGGTTCCACTCGGTCAAATATTTTCTCCTTTGGACAAGTTCCCCAGCATGTTACCAACCCTCTGACATGACTTCATACCACAAGGCAGCCTTTTCAGGCAGTCTAGACTATTTGGCTGACCGTTATTCTGTTTAAAACGATCAAGGGTTCACACTACCCAGAGGACTCTAGCTCAACTTGAATTGTGTCTGAGATAATTTACACACGTAGAGCCCTCTGTCTGCTTACCCCTAAGCCACGGCTACTCCCTAAATGCTTGCCAAAAGCTGAGGTGAGTCCTTGCAAGTGCTAAGCTAGTCAGAGGAATAAGAAAATTTAGAGTGAGACACATACAAATAAACCACTGTGACAATAATAATTAAAGATAGAAAGATAGTACTAGACTTATATATCACCCATTAATATTATACATATAAAAACCACTTTAGAAAACTCATATTGATTATAAAACAGATACTATGTGACCCCCTTGTATATGCTATATTCCTTAATAAATTCTCTTGTCATCATTCAATATTCACAAGTGTGTTGTCATCTTCATTTTCCACAAGATGCTAATTAAATTATGTTAAAACCAAGAGGGAAGCCTACTATCTCAGGTCACTATAAATGTCACTTTTGAGGTAGAGAATATTATCACAGATTGAAGTTAATAGCTAAGCAATAAGTGAGTTTACTTTCCAAAATCTTCCCAAATGATGTGTTTGTTTTGCGTAGTGAAAACAGAGCTGTACGTGGATTAGGTGACAGTTGGAGTGGGGCTTCATAAACCATCTTACTTATCTGGAAGAAAGCGTTCCTTCAAATTAGGAAATGTCTTGAATTAAAAATTCTTTCATTTCAATCTGTATTTCACATGGTATGGCCTTTACAGTAGTATTTAGCATGTATTTGCTGACCACAGATAATATTATAGGCTAGATCTTTTATTGAAAAATTTTTTCCCCTGAAGTCCAGTAGCTGTAGTGTTAACTGGGTTCTGACACTGAACTTCAAAGACCTTCCCAAGTTTTAGTTTGACAAAATTAAGTTTTGATTAGTTGATAAACTACTGGAATAGTCAGGTTGCTAAAATTTTTGAGAATTTTTATAGAGGTATTTTCTTATTGAAATTCTCAAAACCTACCGGTATATTTATAGTTTTATTTTATTATTTTTAGCTAAGAATGATCTTTATTAAATGTGGGGCTATAATACACATGTACTTCAGATGCAAACCTAGTTTTAAAAATTATATGGTGAGTTTTAACTTTAAAAAAATTATATGTGAACATATTTACTGCTCTATCTACTGATCAAAATATTCAGTGTGAATTGAAAGTACTATGAGTGTGTGTGCCCAATTATTGGCCATTCTGGCTATTGTCAGTTATTTTTCTGCTGCTGATATTTTTTATTTTTCTTGATATTGATTAACATATACATTTATATGTGTTTTCAGCCTTTGATTTATTTTGTAAAGATCATTTATTAATTTAACGCCTTGCCACTTTCTTGTTCTCTCTTATGTCCATGGAAATTATATGGGCACCCAGTTTTCTTCCTGGCTTTAAGTTGAATCTTTTTTCTCTTGATAATCCCAGCATTTTATATACTGCTTCCAGAGGACAATATCTGGAACCAATACACAGAGGCTTTTAAAAGTAATTCTGATCAACAGATTCAGTGCTGGATTCCCCTCCAACCCCCGCCCATAAACCCAATTCTTGTCTTAGCCATGAAATTGCTTTGCTATGCATTTTATTAGACGTGAGGTCTTAATACTCTTTCGCCTGCTGAGAAATGGAAAGGATATAGGCCTCTGGATAAACTTACCTGCTGGGCAGGGGACAGAGAAATGTAATCTAGCAGCTGGCCTCGTATCATTTGGCCGTGCTCTGCACAAAACATGTGGTCATTTATCTGACTCAAAAGCTGAGCTTGTCATGAAAGCAGGTGAGCTCGCCTAGATTCAAATAGCTAGGCTTATATTCTCTCACCTATTGGTGACTTTTGAGTATATTACCAGACCTGTTGGGTAAAAAGAAAAGTGACCTTAAAGTGGCTCAGATTTATTGTGAATGGCCAAGCGGAGCAATGCAGAGCAGGGGAAAAATGGCTGTATAATACTTCCTGCTCTAGAAGAACCTACCTTGAACTTGCAGAATGAGAATCAATAAGACAGCCTCCTACAAATAACCCACGCTGATGGATGTCTTCTGCCAGAATGGAGCTCACGGTATTCACTCCCTTTCTGTTGGATGCCAGTGTCTATGTCCTCAGCATGGCCTCTAGTACAACTAACTGTCGAAATAAGCTATTTCCAGTCAATAATGAAGTTTCTCAAACATGTTATTACTAAAAATAACAGGTTCCAAATGTGTGACTGTGTAGTATGCAATTCATTTTCTTTCTCTGATAAGAAATAGATTTTCTTGTCATTAAAGCCCAATTGAGTATTGACCCTGTGCTAATATGGAATTTCCAGAATTCAGAAAAATGTAAAAAAATAAAAAACCAAACTTGTATTGAAAGAATCTAAAAGAGTATTTATTTTAGAATAGCCCAACTCTGTCTACAGAAGCTAACACAAATCTTTTTCTGCCTATTAGAGTAAAAAATTTTTGAATAAAGAAGACTGAAGAAGAATCAATGTATTTGAATTGGGGTCCTGATAAACAATATCAAAAGTTCCAGGGAATTTCAATAGAACAAACAAGTCTTTCTTGGAAGAAGCAAGGCCAGAGTAGTCATGAGAGGAAAGGATAATGCGATTTTATTTGACATAATTGGGGTATGTTAAGAGAGACTACTTCCTGGGGAAGGATGTCATGCTTGGTAAAACTGAGAAGCAAGGGAAAAGAGAAGACTTTCAAGAGACAGATGGCCACAGTGGCTGCAACCATAGGCTTAAGCATTAGGACAATTGGGAGGATGGCACATGACCAGGCCGCATATTTTTCTGTCATTCCTGGGCTTTCTATGACTCAGAACTGACTCTATAGCACCTAGAGAAACAATAACAAAGAAAAGAGTGGATTTGGCCTTGGACTGCTTAACTGACTTGCCCAAGGTCATAGGGCTTGCCCAAGGTCATAGGGCTAGTCCTTTAAAGCAGCAAAGTTCAGACCCTGGGCTCCCGTTTCTCAGTTTGACGCTCTTTCCCTGCTCCAAGAGCAAATATAATAATGTGGATATTATTTATATTCTTTGAACAAACAAAAAATAAACAGCACCAAAAAATGATTATAACCCAAAGAGTCCATAGATTAATTCCAATAGCGTTCTTACTGCCCAAGGGGACACAGATAGAAAGGGTGTTTTATGAAATTAATATTTCAAACAATTTCTTTTGTAAACCACAATGTAGGGTACATGTTTGAGGATCAAACCTCTTTGGAAACTCTCTTTTTTTTCTGTTTTCCAAGAGGGAAAATAAACACAGTTCTTCTCAAGATGAAAGAGCTAAAATAAAAGCCAAAGGCTTCATTTGATATGTTACAGGATTCTATGAACAAAAAGTAAATGATTCACAGAGCAGCAGAAGAAGATGTAAGAGCATACAGAGTCACTGAAATAACAAAAACAACAACCAATATGGCTAAGTATTAAAAGAGGTGGCATATGATAAAAGATCCAAGTTACTTAAGAAATTAGTTAAGGATGCTCTGAAGTCATGGATGAAAACCTGCCTCCAGTAACTGACGGAGTACCAATTCAGATACTTCCACAAACTGCACGATTGGAAGTGCTCATTCTTTTTACTGAGAAATGTGGAAAACACTTGGTTGGTCAATTGACTGGAATGGGTCCACATTCATACCATTTCAAAGAAAGGTAATAGGACCGGATGGATAAATTAACAAATACCATCAGTAATCACATGTAAATGATTTTATTGAAGGCACTTGTAAAGCTTCTATAGAAAACTTCCAGACATTCAATCTGGATTCCAAAGAGGATGTCAAAGAAGGGATATGATTATTGATGACAAATGTATCTCGGCTGAAAGAAGATAATGACAGAAAGATGTAACCTCGTGTTTTATTAAATTCTCAAAGACATTGAAAATATAGATGGTATTGCAAAATTTGGGAATTTCAGAACAATTACTTGTGTGGAATTTGTACATAGACAAACAAGCCATTATTTGAAAAAAGCAAAAAGATGCTGTATGGTTTATAATAAGAAAAGGTTTGTGTCAGGGTTGTAATTTTTGAGCACACCATTCAATCTCTATTTGGAGAAAATCATATGAAAAATAGTCTGTATGAAGAAGAATGCGATCTTAGGGTTGGAAGAAGGTTCATTCACAAGCTTCACTGTGCATGTAGCAGAAACTTGACCCAAGTGAAGACGACTTGAAGCACTTGAAGATGAAAAACTACAGTCTCCACTATATCTCAACATGAATAAAGAAATCCACACAATTGAATCAATACTCAACAGTGTAATAAACATAGAAAATTTACAAGCTTCCACTTTCATTTTATTTCCTTCAACAAACCATGAACACGGAAAAACAGCAAGAAAATAAAATGACATACAGCATTTGGCAAATCTGGTTTATTTTTAAATAGCCCTTTAACGTGTTAAAAAGCATAGATGTCGCTTTGATGACCATCATAAGCTTGTCCCAAGCCTTGGCTGCAATCATAGACTCAAATATAAAGCAATTGGAGGATGGAGCTGGACTGGGTGGCATTTGGGTGCAAAAGGTCAATGTGAGCCAGAACCAACTCTATGTCAAGTGGAGAACAACATCAAGCGTGATGTGAAATAATGATTAGGTCAACTCAATGACACATAACAACAGCATGACGCTTGCATAGTAGATTTTTCAAGACATTTACACACAATCCGTAAGTACTGGAAAGCAAGAAAGAAAGCATGGATACATAATATGCATTCCTTCCTCTCTCCTCCTCTCTATCCCTTCTTACCTCTACCTTTGCTTCTACCTGATATTGCCAATTCACAGCTAAAGACGCGATGCCACAAGACGCGGTGTGCTTTGGTTAGTTGTGCATCTGCTTGCTTTGACTCAGGGTCCAGCTTCAGGGCAGCAAACAATAACAATATTAACCTGGGACTCTGGACCATCGTCGTTGTCTCTGACTTTTAGTTGCCCATTTGAGATGACTCTTCCGAATCAGATAATACATGTCTTTCTCTCCTTTACATTAAGGGACTCTTGAGGAAATTGGTTTTCTTGAAATGCTGGTATCCCTGCAGTCCTGATAGGAATGAGCGATAGCAATTACCACCCAGTCTTCCATACATCAGACTTGCCTCCTCAAAGGGTGTCCGCATGTGGCAAAACCTGGGGCTTCAGTTGGACTCTGGTGATCAGAAGAGCATCCTGTGATGGGAAAGGGTGGCGACGACCAATGACAGGATTGTAACAGATACTTTCCATTCTATTCTACTAACTGGTTGTACTCAATTGAGCAAGGAAATTACAGGGTCACATTTGGAGAACAGTTCATCTTGGAAATAGATGTTTGTAAACAGAATCCTTATCTTGCCTCTAAAGTAAGGAGGGGTGTTTTTAAAACAATCCCGTGCTTTGTAAAATGTTAAAAATGGACCTAATAGCTCAAATTTCATGTAAATTTGCATACACAATGTATTAATATGTTATAGAAGATAGCATATTATAAGTTATTACTTAAACACTGTATCATTTGCTCTGATACATTTCAATGTGACAGTTTAAGGTGAAGCTGACATTTCATGCCTTTTCCCCTCAGTGTTCCATTAATAAAATACGATGGAATGTGTTACAGTATAAATGGAAGAACGGTCACTTCTCAATAATGTTATAACGAATAGTCAGATTGAATGGATTTTAATTTATGTAAAGCACTTTCTTAGTGCTTTACACATATTTGTTTTCATTTATTTGTTAGAACAAGGGAGCTTCGAAAGGTGTGTGGAAAAGTGCTATTATCTTTTTATTTTATTTTCCCACAAACTTTCTGAAGCCCCCTCACACATCTGATGACTTTTCCATGTGTAATAGAAACGTGATTTGACCTTGGTCTTCAGTTCTCATAGGATACATGTAAACCTTACTTTAACTTTTTACCCTCAAGTATATGTCCAAGGATCTTATTTTATATAATTTCTATTAAAGGGGATGTAAAATATGTTGGATGCCAATTATTTCTCAAATAATGCCACCTGTCTTCAAATCACATCATACATCGTTGCTTCCTGCTTCTCAGCAGCAATGCCTGAAGGTCCATCCTGACTGTTCTGAATTCTCAGCCTATTTCTTGCAATTTGCCTTCTCATTGAATACAGACGAACAGTAACCTTACAGAAGAATTGGTGTATGTGAGTGGATACCCCACCCCAAATGGGATCCCCCACACACCAGCTATGTATTTAAATGTTTTTTTTTCAAAACAACCTTATCATCTTGAACATACTCTCTATTACACTTAATACTTCTGTCAAATGTGTGATTTGGGGAAATATATTTCAAACTCATCTGTTTGGATGGCTGACAGCAACTCCCTTGCTCTTTCTTTTCTTCACCTCTTCTACGTTGTCAAATACCTGTACTTTCATGTCCCTCATCATTCAATGAACCAAAAAGAAGTCACATGGAGCGAGGTCAGGTGTGTCAGGTGTATGAGACAAGAGAGGCATGCTGAGTTTTGTCCAAACCTGGCTCATTGAGATGGCTGAACGAGCAGGTGCACTGTCGTGGTGGCAAAACCATTCCACCACAACCCACAAATCAGGCCTTTTTTGCCACATACTGTTACACAGTCTTTTCAGAACCTATAAATAGAAAGCTTGATTAACAATCTGACCTGGTGAAACAAAGTCCAAATTCCCTAAGAATGGACATGTTTGTCCATTTGGGAACTTGACGCATGTCTAGAATGAAATTTATCATCAACTGACATTCCACCTTTTTTGAAATGAGAAAACCACTCAATCACTTGTTGTTGTTCCCCCCCCCCTTAGCAGTGTCCCTGTACGCTGTGTTCAACATTACAACCATTTCTGCAACATTTTTCCTGAGCAGGAAAGTAAATTTCATAGCTGTCCACTGTTCTCTTAAATTGTCCATCACACACACACACACACACACACACACACAACCGAGGTGTGATCAAAAGTGCTTTTATGAAAAAATACATTGTGACCAACGCAAACATTCCCAGCTGATGCCACTGGGTGCACCAACTCAGAGCGAGTTGCCGGAAAAATGCCTAGCAGGCAAAATACATGCTCTAAAAGCTCCACCCCAGCACAATTCTGGTGTTGGGTTTTTCTTGTTTTTGTTGTTGTTTTTTGAGAGGTAGCTGGTAGTACCGCATAGGTAACAAATTATGCTGAGCTTATATTTTTTATTTCATGTTTAGATAATATGAACATTTTTTATCATTGCAAGTTAATGTTAATCTTAAAAATAAGTAATATTGTTTCCTGCTCATTGCTATGTGATGTAGTCAGACCACTGTTTAAATTTTTATTCTTTCCTAAAATGTGTTTATGGTTTTTAAACAGTTTTCAGTGTTTTGTCCAAAAGGGAGAGACAATGGAAATGAAACATGAATATGTTACCCTATGATTGGACCATAATAGTATTAACTATTAACTATATATGATATATTCAGTTATATACACAAACATATGTCAATGCAGTAAATTAGATCATGCTTTCATGTTTCTAGTCCTTTTTAAAATTTCTGGAGTTTGGAAACTTCCAAAGTTCCATGTCATGCTCTTAATAAACAAGGCACTGGAAGAATGACAAACCTATTTTAATTGGTTAGAGGTTGTGGTAGTTAAATAATCTGGTGCCAATTTGGGACTTGAGAGGATCAAGAGTGAAGAGGTGGCATCTAGTCTGTCAATTGGGTCATATCCAATGAGGCCTCTGTGTGGGCATGGCCTTCTCCTGAGGACTCTGGGCATTCCTGTATTTCCTCCAAAGAATCAGGAGACACACTCTCTACTCACCTCCTTGGAGACTCTTTAGACAAGACTCTTCCCTGTGAGACATTTTGGAGGAGATGCCACAGGAAGTTACCCTGAAGCAGAGTTTCGGAGCTGAGGGAAACCATTGGAGACCCCTGCTAATGCTGAGATGCTTACAATGCCAATGGATCCGCAAGACTCCTAACCACTGGCCTGTGTTTTCCTGTATTCAGCATCATTGCATGTGTTTCCTGAGTCTGAAGAGGACTTCATAGATTGCTATTGGACATATGGGCTAATATTGGACTTATGGACTTGATCTGGATTGAGCTGAGGTGTTTCCTCAATATTGAACTTCTCTTGTATATAAAGCTCTTTCTTATACACATATGAATGTCAATGAATTTCTTTCTCTAGTCTTCCTGACTAACACATAGGTAGTAAAGGTATTAAACTCAGCCAAAGGTAGACCAAAGCAAAGTGACCTTTAGCATTATTGGTTATATTAATAGAACTAGAGAGAGTGCTTAGCAAAAAGGCACAATAACAATGGTTTGCCACTTTGGAGGGGACATTTGAACATCTGCAAACGATGATATGGTGGGTATTGACAGGGACAGGTGTTAAACAAGACCTTGCCCTGACTTCCTGAAGCTCTAACAGAGTTCGATAAAGTTTAGCTAAGGATTTGATGTCTTGACCAAAACACAAAATCTTGATGGAGTTAGTTCCTAGGCAACAGGTTTGAAACTTGAAATAAGTTAACTGAGCTTTTAGAATTAGTTCAGTTATTTTTATTTTAGGTTAGACACCTATTTTTAAAATTTTATGTCCTATGTTATTAACTAAAGTTTAATTTTAAGAGAATGTTTTTATAAGTAAGTAATGATGAAAATGTGTTAATAACAAATAGAACTATTATATGCTTACAATAGAGATTTAAAATTTTGAGATACAATTTTTATATGCACTGAATTGCTTGTGTTCTCTGTCGCCATGATTTTTAAGACTAGTACTGTGTACAAGTAGCAATCGAATATTTACAATTTAAGCATTATAATTTCCCTGTAGTTTTAACTTCTCCAGACATTTTTCAATGAAACTATTTGTTCAGTGAATCTGGACAGAAAAATAGAATTTGTTTTTAGTACAGAAATTTAGAATATTTTGCATTACTACATTATTTAACATCTGTTTAATAAGATAGACCTTATATGCACATGTGTTATTTATTGATTACTGCTATCTAAAAATAGTTCATCAGTCTTATTTATAAAAGAGGCTATTGAAAGCAAAAGTAAAACTGAAATTATTAGTGTAACATTTTATGGTCAATTTTTAAGGTAAATTCATCATAACTATGCTTTTCAGATCTCTTACTAAGTAGATTAGAGTTTTCTTATATATTATCTCTTACTGTCTCACATGGTAGGTTTAGCACTCAGCATTGTGTTATTTGTGCATCAGTTGAAAGCAATTCCCTGAGGATTGATAGCTCCCACAAAGCAAGAGGGACAGTCACGATAATATTTCTCAAGGCAAATGTTATAGCATTACAGATTGAAGTATTTTGGAAAACTCCATGATTTTTTCTAGGTGAACAGGTGGTTGCTTTAGTGTCCTCTAGGCTAAGTTCAGCCCCACTCTTACTTGTCAAAAAACACAAATGAACACTAATTTTCTTCCTTTGAAAGTTATGCACATGTGTAAGCATATGTATATGCATGTGAAATACATCAAACATGAAGAATATGTTTTCTGAATTTGTATGATTCCAAAATAATGATGATATAAACTCCTAGGTCAGAATAAAGAATGTATGGTTCTTAGTATTACTAGTCTCTTTTCGGCGTCACCGGGAACACAGCAGCAGCGACGTGAACCCAGATTAGAAGGACTCAAAGATGTCTCTATGCTCCTGTGATTCTTCACCGGCTTCCACCTTCCAGTGGGATGATGCTGGGGTGGAGGTCAGAGTCAGAAAGAGAAAACCAAGCGGTTTTCACACACATAGAAGAGTGGTCACACTTTAGGCCAAAAGAAAAAAATCAGAGAAGAAAATGATAGAGACACATTTTAAAGTAAACACACTGCCATGGAATTGATTCTAGCTCATAGTGAACCTAGATTGGGTGTCCTAGTTTGTAAATCTTTACAAGAACAGATAACTGCATTTTTATCCTGAAGGGTGCACTGTGCGATTTGAACCATCGATCCTTATGGATAGCTGTCCAATGCTTACCAGACAGCTAGGTAACATAAAGAATGCTGCTACCAGATTAGGAGAGAAAGGGAGATGGGGGGAGGGGGAGGGGAAAGAAAGGGAGAGGGAGGGAGGGAGGGAGAGAGAAAGAGAGAGAGAGAGAGAGAGAGAGAGAGAGAGAGAGAGAGAGAGAGAGAGAGAGAGAGAGAGAGAGAGAAAAGAAGAAGAAGAAGAAGAAGAAGAAGAAGAAGAAGAAGAAGAAGAAGAAGAAGAAGAAGAAGAAGAAGAAGAAGAAGAAGAAGAAGAAGTAGAGAAGGGAGAGGGAGGGGGAAGAGTGAGGGGGAGGGGAGAGGGAGGGGAGGGGAAGAGAGAAGGGACCAGTACAGAAAGACAGGGGAACCAGACAGAAAGAAAATAATGTGCATGTTTGAAATGCTTGAATTTCCTCATGTACCTCACTTCCCCCCTTGTATATTTTGCTAAATAGGTTAATTGTAGACAGATCTATAATAAAATAGTTTTTAGCCTCTGTTTTTAAAAGAAGTTAGGTCAAATTTTAATTTTTAACAGTTGTTTAAAACATTTCATTGTGAATTGGATAAAATTTTTCAGAGCAGATCCTCCGTTGTACTTTCAACAATCCACGGATAGTAGGTTCATATTACATTGCAGTCTCTTCAATGCACCAACATTATCCCACTCCCTCCCTGTGTTTCCTGTTCCTGTTGTTTCTTCTTGCTAGCCTTCTTAAATTTACCCTTGAATAAATGCCTCCCTTTGATTTTAAATGGTGGCTCAAGCTAAGGCATGCCTCCCTACCTCACTACTGTTTGTTTCCCTCAGAGATCTTTGTATTGTGTGGCTGGATATTGAGTGTAGTTCTAGACCTGAAAGGTGACTACAGGTCCTATTCTCAGAGTTCTATCCATCTCTATTCAACCAGTAATTCTGATTCCTTTATGATTTTGACTTTTATTCCACAGTTTTTTCCCAATCCTTCCAGGGCCTTATAATATGATCACTCTCAGAGTACATGGTAGTGGTAAGACGACATTAACTATTACGTAGACAGTCCATGAGTCCAATGGATTCTTAGTTTATTTATATTTTATTTATTTCCATCACTCTTGTTTCTTCCACACTGAGTGAGACCAGCAGCGACTCTTATATGGCCACTCATAATGTTGATTACTCACCAAAGTAGGATGTGAAACATTGTCTATGTGATGCCAACTGACCTTGGTTAGTAACCGTTTAAACCTTGCAGTCACACCCAATTGCAAAGGTACTTTGGTAAAAGTGGGTTATTCAAATTTGAAAAATGTTTAGCAATGTTGGAAAATGTAAACTGAATGGAGGTACTGTTTCGTATTGCTGGAAGTTTAAGAGAGACTTCTTCAAATATAAAGATCCCTATTGTTGTAGCGGGTTTCATGTTGAGCTGCCAACTGCAAGGTTGATGGCTTAAGTCCACCAGCCACTCTGTAGGAGAAATACCACGGGCAGAGGCTGGGAAATGAAAATTCACTCATGCACTACCATTGGGTAAATTCCAACTCATAGTGACCCTATAAGACAGGGTAGAACTATTCCTTTGGGTTTCCAAGACTTCAAATGCTTGTGGGAATACATTGCCTCATCTTATACCTCAGAATAGCTGCTGATTTCAAACTGCTGTCCTTCAGGTCAGTAGCTCAGTGTGTAGCCCACTAATCCACCGGGGATATAAATGAAAGTTAGGGCACGCTTCATTTTCATTCAAAAGACGAGTCCCCAAGTATGTGCTTCTAATTTGAAGATAGGAGGAACGAGCAAGAACTGGGCAGAGCTTGTAAAGAACAGTGTGCAATCTGGGCGAGCTTTATGATTAATTGAGGCTGGGGCGGAACTCCCAGCCTCATGGCCATCTAATACAACATAATACAACCAACTGACATATGACTAGTGTTATCTTAACTTTCATCTATCTCCGAAAGCACTTATCTGTTTAAATTGTTGCCTTCTCCTTCCCTTAGATGATACAAATGAACTGTTCCTCCTTCACCTGGTCCTTCTTGGCCCCAAAGAAGAGGTCAGACAATTGACTCACATTCATCACTCCTTTCTCCACTTTATTCCTAGCTTCTCTGTACAGTGGATGAATTGATATTTTCAACCACTGAAATTACTAGACAATATTTGGCTAATAGGCCACACACTATTCTTTAAAAGTTCTACCCAGATATGAAAGCGTCTTTTCTTCTTCAGACTTTCATTAACGTGCATGATGTGCTAGGCATGCATACTGCACTCTCCCACCCCACCCCCACCCCTAGAATGGTTACTTTTTCAACCCTTTGTCCTTTCCACAAGTTTCCTGTTTGCTCTGCTTCTTGTTTAGATTTTGGGTTCCATCACTTGCCCTGTTCTTTGCTCAAAACTAGAATGACAACTATTTGTGTTTAAATTCCTTCACAGGGGCTCCTACTATGAGGAAGCTTGTTCCAGCTGGAGAATAAGGAAAATAAAATAAACTCAGCCTCCTCTGAGGCTGTAAAAGTGCACAGAACACTTGAAGAATAACATTCTTCAATAATAAGATTCCTGGTACCTTAAGACTATGGGCCACCAGCTCCACAGTTTCTGCTGTTGTGGTTGACACTTCCCACTCTTACTGAATTCTAGCTCCTCTTTTCTTGAATAAGTAAGTTTCTGGCTGCTATAAGTCTCAAAATAACTTCTGACTTTCCAAAACTGTTGATTCTTCCAGCCTCTGCTTGCATATGTTTGTTTAATTGGGAGGAACAGATTTTGTAACTGACCTACTCCACCATTTTCTATAACGTTTGGGGTGGACAATTTTCTGTTAGACATTTCTTTTTAACATTTTATTAGGGACTCTGCGATAGTTTATTGTGCCAGCCTGGCTGATAAACACAAGTAGGATTAATTGAAGGGCAGAGGGATAAATGGCTCGGTGAGCCTCGCCTTGCTTGTTCTGTGCCTCAATTTTAAAGGGGTACACTACCTGTGGGATGCCTAGCCTGTGGACTATGTCGCTGTAAGTTGAGGTCCCTCCAATCCCATAGGATTGGAATGTTCGTCTCTGGAGCTGGGGATCGACAGTTGGTGACAGTTGGGGACCTGCCCTGCAGTTTGCTGCCTGGGTATATATAGCTCAGCTCTCTCTACAGAAGGGGACTGGCAACTGGCGGCTCTCAAGCCTTAAAGGACTGTTAGTGTCTCACTGCTTTATAATTTAACTGTTAATTTCTTGTATCATCTATCTGTATATAATTTAATGGTTCATTTCTTGAATTACATATATATCTTTATAAATATATTTATATATAATTACTAGCAATCTGGTTTGTCTCTCTAGAGAACCCTGTCTAACACAGACTCATACAACTCTTATCACAATCCATACATACACATACATCCATTGTGTAAAGCACAACATCTGTACATTCTTTGCCCTAAACATTTTCAAAGCATTTTCTCTCCACTTAAGCCCTTTGCAGCAAGTCCTCTTTTTTCCCCACGCTCTTCGCTCCCCGCTTCCTCATGAGCCCTTGGTAATTTATAAATTATTATTTTGTTCTATCTTGCCCTATCCAGTGTCTCCCTTCACCCCCTTTTCGGTTGTCCATCCCCCAGGGAGGAGGTCACATGTAGATCCTTGTAATCGATTTCCCCTTTCCAACCCACTCACCCTCTACCCTCCCAATATCGCCCCTCACACCCCTGGTCCTGAAGGTATCATCCACCCTGGATTCCCTGTGCCTCCAGCTCCTGTATGCACCAGTGTACAACCTCTGCTCTATCCAGACTTGCAAGGTAGAATTCAGATCATGGTAGTGTGCGGGGGAGGAAGCATTTAGGAACTGGAGGAAAGCTGTATTCTTCATTGGTGCCACATCACACCCTGAATGACTCATCTCCTCCTCTAGATAAAGTTTGTATCACCGTTGTTCCCAAAGTCTGGTTTACAAAGTCTTTCTCCTTTTCTATAGTTGGACTATTTTTGAAAATTCTAAGTATATGCAAATCAGTGAAAGGTGATAGTATTCTGCCATTGCATATTGTTAACCTCTTGTACCATGACTTTATTTATTGTGTTGCACCACCTTATTAATTCCTTTTGTTGTACTAATGATCTTTGATGATAAAAGCTGAGAAATGCATGCAAAGATAATGAGCTTCTGGTCAAAGGTGAAAAGTACATACTATATGCTACTGCCTACCTGGCATGGAAGTTGTCAACTTCCTATTAATGGAATCCTATTATACCATTATGCTCTGTTGTTTACATCCAAATACAATTATATGAGACATTTTAAAATTTGCCAAGTTTTTGCACTTATCCTGTAGTATAGGACATTTTTCTTTAGAAATTTAATTCCTAACCAAATCTACAAGATGAGCAGTTTACTGTTTTCAAGGGTGGTTTCACATAACTACTCGTTCACTTGAGACATGCACATTTTCTCTATTTCATTTTCAAAGTGATTTGCTTTCTGTGTCATGGAGCTTTTACCTGCCAATGTGTTATCAGCATGTTTTCCTTGCCAAATGAATTTTCTAGTTTCTTGTGACAGCACCTCAGTCACCCACACAGTCACCCACACCTCCCGTTTGATAGGTCAGAACGATGGCCTGTGTGCTGCTCTGGAAGGGCAAAATCACAGTATCCGGCTCGGAATTTATTTTATTCCAGTATGCCAAAGCTGGCACATAGCTTGATCATCACTCATTGGGTTTTATATATCCAATTGTAGGATAATGTTTAACAAGGGGTTATTCCGAAGTCAATTTAGTGATCCTCTGAGATAGTTTATGCAACCTATAGATTATTTAATTGATTACATATCAAAATCAAGATGATTAAATTGTACAGTGAAAATCTTATGGTTTTCCTGAAATATTGAGATTAATGGAAATGGGACATCTGTCTTGGCTGCAGGCTTAGTCGTGAGGAAACTCGGGCTTTCCTGCTGGCTTCTGCTTTTCACTTGCTGTTTGATTTTCATCAAGTCATTACCTTCTCTAAGCCTCATTGCCTCCATGCAAATAGTGCTCGTAGTCCCTACTTTAGAAAATTCTACATGTGTATGAATCAAAGGGATGGTATCTACTTGAAAATAAATTTATATATGTATATACTTTTAACTCCTCTAGATTCAAAGAGTACCTGGTACTATGATTTATTTACATTAATATGTGTGATAGGCTGGTTCACTAGGGGAACAAATCCAGTGACACTCATATATGTGCAAGAAAGAGCTTTATAATAAAAAAGTAGTTATATATCAAGAAAACATCTCAAGCAAGACTAACTCTAGTCCACAAGACTGATACTGGTCCATAAGGCCCTCTTCTGACTCATGCATCCACACTATGCAATGTTGCAGAATACAGGAAGATCACAGGCTGGTAGGTGTTGAAGTCTTGTGGATCCAATGGCGGTGGACACATCTCTGAGTTTCTGGCATGTCTCAGGGTGGCTAGCCTACAGAAAGGTGAAAGCAGAGAGAAGGAAGTTCCTAGGGCCATCCTTATGAGAACGGCATAATCACAAGGAGGCACCATCATACTGTGACTTGATTGACAGGTCAGACGCCACCCCTACCCTTTTATATCAAGTTGTCATGAAATTATGCAGCTACCACAATATGCATGTAATTTAGTCACATAAATAAACTCAAGTATTTATTAACAAATTAGCTATCTACGTTTGATTGCCTATAATACTTCCTTCTTTCTTGATTTGCTTATAATTTAATTCGCACAACTGAAAAGAGTAAAACGTGTTGCCAAAATCATCCAGGAGAGAATTCTGAAGAAAATGCGACCTGACCCATCCTTATCCTCAACTTCAATTCTCTTCTGATCTAAAAACCTGAACACACATCTATATGCACATATACTTGTGTGCATATTTATTTGACTTAAAAAACTAGAGTCCGCGCGGCCGGAAAGGCGGCCGCCTCCTTACCCGTCACGCACCGCACGTTCTTGGGGAGCCTGGTGCTAAACCACTCGTAGACGACCTGCTTCTGGGTCGGGGTTTCGTACGTAGCAGAGCAGCTCCCTCGCTGCGATCTATTGAAAGTCAGCCCTGGACACAAGGGTTTGTCGAAGGAAAAAAAAAAGCTAGAGTCCATCTAATATTTAAAAATTGAATCCAAAATCCCAGGGTATTTGCTGGCCTCCCTCTTTTCCATACTTGCTTGGCACTTTTAAGTATGGAAAATCCTGGCTTTTGTAGTTTTCCTTGTCTTTATTCATTTTTTGATAATGTTGCTTATTTACTCTATACACAAGTCTCCATTTTCGTTGAATTGCAATTCCCACTGAAGGCTATGGGCTTTGATTTTCCTCGGTGAGTGCTTCAGATCCTCCTTGTTTTCAGCAGGCTTGTATCATCTTGCACATTTCACGTTCTTAAAGACCCTACAGCCCATCCTGATGCCAAAGCCTGAGGAGCCTTATCTTTTGACACTGTCCCACAAGGCTTGCTGCTATCCACCACTTTCCAGTGGGTATTCATTTTTATTCTTTGTGATTCCTGGATCGCTTTTAGTATTCTGTTTCAATCTGGAAGCTTCCTGAAACCTGTCCTCATAGGTGACCCTGCCAGCATCTGAAATACAGTGGAAGAGCCTCCAGCATCACCAAGCCAAACTCACTGCTATCAAGTTGATTCTGACTCATGGCGGCCCCATAGGACAGCAGACAACTGTCCCTGGGCGTCCCTGAGCATCTCACCCTTTGCAGGAGCAGAAAGTCCTTGCTCCCGAGGAGGGGCTGATGGTTTCAAACAGCTGACCTGTGGACAGTAACCCAATGCGTAACCATTGCTCCACGAGGCCCCTTTCTGACATCAAAGCAGCGTGCATTTCAACTCAGCACGACACACTGGCGGATGAGTTGTGTCCATTGTTCTTAACACATACCAATCATCAATCATGTATTTTAGGTTCTGAGGAAACACGTGACTCTAGCATGTTTTGTCCCTTAATATTTCAAAATATTTTGAACATTATCTCAGGGGTCAACCTGGAAAAGCTGTTAGCCCTGGTGGTTTAACTAAATTCCAGACTAGTTGATTTTCTAAAATGTAATCGGATCTCATTATGGAAATGCGCTCTCCTTCTGCTCTTATAATGTGATCAGTCAATCTGAGTTTCCTCAAAGTATGGTCTCCTTTCAGACTATAAATAGAAATAGTGGCATAACTCCCAGTCACTCTGTTGACTCTGCACTCCTCCCATCACTTGACCTATGAATCTTGGGAATTAATCTTGAAGCTTGCTTTCAGGTAGATTTTGGACATTGAGCCCTTATAACCGTGTGAGGTAAATTATAGACATACAAAACGACTTTAACAAGTTCTCGGGAAAATGGAATTAAAGTGTTGTGGATTTTTTAGTGAAATTTTCGAAGCCCACATATACACATCACTGTGCACATTTCCTCGGGGAACCCTGACTGAGATTTGTGTTTAACCTTGAAGGAAGCATCAAATAATTTTAGAAAGCTGTTTCAGATCATCTGAGATTCAAAATTCTAGCTACAAAGGACATTTTACTTAATATAGCATTTTGGGATTTTTTTTTTAGGACTTACTCATGGGTCATTTACTGTAATATTGTAAACAACTTTTGCATTAAAATGGTCCCTTAGTTTTTGAAATGCAGTTTGTGATTTCCCAAGATTAAATATGTAATCAGCAAGAGAGTTGGACAAAATCTAGGCCTTTTTATGCTTGAATTATTACTTTTTTCATATTCTTTTACTCAGGTAAATTTTGCTTAATGATGTAAATTATAGCATGGAATTAATACATTTTAAAGTGACTTGACCCAATGATAATGGTTTTCTTTTTTATTCGCACAGAGAAATCTGATTAAATCTATGTACACACAATGACATAATGTTTGCAATTCAAGACTACTCACGGTCATTTCAAAAGAATTTATCATTAATGGTGCACAACTCTATAATAAATAAAATGGTTACAGAGTGCAGAATCATATATCCCATTTGCCCCATGAGATTCCCGCTGTTGTTGTTGCTGTTGTTGTTGCTGCTGCTGTTGTTGTTGTTGCTGTTGTTGTTGTCGTTGCTGTTGTTGATGGCTTTGTTGTTGTTGTTGTTGATGTTGTCATCATTGCTGTTGCTGTTGTTGATGTTTTTGTTGTCGTTGTTGCTGTTGTTGACGTTGTTGTCGTTGTTGATGGTTTTGTTGTTGTTGTTGCTGTTGTTGTCGTCGTTGCTGTTGTTGCTGTTGTTGTCGTCGTTGCTGTTGCTGTTGTTGATGTTTTTGTTGTTGTTGTTGATGATGTTGTTGTCGTTGCTGTTGCTGTTGTTGATGTCGTTGTTGTCGTTGATGGTTTTGTTGTTGTTGCTGTTGTTGCTGTTGTTGATGTTTTTGTTGTTGTTGCTGTTGTTGTCGTTGCTGTTGCTGTTGTTGATGTTTTTGTTGTTGTTGCTGTTGTTGTTGCTGTTGTTGTCGTTGCTGTTGTTGATGTTTTTGTTGCTGTTGCTGTTGTTGCTGTTGTTGTTGTTGTTGCTGTTGTTGTTGTTGATGTTGTCATTGCTGTCAGGTGCCATTGAGTCAGTTGTGACTCATCGCGATCCTGTGTACAAGAGAAGGAAACATAGCCAGGTCCGTGTCAGCTTCAACATCGTTCCTTTGTTTGAGTCCATGGAGGCCGCCATGGTCAGCCCATGCCGAGGGCCTTCTCTCCCGGTGCTGCCCCACTCTTTTAGCAAGCAGCACGAGATGCCTGGGTAGCATTAAAAGGCTGTGATTGACTCTGAATCCACAGGTTAGTGGCTAAAACTCACCTAGTTTGTGTTGGACTATGATCCGAATAATTGGCAGTTCAAAACCACCAGCAGTTCCATAGAATAAAAACTGGTTTCTCTACTCCTGTACAGTTAGTCTCAGAAACCTACAGGGAATCTCTCTGAACCAACACTGACTCAATGGCAGTGATAATGGTGGCATAGTGGTTTCATGTTGGGCTCCTCACCCAAGGGTAAACAGTTTGAAAACACCAGCAGCTCTTAAGAAGAAAGGGCTTTATTTTCCCATAAAGACTTATATTCACAGAAACTGACAGGAGCAATTCTACTAAACCCTAGAGGGTCACTACGAGTCAACATCGATTTGATGGCAGGCAGTGAGTTTTTATTTTTACTTTGGAATGATAACTCAGAAGATCTGCCTGATGATATTCTTAAAATTGTAACCAAGAAAAGTTATGGAGAAATTCTAGTCTGTAGCACATGAGTCAAAATCACTTGTCAGCAACTACCCACTTGCTTCTACTTCTAATGCTCTCAGTGCACCTTCTAATTGCAAACACATGTTTGATTTTCTGTCGCAGCCACTCTCATCTGTGGTTTCAATTATAGTACATATCCCCTGCTCCTCCAGTATTTGTTATTCTTTAAAGAAAGAAAGTAAGTATGCCCTATATATTACAAGAAGTGAAATCAGTTGTGGACTCCAGATATCTTATTTGTAAACACTCTTTTAATTTTTAAAATTTTACATCTACCATATCTACTAAAATGTGTACATGGATCACGAGGCAGTGTGTGTGCAAAACAAGACACTACTACATGATTTAAAATCAGGAAAGGTGTGCATTGGGTTGTAACTCTCACCATACTTAGTCAATCTGTACATTGAGGAAATCATCATCAGAGAAGTTGGATTATATAAAAAACAATGAGGCATCAGGATTGGAGGAAATCTTTCTTGCTGAAAGCGAGGAGACCTTGAAGCAGTTGTTGAAGTTATAGGATTGCAGCCTTCAGTATGGATTTCAACTCAATCCTGTAAAGAATCGCCGAATCCACACAGCTGGACCAATAAGTAACCCCATGATATATAGAATGAAAGGTTGAAGTTGTCAAGGATTTTGTCTTGATCACAATCAGTGTTCAGAGAAGCAGCAGGGACGTCAAACGACACTTTGCATTAGGTAAACTGGGGAAAAGTCATTTTTAAAGTATTGAGAAGCAAGGATGTTGATTTGAAGTCTAAGTTACTTCTGACCCAAGCCATGATGTCATCAATTGCCTCATCTGCATATAAAACAGTACATTGAATAAGGAAGACTGAAGAAGAATTGATGAGTATGAATTGTTGTGTTGGTGAATAATATTGAAAGCATGGTAGACGGCGGGGCAAACAGATGCGTCTGAGATGCAGTAAGGTCAGAGTGCTTCTTAGAAGCAAGAATGGTGAGACTTCATCTTACATACTTTGGACATGATATCAGGAGAGATGAGTTCCTGGAGAAGGACCTTGATAATGTAGAGGGAAAGAGAAAGCGAGGAAGGCCCTGGACAAGATGCATTGACACAGCGGATGCAACAGTGGCTCCAGCATAGGAACGACTTTGAGGATGGCATAGGATCCGGCAGTGTTTCATTCCATTGTGTTCATGGCTGCTGTGGGTCAAAGCCAACTCAATGGTCCCTGTCAACAACAATTACCTCTCATGCATTTTTCTTGACCTTTTCACGGGTATTTGACTCGAGTTAGGCTACTTGGCACAAGGTCAGCATTATAAATTTACCAATGACTCCTAGGGAGAGAATTGAGGCTTCCTACCACAGTGTATATTTACAACATTGGAAACCCATCAGGACAATTCTACTTGGTCCTGTACAATTACTATGAGTCAGAATCCACTAAATGGCAATGCGGTAAAGGAGCCCTGGGGCCTAGTGGGTTATCAATTGGGCCGGTGATTGTAAAGTAGGAGATGTCTAACCACCCACCACTCTGTGGGAGAAATATGAGGCTGTCTGCTCCTCGGAAGGTTCTTAGCCGTGGACACCCTAGGGAGTATTTCTGTCTCTTGCTTATTTGCCTTGTTGTTTTCTTTCTCAAAAAAGAGATGGAAAAATAATTCAGACATTTTTCTTGCTCTGAGATAGGCATCCTTCATGAAGCATATCTGGTGAGTCATCTAGTGGTGAGGGAAAACAAAGTGATTGGCTTGGCATTCTCTTTGTTTGGAAGTTAGGAATGATTTAGTGCATAGGATACCTTTATTTCCCTTAGCTCATGGAACTGTCAAGATTCAACAAATTCAGGGTTCAAATCCGGCTCCAATTCTTATTGTGCCGTTTCTGGCTATGTAACTAAAAGTTAGGTAAATTTACCTCCTTCCTTCTATTGTGTATCCAAAAATACAAAAGTAATTAATCCAATTGTATAATTTTCTTAATGCTCTCCAAGTGTTTACTACTTATAAGCAGAAGTTATTTACACTTGCATACTATAGGAAAATGTTACAATTTGCAACACACATAATTGTTGGCAGCTAAATTTGTGATACCTATTGTACAGAATAAAAACTCAGAACTGAAATATGGTTTACCTTTTAATGTTTTATTATTGTTTGATACAAAAATGTGACTCTATGTGGTTTAATTCCAAGTGCCTTCATTTTTTGATCAGCCTGTCTCTCAAAATTAGTTACATTACTATTGAAGTTTTATGGAAACCCAAAAACAAGGATTCGGGGCTCTAATTTTATGTTAAAATGATAAATATGATTCCATTAAGTCCCTTTATTCTTTTAAAAAGTATTTACTGATAGTCATTTGCTAAAATAATTTGGCTCAGAAAACTGTTTAAAAGCATTGAGGTAGTAGGTCCCTTAGGTGAAAATGATTAGGACTATAGAAATCATGCAATTAAGCTTAATTGGATTAAGTAGAATAGATTGACTTTGATAATTAATTTAGACTCATGATTAGTCTTTAGGGAGATTATTCCAGATAAAAAAGGTGATTGTGGTGAAAGTACATGAACCATTTCAATATAAAAACTGAACTACAGCTGGTCAAGGTGTAAGAAAAACCAGAAAAGAAAATCCCAAACAGCTGTCCTTTAAAATGATAAAAATAGAATGAAACACATTTAAACTAGACAAAGACATTTAAAAATTAACACATTATTTGAATTTATTTTGATGGGTTTATCGGAACTACAAAATTAATATCTGAGCTTACCAACCCAATAAAATAATTTAAAATATACTTCCCAAAGCTGACAACAGTGAATAGAGAGTACGTATGCATATCAATATAAAACATAACCTAAATCACAAAAACTTAAAAAAGGAAATGATGAAACAAAGTGTAAGGTATTTATGTAGAATCAAATGATGCATGTAATTGGAAGACTGTCAGGAACAGAAAACTAGAATGTAATGATAGTTATATTTAAAGAGATAATATTCAAGCTTTTTACAACATGAGCTTTAAGTTTTAGATTCATAGAAGTCAGCAAAATCCAAAAAAGATAAATTCAAGGAAAACTTCAGAGCACACGGCCAACCTGCAAAGACACAAAGACAAAGAGTATCTTCAAACAGAAATATGAAACAGTCTCATTTCCTTCAGAAAATTCACAAGACAGTAGTTCTAAAGGTCATAGAAAATAATTAATTTAAAAGTTTATAGACAAAGAAAATACTCTTAAAATGAAATAATTTTGTTCATATTTTTAAAAATGTGATAAATTCATCAAAAGTGACACAGTTTTATGAGAAACACTGAAAGTCTAGCATGTGACAGAAAAATGATCTCATGGAGAAATAAATTAAATGAAGGACATGAGACAGATATGTGTAAGAAATTCTCTTTAAAAATGTTATCAGTTTAAGGCAATACAAATAGTAAGAATCTGATGATAATTGATAGATACATATAAAATAAATATAGGACTAGAACAATGAATAGGAAGAATCAATTAAGTCAAACTACTATAACATGTCTGCACAGTTAGGGGTAAGGCACACTTAAGTGGTTAGAGATCGATCGTATCGTAACAAGAGGGTGGAACGCTTCCTGTATGAGGATGTGATTTGGATTCCCTTTGGGTAGTTAAATAGTGTATCTAGCCTTTCCTGTTGGTGGTGCTGTTGATAGGTGCTACTGAGTCAGCTCCGACCCATACCTACGCTGTGCACAACAGGATGAAACACAACACTGCATAGACCATTGCCATTCTCTCAATTGTTCCTATGTCGGAACCCATTGATGCAACCACTGTGTCAATCCATCTGGTCCAGGTCTTTCCTCTTTAATAGCCCCTCCACTTTAATAAACATGCTGTCCCCCAGGGACTGGTCTCCCGAAAATATGTCCAAAGTATGTGAGAGGATGTCTTGCCATCCTTGCCTCCAAGGAGCACTCTGGCCTACTTCCTCCAATACAGATCTGTTTGTCCTTTTAGCAGTCCTTGGTATTTTCCATGTTATTCCCCGGGACCACAATTCAAATGCATCGATTCTTCTACAGTCCCCTCTATTCATTGTTCAACTGTCACATGCATATGATGCAATGGAGATTACCATGGCGTGGCTCAGAGAACCTGAGTCCCCAAAGCAACATCCTTGCCCTTTAGTACTCTACAGAAGTCTTGTACCACAGGTTTACCTTATGCAATACATCTTTTGCTCTCTTGACTGCTGCTACCATGAGCATTGATTGTGGATACAAGTAAGACAAAATCCTAGATAAATTCAAACTTTCCCCCATTCATCATGGTTCAGTAGTGAGGATTATGTAACTCCACCATGCTGTATGGAGTGAGTCTTCTGCAAAGGGCTTCTTTAGAGTGGTACTAAGTAGGGTCACTTTAAGGACTAGGGTGTACCTTGGCATTTTAAATGACCTCATACACACATGCAATACGGGAGAGCAGAGAAGAATGGGTGCATTTGAATTATGGTGTTGGTGAAGAATATTAAATATACCATGAACTGCCAGAAGAACAAACAAATCCGTCTTGGAATCTGTACATCAAGATGCTCTGTATTAACAAGGATACATACTTTGTCTCAAGTGTTTTGGACATGTTATCAGGAGGGACTTTTCTCTTGAAAGGATGTCACACTGGGAAGAACTATGAATAAAATTCCCATTAGAAGAATACATGGGCAAAGAGAGACAGCGACGACGTAAGATATAATCATTTCTAATTTATCAGGGTCCATGAGGGTGGGAGGGTGGGGAAGGAGGGAAAAAAGAGGAGCTGATACCAAGGGCTCAAGCAGAAAGAAAATGTTTTTAAAGTGATGATGGCAACATATGTGCAAATGTGTTTGTTACAATTGATGTATGCATTGTTACAAGGCCTATAAGATCACCCAATAAAATGATTTATTAATAAAAAGAACAAGTGCTTCCAATTCTTTTTCAGCTTTCTCAAAGCTTGAAATGTGTATTCTCTCAATTCCTGGAGCCTAGTTTTTGGCGTGTGCATTCAGTGCAGTTTGGACTTCCTTCATCACCATTGGTTGTTGTTTAAATGCTACCTCTTACAATAGTGGACCATCAACTAGCTCTTTCTAGTACAATGACTGTATATATTCTTGCCATCTTCTCTTGATGCTTCCTGCATCACTCAATATCTTGCCTACAGAATATTTCAAAATTGTAAATCAAGGATGGACCTTTTTTTCTTGAGGTCTTATGCTGAGCATGTCCTTCCCTTTCGGTTTCCTGATCCTAGGTCTTTGAACATCTGCTTACACTATTTGTATTCTCCAGCTGCCATTTGAAAATGTTCACTCATCCCTTGACATCATCCCTTCTCCCAATTGCTGTAGCTACTCTACAATTAGTTAAGAGCAGGTTTCAGAGTCTCTTCTTATATCCCCTGTGATCTTTTTTATCTCCTGTATTTTTAATGCTGTTTTGCTTTCCTCTTGGATGCTGATGTTGATGTCCTCCCACAGCTCACCAGGTCTCCTGTCATTAGTGTTCGATGCTTCAAAACTGTCCTTCAGATGCTCTCAAAGGTCAGGTGGGATAGACTCCAAGTCTGTTTTGGCACCTGGGGACTATTTTTTATTTTCTTCAGTTTTATCCAGAATTTACTAATGAGCAATTGATGGTCTGTCCCCTAGTTAGTCCCTGGTCTGGCGTTAGCTGCTGATATTGAGCATCTCCATCATGTCTTCCCACAGATGTCGTCATTTGATTTCTACGTATTCCAACTGGGGATTCCAGGTATGGAGTTGCATGTTGTGGTTCTGCTCAAAGGCATCTGCTATCAAATAGCCCTTGGTTCTGCAAAATTCTGTCTTGTGATCTGCAGTTTAATTTCTGTTACCATTTCATGTTTTTCAACTATTATTCCGTCCTCTTTGTTTCTAACTTTTCATTCCAATCACCAGTAACTATAAATGAATCTTGACTATAGTTTGATCAATTTCTGACAGAAGATTTTTGTATGATTCTTCAATTTCTGCATCACTAGCCTTTGTTGATGGTTCATATTGCATAACGTTCAATAATAGCTGTATTGATTGAATTTCCTTGAAGATGGATAAATATAATCTGATCACAGATATGAGAGGGTGTCCATAAAATGGATTTTTTCAAAGCTTCACATTTCATTTTTAACAAAACAACCTTATTGCCTTGAAAGTATGCTCCATTACACTAATACATTTGTCAAATCAGTGCTTTTATTCTGGAAACATTTTTCAAACTCCTCTGCTTGGATGGCTGACAACAGCTCTCTACTTATTTTCTTCACCTACATCTTCAAAACGCTGTCCTTTCATGCCCCTCTTCATACATGGAAACAAAAAGATGTCACACAGAGCAAGGGCAGATGAATCAGGTGCATGGGACAAGAGAGGAATGCTGTTTTTTTGCCAAAAATTTTCTTACTGAGATAGCTGTGTTATCAGGTGCATTGTCGTGGTGGCAAAAACAGTCTCCCATCTGTCGCAAACCAGGCCTTTTTGGCGGTTGCACACTGTTACATAAACTTTTCAGGACCTCTAAATAGAAAGCTTGATTAACAGTCTTACTTGGTGGAATGAACTTCAAGGGCACTATGAGTCGATATTTTCTTCTGTTCGGTAAGTTGGAAAACATCCAGATGAGGTTTGTCATCAACCAACATGTCACCTTCTTTGAAATGAGAAAACCACTCATACATTTGAGTTTTCCCATAGCGCTGACCTTGTCAGCTGTATTCAACATCACAACAGTTTCAGCGGCAGTATTCCCTGAGCAGGAAAAATGAAGTTTGAACAAAGCTCCTTTTACAAAAAAAACAAAACAAAAACATTCACTGTGACCAGAGAAAACTTTTCCAGGTGACACCACTGGGTGCACTAAGTCCGTGCGAGTTGTTGACCTATTGGGAAAAAAAAAATGTACTATGAAAGCTCCGCTCAGCCCAGTGAAACTCCAGGTTTGGGGGGCTACCCTCTTATAGATTGCACTTCTTGATAGATTTAGCAAGAATTCTTGATAGATTTAGTAAGATTCTTCCTGAAAATAAATGCCTTTCCTTTCCTCTTGATTGTGTTCTCCTTGGCATAGTAAATCATATAATTTTCTGATTCAAAATGACCAATACCAGTCCATTTTAGCTCCCTAATGCCTGAGATATCAATCTTCATGAGTTCCATTGCATTTTTTTCCATTTACAATTATATTTTTATTATATTTATACTTTGTACATTCCAAGTTCCAATCATCAGAAGATATTTTCAGCTGTTTCTCTTTACCTTGAATTGTGTCCCATCAGCAACTGAAGATCCCTAAGGCTCCCCGCCCCACCAGCATTATGGGACTCTTGTCACCATCGTGGACTCCCCTTCAAGTCACAATTTGAGTGTCCTCGGATCAGAGGGGCCCATATTTCAGCAATATCTCCCACTCTGTTCTGCTTCCTTTGCTTAGGTTCCAATATTTGAAAACGTTTCAAAGGGATGCATACGATTTTTATCAGCTTCTTCCTTCAAAGTGAAGACCCAAGTCCTTCTTTGTCGTCTCTTCTTAGTCTGGAAATTGCCGCCGCAGTTTCATTTTGTTCCCTTGGAGTGACCCTGCTGGCACTTAAAAGTACAGTGGCACAGCTTCCAGCAACACACAAGCCACCAGAGTATGACAAACCCACAGAAACGTGGTGGTCAATGAGGCTCTTCCAATTTTCTCACCGACTGATTACAATATGTAATGTCCTCTTGCAGAAACTGGTGCTTCAAATCCTTTGTCCCAAGCATGTGATAGGACAACTCGCCATCTTTGTTTGCTAGGAGAAATCCAGCTGCACTTCTTCCAAAGCAGATTTGTTTCTTCCTCAGACAGAGCATGGTGTAGTCACTGTGCTTCACCAACACCAGTATCCAAAGACATCCACTGCTCAATCTTTCTTATTAATGTCCCAATGTGCAGGCAAATGAGGTGATTGAAAATTCCACAACTTGGTTCAGGTGCACCTTAGTCTTCATAATGACATTTTTTTAACACTTTAAAAAAGATTTATTATGACAAATTTTCTCAAGGGAATAAGACTTGATTTTCCTAATTTTCTATGTCTTCAATGGGAGTTAATTGTGGCTACAAGTAAAATGAAATACTTAACAATTATCCTCCTTTCGCCATTAATCATGATATTGATTATTGATCCATATGTGATGATTTTTGTTTTCTTCTTGCTGAGATGCAATCTTAGAACTTTCATCAAAAAGTGGTCAAGTCCTTTCTACTTTCAGCAAGCAAGTTTGCGTCGCCTGCATTTTTGGGGCTCTTAAGTATTTTTCCTCCAATCTCGATGTGGTGTTCTTTACATAATCCAGCTCAAATCAAGTCATTGCTATCAAGTCAATTTTGACTCCTAGTGACCATAAAGTACAGAGGAGAATTGCTCCTTGTGGTTTCTGAGACTGTAACGCCTTCCCAAAATAGAAAGCCCCGTCTTTCTTTAGCAGAGCACCTGGTTGCTTTGAACTACTAACCATGCAGTTAAGAGCGCAAGGATTAATCTACTATGCCCCCAGGGCTCTATATAATCCAGCCCCTGGGATTATTTGCTCATCAGCACAGTCAATAACTGTGGTGAAAGGATACAGCCTTAATTCTCTTAAAAAATAACCATATAGCATCCATTAGTTTCGCTTGAACAAATGTGTCTTGGTCGGTGTACATGTTCTGTATGAGCACAATTGAATATCCAAGAATCCCCATTCTTTGCAAATTATCCACATTTTTTATGATCCACATGGTCCAATGTTTTTACATAGTTAACAAACTTCAGGCCAACACCTTTCTAGTATTCTCTTCTTTCAACCACCATTCATCGGACATTAATAATGATACCCCTTAATCCAAGTCCTTTTCTGAGTCTGGCTTGCTATCTTCCATTTGGTTAGCCAAGCGACTCTCAAATTTCTTCGTACAAACTAGTATCTCCAGTGCTATATTCATTTGTTACAGGATTTTAATTAGTATTTCTTCAATTACTACAGTCTTGCTTTCCGCTAATTCCTTCAGTGCATCTTGGTCTAATTCCTTGCTATGGTACCTCCTGAAATAGTTAAGCAGCAACCAATTCCTTTACCAGAATGATTTTGTGCATTCTTCCCATTCTTTTGATATTTCTTGCATCATTCAATATTTTTCCCCTAAAACCAAAAATAAAAACTATTCCTTCCAACCAGATTCTGACTGACTCATATTGACACTATTGGGCAAAACAGAACTGCACACTAAGGTTGTCCAAGGTTACCCATTGTTCTCCTAGGAAGGGGCACGTGGGTGTAAGCTACTCACCTTTCAGGCAGCAGACTGGGGTGCCACACAAGGGATACCTTAGTGTAATTGGAAGTTTAGTTTTTCTTTTCAGTTATTTCAGCTTCATAAAAGCCAAGTTGGTCTTTTTGTTTGTCTATTTTCTACCTTTACATGTCCCTTTATGTATAACATTTTGTTTTCTGGAGCGTCTCGTTTCTTTATCTTGCTTTAGCTAGTCTACATTCAAGAGCAAATCAGAGAGTCTCTTCTGACAATCATTTTAGGCTTTTCTTTTTCCCTAATCTTTTGAATGGCCTTTTGATTTCTTTATAGATGGTATTTTGGTGTCATCATATAGCTCAGTGGTTTTAGGGTGAGATGTCAAGTCCAGATGGTCTCTAAGTTCAGTTGGAATGTCCTCAATGTCCTTTTTTGGTTCCTGTGAACTTATGTAAATTTCTTTCATTTCAGCTTGAATTTGCATATGAACAAAACGGCATTATGTCAAGGTTGCCTCCTGACTTTGTTCTGCCTAGTCAATTTTCCCATTGTATCTTTCCCCAAATACTCAATATCATTATGATACACATATGTGCAATGACTGTGTCATTGTTCTCTTGAAAATTTCCATCATCAATTCCTGGGCTCTTTCTATCACCAAAGGCGCATGTTCCAAATATTAATCTTTCTTTGTGGTCAACATTCACATTGTAATCACCAGTAATTCCAATGCATCTTAATGGAATGTTTGATCAATTTCACATAGCAAATATTGATAAACATCTTTAATTTCACACAGCAAATATTGATAAACAGCTTCAATTTCTCTGGCATTTGGGGTTGGTGAGTATTTGTATTAGCAGTTATATTAGTGTGCCTTCTTTGCGAGTGCGTAGATATTATCTTACCACCGGAAATGCTGAACTTCAGGATACATCTTGAAATGCTGTTCGATTTCTCACCCTGACCTTGTAGACCACAGGATCCTGTGGTTCAAAGTGGCCAGTATCAGTTCACTTCAGGTCACATACCTATTATTCCCATTTTTATGATTTCAACTTTTACAGTAATCCTAATTTTACTAGATTCATACTGTGTCCATTTCATGTTCTGATTTGTCTTTCATTGTTTTCTGTTGGGTTTCCCAGCTGTGAAGCACAGGAGGAATGCATGTATGATGATAATAACTGATACAGGTGTTATGGGAGTGCAGGGGTGGGGGATGGGGAGGAAAAGGGAATTTAAGGAATAAACAAGGAGGATGGGGGGGCACAAGAACTGATCGCGATTGCCCAACTCAGTGTAAAGGAAATATAACCATGGAGGTGGGGGTGCAGGGGACTCTCAGATAGAAGTGGTGGTTATTATACAACTGCCCTTGAGGAACTGAACTGTTAAATTTTATGATAGGTAAACTATAAGCCAATAAAACTGTTGGAAAAAAAGTTAAAAAAGGACAACATTCATATTTCTAAGATGTAAGGAAAAACCACTCTTTAAAATTCAATTCTTATATATAAGAATATTGAGAGTAAACACAGATATTGAAAAACCAGATATTAGGAAGTGGAAAAAAGCTTGTATTAGTCAAATTTTTGTAAATCACTTTCCTTTACTTTTAAATGGTCAAGCAGTCTGTCCTTGTGGAGTTTGAAAAGAGAATTAGCGATAATGTGCTGCTGAGCTCTAAGGAGTAGTGCAAAGGAGAGAACTTTAACTAACATGTGGTCAACTCACACTTAATTTTGGATAGATTGGCTGATTAATGGGAAAAAAAACATTTAGTTGATACTTTATAAGGTGAGGCATCTGAATTTGGAGAATCTGTGGACCCTCGTGGTGCTGTTGAGTAAGCATTAGGGTGCTAAATGCAGAGCTGGGCTCAAACCCACCTGCTACTCTGGGGAGGTGGGGGAGATGAGGCCATAGGCTGTTGGAAAGATTTATAGGCTAGAGACCCTGTACAGGGCTACTATGAGTGGAAGGCAACTCTGTAGATTTGGTTTGCATATTTGGGGCCTGGCCTATGAGTCTTGGTGGCACAATGGCTAAGTGTACCGTCACTAATAAAGGGACCTAAGTTAAACCCTTAGTCACCCTTTGAGAGTCTGCTTCTGAAAATAATAAAGTCTTGGCTGTGCAGTTCTGCCCGGTCCTAAATGGTCCCACACAGTCAGAACCAACTAGGCAATATCATTGGTAAATAAGGGAGAATCATACTCTTTATCTAAGTCATTAAGAAGGATGATTTTATTTTTTGCAGTGACCTTGATAAGGAACCGTAGTGGCACTGTCAGACAACCTTTGGACAGCTAACCATAAAGTTGTGAGTTCAAACTCTCCAGCAGGTCTAATAAATATCGACAGCCTCAATTCAAAATTATCCAAGTTCAGGATTCCAAGGGAGTTGTGAGCAGCAATTCTGTTCAGGGAAATCTAGGGTGTTAAATCTGTCTTGGTAGAAAGCTCCTTAGAGATATGGGAAATAATAAATCTCATAGACACTGGGAGAGACCCGTTCCTGGAAACGACATCATGCTTGGTAAAGTGGAAGCTCAGTGAAAGAGGAAATCCTTCAATGAGAAGGATTGACGCAGTGGCTGTAACAATGTCATCCAACATAACAACCATTGTGAGGATGACACAAGACCAGGGAGTGTTTTATTCTGTTGTATATAAAGTCGCTATACGTTGGGCCCAACTTGACAACACCTACCAATGACAATGACTCACACAGAGTTAAATTGGTGAGGATGGCAGAGGACCCGACAGTGTTTTCCTTCTAGTGTACATAGTGTCATAAGGAGATGGGACTGATTGGCAGCATCGAACAACAGCAATAGCAACAGTACATTAGTAGACACTCTCTCTACTAATGAAGGTCCTAGAAAACCTTGCCTATTCCTAAGGCGATTTTCTATTTTTTCTGTAGTTACTGTCAGCTCTGTTTTTGTTATGTGTCTCAGAAAATTTAGCTTAAAATTGTTCTCTGTCAAATTTCTGTTTGTTATGAAACCACTTTTAAAGGGTACACTAAAGAACCATGGAGGTAATACCAGAAGAGTTTCAGAGGACTGGATTTCATGGCGGATATTGATGTTATTATCTGCCATTTTGTCTATTCCCATCTCATTGTGACCCCACGCACAAGGCAATGAAACACTTGCCATCTCTATGACCCAGGGCAGGTTAGACAATGAGGATGCGTAGGGATTTCAATGGCTGCATTCCACAAGTCGGTTATGAAACTTTTTGTCAGCATCCATCTTATCCTAGATGTTTTCCTGAAACTAGTTTAGCATCCTATTAATGTGCAAATACCCACTGCCAGTGGAGGTCGATGCAATGACTGCTGGGAACCACACTTGGTACTCCCCAACAAAGGTGAGTCACCACTGCCCAGGCGAGTGGTAGAAGCTCTGACTGGCATAAAGAGAAATCTCAAACTGTATGGCAACCTACCTATGGATAGAAACATCTCACATATCATTTTGATAGCGATTATGGGTTAATGCATATTACTGATGTGCATAGATAGACGATAGGACACGTTAATTTACCCACTCAGTCACAAAATCTTTATTGAACTAATGAAAATATCAAATGGGGGGGGGTCTAGGAGAAGGAAAGAAGACAAAAAGGAGAAAGGAGCCCCTGCATGAGGCTTCAATGGGAGACAGTCCCTCTTGGTGACAAGCGATGCACACTTACAGAGAGTATTGTTTTTTCTTAACTGTGTTATGGTCGACACACAAAGGGGAAATATAACAAAAATTAAAACAACACAATTAAACATTTTAAAAGAGAAGAATCCTATCCTTATGGAGTCCTTATCCATCAGACCTAGACGCTGGTCGGAGTGGTTATAAAAGGAGAGGAAATAACATGGACATGTGCCTAAATTCGTTTGTGACACGCAAGCTAATTTCAAAGAAAAATAAGTTAATAACCTGTTTATAATGCTAAAGTATTACGCTAAGCACTGGGGACACAGAGATGAGTAAGACATTGTGCTTATACTCAGGGATCTCAGTAAAAACAAAATAAACAAGAAAGATTAACCAGTGATTTCATCAGTGATAAATGGGAGAATGTTGGTCCTAGATGGCTACAGAGGCAGCTGGAGCCTCAGAATGGCTAGAGATTGTTTGAGAAAGAAATGATGCCTTGGGATGAGTCAGTGTACAGATACACGAGGGATCCAGGTTAGAGGTGGTCTATGTAAGGTTGGTAAGGATCAAAGACACCGTGGTGTAAGATCAACCAGAAATGAGAGCTTGCAAGCAATGCACCATAGTACGCCCTACCCTTCGGTTACAGATGTTTCATAGTGGACTTAAACTATGCACATCACCCTTTCTTCTGGTGACCTATTTCTTCCAGGTGAAATGTATAACTGTAATATACTACATATAAGTATAGGTGTGTGTCACTTAGGATGCTGTACAGACACAATATCATTTACAGACTGTCCCTTGTACAATTGAGAGTTAAAAGCTCATTAACTCTAGTATACACATTAGTAAATTTATGGGAGTGCTCAAGAAAAAGTCCTTGAGTGGACAGCTGTAAATGGCGACCAGCAGCCAGCTTGAGGGTGTGTGGCTCATCTAGAAGAAGCTGATTGGGCAGCTGGTTTGGGACTTTTCACTCTAGGCATGGTGGTCTTGGGGACCATGTGATAGCAGCCGTTTCCTGATTGGGTGCAGTCACCTCCAAAACAAGGAGCACAACTCCACTCAGGTCCCAGCTCCCCGAGTGGGTCAGCGCCACCTGCAGGAGAGACTGGCAGGTTGCTGGGTAGGTGAATAGAGTTGGGCACAAAAGAAGGAGAGATAAGACTCGACCCAGCAAGGCTTGGGATGAGCAATGATTCTTCAGGACTAATTCACTCTCAGTGTTTGAGTCTTTACAGTAATTCGTGGAAATAAACAGTGAAAGAGGAGTTGTTTTCCCTTAAAACAAAGCCAAAACTGCTTTTGGGATTAAGACCTAAAACTGATGTTAAGCAAAGATATATCTGGTTTAGCAGCAGATGCTGTTAGGGTGCATTTCATTCCTATGTCATGTAAACTTCCTTTGTGTGGAGGCCCAAACCTGAGAATCCATCATAGGGGACTGACCTTTCAATTCTGCAGGGTAACGGACACATTCTTCGTATATTATATCAAATCACAGAACTACATTTGAATTCCTAATACCCTTGAGTCAGCCTGAAGATGGACTTCACCTAGTGGGATAACCTCTTCTTTCCCTAGCCTGAATCCCTTACATTCAAACCCCTTCAATAAATTACCTTCATATAATCCCCATTGCAGTCTCTATTTTTCAAAAAGCAACCAGCCTAAGAAGTGGAATTGGAGATTCATTTATCTTGGTGTCAAAGCGCCAGACAGTAAAGACGTTTTACCAGCGCTAGGAAATGAAGTGTTTTATAAGTGAATCTAAAGACTACGTTTAGTGGGATGCAAGCAGACGTGAAGCAATAAAATCAGAATGTAACATTTGTTGAATATATACTACACTCTTATTAAATGTGTAATCATATTTAAGCTTCCAAAGGACCCACGAGGGAGATTGAATATTACCTATATTTACTGGAGAAGAAACTCAGGGTTTCAGAGTTTGAGTTAGTTTTCAGAGATCACCTAGCAAGAATTATACTTAAAAATTATACTTAATACTTTTTCCCTCTAATGCTAGCAGATGTCTGATAATTCAAACTTCATTAATTGTTATTGAATCAATTTTAGAAAAGTATTTATGAGCCTGAGAGTCCAATCCATAACAAATATTTTAGGGCAACATTTGAGATTTAAGAAACCCTGGAAATCTACTGAGTTGAGAGTTCATTTTCTATTTGCAAAGAAGCAGTCCAAGGCACCAGGTGCTCCCTGAGGAAAGATGCGGCTTTCTGCTTCCGTAGAAGGTTCATTGCTCTGGAAACCCACATGGGAGTGCGCCGTCCTGTCCTGCACGGACAGTCTTGCATCATTATCGACTTGAAGGTGGTGATTTTGGTTTCTGAGGTGTATCTGCCCTTCAGATGCTCGACTTGTTTCAGCAGAACCACCAGACACTGGGACTAAGGCAGACTAGGACTGATGTTCTGGCTACCTACTTCTAAAAGTCAGTCCTAGGAAACTACCAACCACAAGTTTGACGCGCAGTCATTATGGGGGCGGAAGAAGGCTGGGCAGCATTTTGTTCCTTTGTGTTGGTATTGGCACAAGGGACAGGGGACTGGAGAGCACCTCAAAGTGACACAGTAGGTTTATTGATGCAGGCGTGTTGAACTGGGGCTCTGATCTTCATTATTTATATGAAAAAAATCTGCTTTCATCTCTCCTCCAATCGCAAACATGGGGTAGCCCCACGTTACCCTGAACATGGAGTTGACAGCTGGATTAGGTAAGACTTAATTGAATTGACTGTGTGCAATTAGAAGCAGGATTTTTTTTCAGAAGCGCTAAATTGCCATGTTTTTTTCTTCTGGGAAATGAATGTTAAGCATTTTATTTAGTCCTTGGAAAATCATCCTGACAGTACTTCATAATAGAACCAATTATCAGGTATGCTGTTATACATAGCCTTCCAGACCCCAATTTAAATAGAAAGCACTGGCAATTTCTTTTGTGAAATCATCTCCATAACACTTAAAAACAATCGTATGGGAAGACCTACATGCATATCAAGGTGACAAGGAACTCAGAATGCTTGTTATACAAACATGTATTTAATGGCTGCTATGATTGAATTGTCAGCTAAAGGGAGTGGCAGGTATTAAATGCCACCTTCTAAAGTCCCTTCTTGTTGAAGTTCTTTCATATGCATTGGTACAATTATACCTCACTCTATCTGTACTCTTCCTCTAGAAGAGATGATCGCCTTCATGAAGCCTCATCACAGACTCTGCTTCTTATGCCCAACATACTCTGAAATGAATTTTCATTTGGTGCATTGAAAAACAGTGAAAATCTTAACCACTCACCTGAGAAAGTTCTAGAAGTGTGTGATAGGCATACAAATGCAAATCTGATAGGGAGATGTGCTATTCCTTATATGGGTCACACACTAAAATCACATTTCCTGAAAATCACTGGATAATCTTTATGGGTGGTTATTGATATACCACAAGTGAATGTGACATTGGTGACTGTTTCCTTCTGATTTTATTCATACATAAAACAGGTGTGTATTTATCGTGACACAGCCATACTGAATCATAGTAAGCAAAGAAACCACTAAATGCTAATAATGACCAGACAAAGCATAGAAAACCTCAGTCAAAGAGAAGGCAGAAAATATTAAAAGTTGAAATAACTTTAAATTGGGATGAAAGGGAAGTAAAATGATAAGGTATTACGTGTTAATCTAACAGAACACGGGGATACCGCATGGCTTAACATCAGGAAAGGTGTGTTTCAGGGTAGCATGCTCTCAGCATGCTCCTTTATTCTGTGTGCTGGGCAAATATCAGAGAAGCTTGCTTATGTGAAGAAGGTGGCAGCAAGATTGGCTTATTAACAACCTGCAATATGCAGATGACGCCACCTTGCATGCTGAAAGGAGAACCGGAAGCACAGGCTTATGAAGATCAAAGATTGCAGCCTCAGTGTGGATTATGAATCAATGCAAAAAAAATACCACAAATCTTCACAAGTGGACCAGTAGGTAACACAATAAATAGACAAAATTTTGAAGGTCTCAAGGGCTTGGTCTCGCTTGGCTCCACAATCAATGCTCACAGAAGTAACAATCAAGATTGGCATTGTGTTAGGTAAATCTCAAACCTCTTCAGAGTAGTGAAAACAAGAGAGCAAACGTGAGGACGAAGGGGCTGACCAACCCAAACCATGGTATTGTCCATGGCCTCACATGCATGTGAAAGCTGGACGTTGAATAAGGAAGAACCAAGAATGGCTGCAGTCGAATTCTGATGCTGGGAAAGAGTGCGGAAAGTGCCACGACTGTAAAAAGGACCAACGGAGCTCTCTGGTAAGAAGTGTCAAGAGTGCTCCGCAGAGCCAAGGATGACAAGGCTCTGTTTCCCGTCTTGTCGGGAGAGACCAGTCCTTGGAGATGGGCAGCAACCTTGTCATAAACTCAGGGAAGCACAAAGGAGGAAGGGCCTCCATGAAATGGAGCGACACAGTGGCTTCAATAATCGGCTCAAGCACAGGACCCATGGCGAGGATGACACAGAAGCTCACAGTGTTTTACTCTGTTGTGGACAAGGTCACCATGGTCGGGACCAACTCGATGGCACCCAACACCAACCCATATGCCACAATCGACTTCATAATGCCTTCTGCCTGGGAGCAGGACATTTTGTATCCTGAAACTATTGTCAGGCGATATTCCCTGGAGACTTAATCCATGCGGGCACCCTGCATATTGATTTTAGGCTTGCCCCATCTACAGTCTTCTCTAAATCAGCTGTTCACTAGTTAAGCTCTGATACTCTCCCCTACTTCAGCTTTGGATTTTATTTATTTTTTTTTTACAAACCTTCTATTACACAGACTGGTGTGTTTCTTCCATGTGGACTTAGAAGATTGTCCTTTTACTGAGGTCAGAATTCAGTGTGAGCTCAAAACCCACTCATACAAGTATGGCTTATATGTGTGGGTCTGGTTCATTTTAGAAATACCATTATCATCTTATGATAGAGAATATTATAAATCATGTCCTGGAGCTTGGGCAGTTCTAATTTTTTTTTGCTTTTAATTTTATTTTCCCCCCTCCCAACCCCCTTCCCCCTCCCTCATGAACTCTTGCTAATTTATAATTTTTTATTTGGTCATATCTTACACTGTCCGATGTCTCCCTTCACCCACTTTTCTGTTGTCCATCCCCCAGGGAGGAGGTCACATGTAGATCCTTGTAATCGGTTCCCCCTTTCCATGCCACCCTCCTTCTACCCTCCTGGTATTGCCACTCTCACCATTGGTCCTGAAGGGCTCATCCGCCCTGGATTCCCTGTGTTTCCAGTTCCTATCTGTACCAATGAACATCCTCTGCTCTAACCATATTTGTAAAGTAGAACTGGAATCATAATAATAGGGGATGGGAGGGGAGGGATGGGAGGAAGCATTTAGGAACTGGAGGAAAGTTGTATGTCACATCTTTGCTACACTGCACCCTGACTGTCTAGTCTCTTCCCCGTGAGGCCTTTTGTAAGGAGATGTCCAGTTGCCTACAGATGGGCTTTGGGTCTCCAATCCACAATCCCCCTCATTCACAAAGATATTATTCTTTGTTCTGATGATGCCTGATACCTGATCCCTATGACACCTCATGATCACACAGACTAATGTGCTTCTTCAATGTGGGCTTTGTTTCTTCTGAGTTAGATGGCTGCTTGTTTATCTTCAAGCCTTTAAGACTCCAGACACTATATCTTTAGATAGGTGGGTACCATCAACTTTCTTCATCACATTTGCTAATGTACCCACTTTGTCTTCAATGATTTTGTCAGGAAGGTGAGCATCATGGAATGCCAGTTTAATAGAACAAAGTATTCTTACATAGAGGGAGTACTTGAGTGGAGGCCTAATGTTCATCTGCTACCTTAATACTGAACCTATACATATATGCACATAGATTTATTTCCACATCCTCATATATAAATATATTTACACATGTACATGCCTTTATTTAGACCTCTATAAATAGGGCACTTATTTTAATAGTGTCAAGTAATATAGCCAATGGTTCAAGGTTTTCAAACACTATATACAAGAGATTTTTAAACAACATCTTGTTTTGCTACATATAAGGCTGCCATGAGTTGGAATGAATGCAACATTAACCAGCAACCATGGGGGTAAATATTCCAAATTCTTGATGTGTTTATGATGCTATAACCAAACAGAAGTGCGTCCAGGTTGCAGTTAGATGTATTGTTGAGAGGAGAGCGCATGCCTACTCTAAGATCCTGCTCATTCTAATACATTGGCAACACTAAGCATGGAAAATATAGCATATCTTAGTGCAAAAATAATGAAAGAAGAGAGAGCACAAAAATAAGACTGTTTCTAGCGGGTTATTCTTTTTTATGGTTATGCCATGTGCTAGAGTAGAACTGCTCCTTAAAGTTTTCTTGATGGTAATTTTTATACAAACAGACTCTCTGGTCTTTCTTCTTAGGCATTGCTGGGTCGGTTGAAGCAACCATCCTTTCGATCCATAGTCATGCCCACACAGTGTGGCCAGCTAGGAAAGCAGGGAATTCCTGCACATCATGTTTACACCACCCCCAAGCCGATGCCTATTCCTAGTGTCCTTAGAGAACGAAGTAGTCTGTCCTGGGAGTTTCTGAAGCTGCAGCTCTTTCTGGTTGTTGAAAGTCCAGTCTTTCTCCCGGGTAGTTTTGAAATGGAGGCGCTATGATGAGCAGCCCAATGCATAACCACTACACCACCTGACCTGGGAGTACATAAAACCACTGTTAAGAGTTTGTTTGAAAAACACCAACAGTTTGACAGATCTTATATTTAGATTCTCATTCCACATCTCTACACTTTCCTATAATTTATCTCCATGTGAGTGCCCATGTCATTATGCAGATTTCTGCTTCCCTTGTCTCCTTCGGAAATCACCTCTCTCACACTTCACAAAACAATGGAACATCTCTAATCTGCATCTAATTTATTGTAGTAGAGTGTACTGGGTTGTAAAATCCTCATAGGAGCCAAGGAACGATTCACAATATTGATGTAGGTGCTGGGAAAGTGACTGATTCAAATGACTGTGTAACAAATCCTTTTGCAAATTAGGTGTTTCCTAACTGTCTGTTTCAACATTATTGATGGAAGACCAAACTTACTTGTCAGTGGAAAGTTCATTTCTAATATTCTCTTTCTGCTTGGTCACCATGTAAGTTTTAGGTACTACACAGAGGTAGCTCACACAGTGGAACCATTCCCCCCCACCCCATCTACAGAAATGCTTACAGATAGTTATAAGCAGTATTTCGCCAGGTCTTTTAGAGTAAAACCAGTCCATCAAGTTAAGTCGCAGCCTAGTCTATTTTCAGAGTCTATACTCACACAGACATTTCCAGTAAGATGAGTTAGAACTCACAATATTCACTCTCTATATATTTATCGAGAATGTTATTTTTACAATATTGAGTTTTTAATCCCTCTAACTGTTATATCTCTTGATTACTTAAAACTAATCTGATATCTTTCTCTGACTTATTTCTAGTTTATAGATTAATGCTTAGAGGTTTAACATAACAAAGTGCTGCTGAGATGCTATAATAAATATTATCCATTTTAAAATATAATTTTTATTTGTCTCTAGCACATACCAAAATCAAAATTCAATGCTATTGAGTTGATCCCAGCTTACGGAATTCTTAGTTATAGGGTTTCTGAGACAATACATCTTCACAGGAACAGACAGCCCTATCTTTCCTGCAGAACAGTTGGTGGCAATGGACCAAGTCCTCTGCAGTTCTCTCCATGCTCAGCTCCAGCACCACCACTATCCCTTCCCTGGGATATCTCAAGGCCATTCCCTAGTCAATACTGACGCATGTGACCCCTGTGGGCTCTGAGGCTATAACTGTTTATGGGAGTAGACAGTCCAGTCTTTCTGGTGGTGTCGAACTGCTGACCATCCAGATCGCAGTCCAATGTGCAACCACAACATTACCAGGGCACCTTCATTAGTATACAGCTACACTTTTATGCTGACCTTGCATGTAAACATTTGAAAATACTGATTAAAAATTATAGCTTATATTTTAACATCTGCAATTGTATTATCTGTACATACAGCTCTATTTCACTCTTAAAAACTTCACATTATTCATTTGTCTTATTATACTTCCTTCAGATTTCCATGAAATCTATCAAATAAATATTGGTGATTCTTGCCAAATTCGCGATGATTATTTTGTCTGTTGGTTTTGCACACACTCTAATTCAGATTTATGGTGTTCTTTTCCGTCTCTGCATGCGCAACAGTGACTGTTGTGCTTGGTGGCGATTGGAAGCGTGAACACATTGAGTACAGTGTCCAGTTTTCTTTCCCCTTGCATCTAAACCACCATTGATCGATTCTGTTTCTCTTTTTCTTCCAATGTTGTACATGCCATTCACTGATATTTTGAATGTTAGATAAAATTTGAATTTGGGGAATGAACCTGACTCATTATGATGAATAATTCTACTTGAACATACTACCGTATATATTAAAATCTGTTCATACATATCTTGGTATATTTATACTTATTTCTGTGATTGAAATTGGCATTTTTGTAATGTCCATTTCATTTATTTTTATCTAAGTCTGTGTTATCTCAGAAAATTAGGAAGCATTTCCTCTTTGTCAATTCTCTAATATTTTCTAAATATTGATAGTGTATGCTTTATAAAAATTCACTGAAAAACAGGATCCAAACATATTATGCCACTCCAGAAAAGATGAAACTTTAGTAAATAAATTAGATTGTAGGTTGCTAAGAATCAGAGAGCATGGAAGAAAGTTGATTATTTAAGGATGACAGGGATTTGGTTGAAATGAGAGAAAAACTCTACAACTTCATCGGAGTGGTTTTATTAAAAATCTTGAAACTGTATGAACTTCACTAACCACTTACAAAAATGAACTTTACTCCATTCAAATCATACCTCAATCTATTAAAATGTTCTATAATTACTGCTTAATAATATATCTCAATTAATTTCAATAAAACTAGGTATAGGTTTCATTCAAGTGAAAATGTTTTGGTGATAGCCTGTATTTAAAGTAATGAGTTGAGTGGTAATTTCTGATCTACTTATGAGTTATATGATGTTAGGAAAGTCATACTCTTTTGAACAATCTGATTTATATATTAAAAAACTCAAATCGATATCATATCACCTTTAATAAATATATTAAATAATATTTTATGTGTTTGGAATACGTTTTTTCTTTCACCAAAGATATGTTGACATTCTAACCCCTGTGAATGTAACCATTTTTGAAGAAAATGATTTCCATCTTTGGAGATATTAGGGGCTGAGTGTGGGCACTAGTCCTACCCATTTTGGATGGTGTCTTGTAAATTAGAGAGTCAGGAGGAGTCATCAGTGGGATGGGGAGAGAGATCACATGTGATGACACATCATCCAGTAACAAAGGGATGCTGGGGGTTGGGCTTAGTCCTCAGCACTAGCTAGATGAGAGGAGACAGACACGGGACAGTTTTATTTAGACTTCTAAATTTCAGAATTTGCGACAATAAATTTCTAGTCTTTAAAGCCATCTACTTTGCTCATTTTGTGATGGTAACCTTATAACAATTAGAAATTCAAAGTCTTTGCCCTGAAATCCAGGGGAAAGCAGGCATATTATTAAACCAAAACTCACTACCATCAAGTTCATAGCGACTCAATAGGACAGGGTAGAACAGCCCCTTGAGGTTTCTAGACTGTAATTGTTTACAGGAGTGGAATGCCCCATTCATCTCCCGCTGGGCGGCTGCTGGTTGTGAACTACCAACCTTAAGGATCTCAGCACAATAGGTAACCACTCCTCCACTGGGGCTCCTTCCTTGACATAAATAGGATGCATGTCCTCATTATACTTTTGATACCTTTTGAATTAGGATATTAAAAACTGCTCCTTCAGATAACAGCTTTTAAACTTGCAAAGACACATTAAAAGAAAGTTACTCTTTTTCTTTGTTTGTTTTTTTCAATTTACAGGATGAAAATAAGACATTCTATTCTTTGGTAGACTTTATGCTATACTCCGAAGGAACAGTATTTGAGGTGAACTTTTCTGAATTTTTCTTCTGCCAAACACAAAAATTAATTCTATCATACAAATAACCCAACCGATGTTAAATCTGGATGGGACATTTTCAGTACCTTCTTAGGACTGGATAGTCTCAGTTCTCAATTTCACCTAGCCAAAGTCTCAATATGCTGTCCTTTCCATAGCCACAGTAATGTCCCACAGACCAAATCTTAACAATATTTTGTTTTGCATGTGGACCTGCCATTTTTGGATTTTCTGTCAAATTGGTAATTTAATTTTCATCCAAGATGCCACCATATATAACCCAGAAGGTACTTTTAAAACTTTATATTGGCAAGTATTAGTTTACGTTTGTCACAAGATTAACCTTGATCTGTAGTACAGTGAACAAGAAATGCTATTGCTTCCCAGATTATTGTCTAGGTTGGTGAGAAACTTAATCCTACTCCACCAGTAAAACTATGTGTGAAATCAATGACTCTATTGAATGAAAATTAATAAAAGGGGGCTTCTTAATGGAATTTCAAAACCAGATATACTCATACTTTAAATGCAAAGAACAAATCATAACATACATGAAACACCAACTTTCCAATTTAGATGACTGGATTACAGTTATGTGTGAAAAATGAAAATGAAGGAGATGAGTTTCATAGTGCAGAATGAAGTAAAGGAGACAGAGTTCAGACTCCTGCGTGTTCCAGATTTCTAGAATCCTCACAGAACAAGATGAGAGATGCACTCAGAAAACTGGATGTTGAAGATGCCTTTCAAAATGTCTTCTAAATATTGATGAGTGCGTTTGTGTCAGAAATCATCCGAAGTCAGTTAAAAAGGATGAAACACAATATCTGGAGCTTATGTAGAGCCAGGAAAAATGCACATTCCCTATCAGAATGGGAATTCTTCCTAAATAAGGGACATCGCTCTCATCTTGAAGGTGACACTTTGGGGGTCATCAAATGTCATTTTGAAATTACCTAGGAAGCCCTTGTGAAGTAGCAGGTTTTGCAGAGTGCTGCTACCCACAAGATCAGCAGTTTGGAACCAGCAGCCTCTCCACAGGAGAAAGATGATATTTTCCACAATCTCAGAAACCCACAAGAACATGTCTTCTTTGTCCTAGGGTTGCTGTGCATTGCAATCAACTTCATGGTAGCGAAATTTTGAGGAGGGAAAATAAGTTTTATGAATAATAATGAATCTAAATAATGTTTCTAAATAACTGACCTATAAACCAGACTCTACATATGTAGAGGAATAACAACATAAGCCAAGCATCCACACACAAAAAACACCATGAACACAAAAGCATAAATTTCACAATAACATATATTAAAAATAACAAGAAAGATGTATGAAAGCATGACCCCATGTAATAAGAAAAACCAGTCAATAGAAACCGGCCTAGACATGACAAAGATAGTAGAATTGGCAGAGAAGGATGATAAAGGCTTTCAGTAAGTGAAGATGCTAAGAGTTAGTTCTTAAATTCAAGTAAAAAGTAGAGGAAAGTTTGAAATGAGAAAAATATATATATATTTCAAATCAAACTACTAACAACAGCACATACACTATCTGAATTTTCATCTCTCTACACACAGGCAGAGTGCAATGAAATAAGGAGTGGAGGGAAACTTTTTTTAGTGATCACATTTTGTCCCAAATCTGGGGAAAACTATAAACCACAGGTCATAGATGCCCAACAGAAATCCAGTAGAATGAAAGGAAGGAGAGTATGTCATAGTCCCTCAGTATCAAAGTGCTTAAAGGTGTTATAAAAAATGCTTAAAACTGAAAGAAAGAAATAATGTAAAGAAAACCAACATTTTAAAACTGGGCCAAGAGGTAACGATCTGTGGAGGACCGATTGGAGCTGGCAAGAAGGTCATCCTGCTGGGATCCACAATCAGTCCTCCTGGAAGCAGCCATCAAGAGATCAAATGATGCATTCCACTGAGCAATTCTGACACACAGACATCTTTATAGTTGTGAAAAGCAGGGGAGCTTCTTTAAAGACTAAGGTGTTCCTGACTCAAGCTATGGTATTTTCACCCATATAATATGTATGTGAAAGGTGGAAATTGAATAAGGAAGTATGAAGAATTGATGTGATGAATTATGGTGCTGGCTAAGTATGGAATGTAGCGTGGACGGCTAAAAGAACAAACAAATCAGTCTAGGAGAAGAAGTGTGGCCAGAGTGCTCCTGAGAGGCAAAGATGGAGAGACTTTCTCTGATGTTCTTCAGGCAAGATGTAAAAGGACACCCTTCTTGGTAGGGTGGAGGGGCAGTGTAAAAGTGGAGGGTCTTCAATGACATGGATCGACACCGTGGTGCAACAATGGGCTCAGGCACTGGAACAATTGCGAGGATGGCTCAGAGTCTGGCAGTGTTTCATTCTGTTTTGCATAAGGGTGCTTTGGGCTGGGTCCGACTCCATGACAGAAAGATAAATTTGTGGGAACTACTTAGGGAAAAAGCCTCCCCCTGTGATCTCCCTCTATCCATGATTTAGGCATAGCAGGGAAGTGTCTGGGAGAACAAAGTGCACTGCGGAGATGAGTCTAGAGGGTCATAGGGATCAGCCCGACTGGGACAGTTACAACTTTGTCAGTGGACACCCTTCTGATGCACGCTGGGCCTGATCTGGTTTTCAACATTTTCTGTATGGTTGTTTTTGTAATTGTTTGTTCATATTGGGGTTTATCTCAGAGGTGTTATGTCATTGGGGGACACTGTCTTCAAAATTGTGTCATATGTTTTTTTCCCCTGTTTTTCAGTACACAAAATCCAGGATTGATGAACTTATAGGGACATCAAGTAGAATAAGATTTTTTAGGGGGCAACAGAGGTGAGAGTACGGGTGTAAAAGGGAGAAAATGTCAAGGAGTCCAGGAAGGAGAAGAATGTTTGGACATGGATCGTGGTAGCGATTGTACAAATCAGCTTTATATGATTGAACTATGGAAAGGTACAATATTTGTATTAATTCCAACTCATAATAAATTAAATATATATTTTATAGGAAGAGTCAATAATTATATAAACTACTAATATACCCAAAATGGAATAAATATGAGAAGAATGCTGTGGACTGAGAATACAACAAGACATAATATTTTATGAAGAAGTTTTCACAGTTTATCTAATTTCTTCAAGTTTTATTGTTTAAGTACACATACTTATACACTATTGTAAATATATTTTGATCAGGGATAGGAATTTGGCTTTGACTGATTTTGCACAGTCTAAGACATCCGATAGGTAAATTGAGGGTTGACTGGTCTGGCTTATTATATTAAATAGCTCTGTCTAGGCTCCATATGGTCTCTCATTATCCTGAAGGTTGGTACAGAGTTGCTTGAAAAATGGTGTTGTCGATTTAAAACTTGATCTAAGGAGTGAAATAATTGATACCTATATTCATGCCTGAGACACTGTCACTTCACTTTTAGTAATTTTACAAAAGTATGTATAAGGTCAGTACAAATACATAGGCTACAGAAATCAACTCAGAGAGGCAGAATGCTTGAGGGGTAGGGGTAGGGATGGAGCTGGCCTTCAAAAGCCCACCAAGCAGCAAGGAACAACTAGCCATGGCTACCAATAAGAAGGGGTCTTCCTCAGAGATTAGGCACACATTGGAAGGCTAAGGGAAGAGACATGCACAGTGACAACTAGCTTCATCACATGCACCCGGATGCATCCTTATGCAAGCACATTCCACCTTGGTCATGAGTGTGTGCACAGCTCATAGATCACACAAACACTTAAGTGCATCCACTAAGAATGCAGGGATACACACACAACCATGCCCTCCAACTAGATATAGAATGCGACCAGTCATGGAGGGAGAGCATATGAGGAAGTTCCAAAAATGGAATTGTGCTGGGCAGTGCATGGCTTTGTAGTATGCAGTTTTTACACTAGGCAAGCATCAAGCAACTTGCTCTGAGTTAGTGCACCCAGTGGCATCAACTGGGAAAGTTCTCTCTGGTCACACTGAACTTTTTGTAAAAGCAGTTTCCTTCTAACCTCATTTTTTTGTGATGGCCATTTTAAGAGAACAGTGTATGGCTGTGAACTTTTGTCTTCTGCTCAGGAAAAGTGTCACAGAAACTGCTGTGATGTTGAACACAGCTTACAAGGACTGTGTTATGGGGAAAACTCAAGCATATGAGTGGTTTTCTCATTTCCAAAAAGGTGAAATGTCAATTGATGACAAACCCTGTTATGGACTTCCATCACCTTCCCAAATGGATGAACATGTCAACTCACACATTTGGAGTTCATTGCAGGTCAGACGGTTAGTCGCGCTTTCTATTTAGAGGTTCTGAAAATATTCCATAAGAGTGTGCAACCAAAAGACCTGATTTGTGGCAGACTGAGGACTGGTTTTGCTACCACGATAATGCACCTGTTCACGCAGCCATTTCAGGCTGCCAGTTTTGGGCAAAAAACAGAATGCCTCTCTTGCTCCACACATCTTTCTCACCTGGCCTCACTCCTTACAACATCTTTTTGTTTCCTTGAATGCAGAGGAACATGAAAGAAGAGCGAGTTGATGATGTAGAAGGAGTGAATAAAGATAACCGATGGAGGTGCTGTCAGTTATCCTAACAGATGAGTTTGAGACTTGTTTCTAAGAATGGAATTGCAGATTTGATAGATGTTCTAATGGAGTGTAATGGACAGTGCTTTGAAGGTGACAACGTTGTTTTCTAAAAAATATTTAAATACATAACTTTGAAAAATTCCATTTGGGGAGATACCCCCTAACACATAACAAAGGCACTGTCTCAGGCTCCCTCTTTTGTTTCACCCTAAACCTAGGCCCTTCCCCCCACCCCCTACACATTTTTTCAGTGTCTCTGCACCCTCTCCAGAGATGGCATGCTCTTTTTTCTCCACCTCCCACCTCTGTCCTGGTGCCTTCATGTGCTATTTGGAACATGGTGGTGTTTTGTGGTGTTTTCTGGGAGGAGAAAGATGAGACTTTCTAGTTCAGTAAAGAGCTACCATCTCAGAAACCCACAGGAGCAGGTACATTCTGTTCTATAAGGTTGTTATGAGTCAGAATGGATTGGATAGCAGTGAGGTTTGGTTTGCACTACTTCGAATCCATGGACACCCTATATACCACAGAGACAAATGTTGCCATCTTCACAATTTTTGATGCCTTTGAACCCATTGTTTTTAAACCATGTGTCTATCAAGCTTATTCAAATCTTTCTTAATCACTGATCCCCTGATTTGCTAATTATGATGCCTTTCTCCAGGGACTAGTCTATCTTGATATCGTGTCCAAAGTGGATGAGGTACAGTCTCATTATCCCAGTTTGATTACCTCCAAGGCACTTTAGTTTGTACCTCTGGTATCTTGTAACATGTATTCAATATTCTTTGCTAATACCAGAATTCAAATAAAGCAATTCTCCTTCAATTTTCCCTATTCGTTGGCCAGCTTTCTCATGCATATGAGAAAGTTGAAAGTACCATGACTCTCCTTAGTGTTCCTGTGGTACCTTTACTTTGTAACCTTTTAACAAGACACATAGTACTTACATTTTGAAGTTCCACTACAATTACACCGATGTTGTGTTGTGGGGGATTTTGTCATCTTAATCCCATTCTCCTCTCACCTTCATAAAATAAATGAGTAGTTTAGATTTAAAAAATTGCCTTAGTCTGTGGAGACATTTTGAATTTTGTGGTCTCTCCTCTTTTCACAATATTCCTAATATTTCATACCTTTACTTACCTGGAGTTGTAGGTAGATATGGAGCACCTTCCCATTCATATAATCTAATTGTATTTTTAAAATCAGATAGTGTATCAGTAGCAGACAGTTATTTATTATCTACTTACTTTCTAAGCAACGATTGCCCTAAGTTTAGGATGTAGACATGGGTTGTCTGAACAATATAAAATGTGCCAACACAGTAGTAACACAAAAGCAATGGTAAGACTACAGTTAGCAGAGAGCTAGAGACTCCAATCGGTGACTGCAAAGCCCCCTGGACTTCCTTTGAAAAGTTCCAAACACACTCTCAGTTAGACTCTATAGAAGGACAAAACAGAAGTGCCCCGGATTTTCGATGATCATATTATGTATTCTCTTTCTCTAAAAATAAAACGAGGGAGAAAAGAATTTTGAACATTTTAGAGGGAATAGCACATTTAAGGACTGAATGTGTTCTTTATTAGGAAATTAGTTTTAATGCGCTGGTATAATTTTGAGTCATTGAAAAAGCCAAAATGAATAACACTGACAAGATTAAAAAAATGCTAAATATTTTACCAGTGTGGGAGAACTAGCCAAGAGACATTTTAATTATTGTTTCAAAATAAAGTACTTATTGCTTCACTTTAAAATACTTGTGCTGCTCATATTTCACTCTAATTGAATCTAATTGCATATAATGAGCTAATGGAACCACTCACATTTCTAAATCTCAGGTGGAGAGTGTACTGGACATTCATTGTTTAGTTACCCATTACCGCTGAATGCCCTCTTTATAATTGTTAATCATCAAGCTTATGAATCTTGTCTTCCCAAAGCAGAAAACATTACAAGTGCAGTGCCAGTCTCCCCGCGAAGCTGGAACTTGTGCACATGACTTGGGTTTTACCCATCAGATGAACTCACACATCTTATTCAATTATAAGTAATGGGAGAGAACACATTTTTTAGACGTCCTATTGTGAAATGTATTTATGTTTTTGAGAGAATCAAGGGCCTTGACTTCCAGAGCTAATTATTGCAGGTGCCTAGAAACGACGGTGTGTGTCCAGTCACTAGCAAAGCCGTAGTTGCTTGGTAGACTTGCCAGATAAAAGGGGAGGTATTCATAAGTCGGACCCTGGGCTGGTAGCGACAGCCAAGTGGAAACTTCTGCAGCATCTGCTTTTCTACCGATGGATGGAGTAAATGCAAATCACGATGGCATCTCAGACAAACTACAAAGCTCACTGCCAGTGCCAAAGACTCATGTGTGCAGTGTCCATGATTCCAGGTGACATGAAAATCCCTGTGACTCAAAGACATGCTCATTTGTAGTACCCAAGTACCCAACGCGCAAAAATCAACCCCTTAGCACTTTTGTTCCCTGTTTGTTCACTTCTTTGGAAGAACACCATGCAGATCCATTTAATTGATAGCTGAAATGCCTACAGTTATTTCAAACATTTTGCCATATAAACAGAAAGGAATTCAAAGGTCGCTGTATTGCCTGGGTAGTCACCGTTGGTTACCAAATGGATGTAGGCGGTCTATTATCCTTTTCTTTGTAAACATTTTATTAGGGGCTCACACAACTCTTATCACAATCCATACATACATCAGTTGTGTAAAGCACATCTGCACATTCTTTGCCCTCATTATTTTCAAAGCATTTTTATTATCCTAATCCAGGAAACAAACTGTAGCGGAATCCAGAGGATCCCCTGAGATATCTTTTAGTGCTGCCATGTCTTCTGGAAAATGGCATGGATAGTAAGTAAGAGCATTAAGTAAACAAATAACCTCTCAGGAGATCAACTTTTGAGTCATTATGCAAATAATACTGACCAAGTGAGCTGCAATATAAGACCAAATTGCACATGAAATAAGTGATGAGAAAAGTTTCAGGAGCAACCCTGGCCACCTATTGATTATCTATCTACTATCTATCTAGCTACTTCTCTATCACCGTAGCCACTGGTCTCTTGGTTGTCACACGGTGGTTGTGTATTGCTGGGATGCTGAATGTAATGTCACTGATATTATTTCAAATACCAACAAGATAACCCAAAATGAACACGTTTCAAAGGAGTTTCCAAATTAAGAAGAGACAATGTCAAAGAGCAATACTAACCATTTCTCAAAATTAGTCATTGAAAACAATATGGATAGCATTGACTTATCAGATACGGAAAACCTAATAAATAGAAGCATGACATTGTCAGAGATAGTGACGTAAGGTGGTCCCCTCAGTCAGAATGCATTGCCAAAGTCAGAATGCTCTCTCAAAGTTGAGTGGACCCTAATGACTGACACAGAGGGAACCTCGTCGGAGGAAAGCCTTTGGGACCATCATTCGTGATGGGGCACAAGTCAAGACGGAAGGAAACAGCTGCAAACATCCATTAATAGTTGGAATTTGGAATGTATAAAGTATAAATCTAGGCAAATTGGAAGTCATTAAAAATGAAATGGAATGCATAAAGATATATAAGCTAGGCATTAGTGAACAGAACGTTTGGTCTTTTTGAATCAGAATATCCCATGGTTTACTAATCCAGAAATCACACAATCAAGAGGAATGGTATTGCATTCGTCATCATGAAGGACATTTCAAATCTATCTTCAAGTACAATGCTGTGTAGGTCAGGATGTCTACCTGAATACAAGGAAATCCAATCAACAAATATTATTGAAATTTATATGTTTGTTCAGGCTGCAGGAAATCAATGGTATAGTCATCATTCTCCATGAACACATATATAAAATGCATCATTTCTTCTTTGATCTTCATCGTTCATTGCCTAGCTTTCCCATGCATGTGGAGCAAACAAAAGCAGCATAGCATGGGTGAGATTCATCTTAGTTCTCAAAATAACATATTTGCTTTTTAGCGCTAACAAGAGATTATTTACAGCTAATTTGCATAATGCAATAGGCTTTTCTTTTATGGAGTACTGCTTCCATGGATATTGATTGTGATCTAAGCAAAGGAAATATTCAAACACTTAATTTCTTTATCATGATGTAAAGTGTGCTGCTGGTGTTTACATTCTTTTAAATGTTATTGATTATGGATTATTATTTACAAAATCAAACGTTTTTTTGTAGTAGATAAAACAGCAATACACATTTGGTAGTCTCTCCTTTAAACCCAAATTAATCTAATATCAGAAATATATTTTATTACATGTTTTATACCAAATAGCTTGAAAATCTGAGTTTCTTATTGATGTAGTGCTGCTGCAACATTTTTTTGGTAAGAGTTTCAGCAACACTTTACTTGTATGTGTTAATCATGATATTGTTACATACTTTTCACATGTGGCTGGATCCGCTCATTGAGATGGGCATACATGTGGGTCCCATCCAGTTTGGCTAGGCAGCTGTCTTCCCAATTTCTCAGCATAGATTAATGAGCATATTTTGTTGAAAAATAGCGATTGATGCTTATTCAGCACCCGGAGACTTATTTTCACCACTACATTCATTGTGACATGCATTTTGCCCATTAGTGTATTCATTATTTTTTTAATTGTTTTATTGGGGGCTCGTACAATGCTTATCACAATCCATACATCCATCCACTGAGTCAAGCACATTTGTACATTTGTTGCCATTATTATTCTCAAAATATTTGCTTTCTACTTGAGCCCTTAATATTAGCTCCCCATTTTCCCCCTCCCTCCCTCATGAACCTTTGATAATTTATAAATTATTATTATTTTGTCATATCTTACACTGTCCGATGTCTCCCTTCACCCACTTTCCTGTTGTCCATCCCCCAGGGAGGTGGTAATATGTAGATTCTTGTAATCTACACTTTCCCTCCACCTTCCCGGTATTGCCACTCTCACTACTGGTCCTGAGGGGCTCAACTGTCCTTGATTCCCTGTGTTTCCATTTCCTATCTGTCCCAATGCACATCCTCTGGTCTAGCCAGATTTGTAAGGTAGAATTGGGATCAGAATCGTGGGGGAAGGAAACATTTAAGTAGAGGATATTTGTATGTTTCTTTTTTTTTTTTTAGACTTAAAAGGTTTTACTTATGTTTTTGGAGACTTTTTTTTTAAATTAGGGGCTCATACAGCTCTTATCACAATCCATACATATACGTATAAAGCACATCTGTATATTCTCTGCCCTAATCATTCTCAAAGCATTTGCTCTCCACTTAAGCCCTTTGCATCAGGTCCTGTTTTTTTCCCTCCCTCCCTCCCTGCTAGCCCCTCCCTCATGAGCCCTTTATGATTTATAAATTATCATTTTGTCATATATTGCCCTATCCGGCGTCTCCCTTCACCCCCTTTTCTGTTGTCTGTCCCCCAGGGAGGAGGTCACATGTAGATCCTTGTAATCGGTTCCCCCTTTCCAACCGACTCATCCTCTACTCTCCCAGTATCGCCTTTCAAACCCCAGGTCCTGAAGGTATCATCCACCCTGGATTCCCTGTGCCTTAATTCTTAATGACATAATACCCCTGAAATGCTGAAAGTTGACCACTTCCTCTTGGTACGGTGACTCTGGGTATCTTTTTGATCTTAATGCTCCCAGCTGCCTTCCATACTGTGCCCATTGAAGCACTCAATAGTGCAACTCCAGGCTGACGTTTTCCCTTCCATTATTCCACTTTGAGAAATGTGGAGCGTGCATTGTGCTTTTGGTTGTTAACACCAGATATCGCATGTTTCATTATAATAGTATCTATCTTCTTGAGTCACTCTCTAAATTCCGCTGTTTAGCTTTAGTGTTCCATCACTTCTTTGGCCCTTTTCAGCTGCTTTGTTCTGAATCCCAAGCTTTAACGTCTCTTCTGACACTCATTTTGGTCCTTTCCCTCCTATCCTGTATCTTTGAAGTATCTTTGATGACTCTTGATGTCCTTGTCATCCCACAACATGTCTGGTCTTCAGTCACTAGTTTCACTTTGTCAAATTTATGCTTGAGAAAGTTTTCAGACTCAAGATCGCACTTTACTTCATGTGATTTTGTTTTAATTTTCTTCTTGAAATTGAAATTGCATAGGAGCCCTGGATGGTCTTCACCATAGTTGACCTCTGCTCTGTTCTGTCTGGTTATACTTGCTCCTCCATTGTCTTCATTGACTAGATGTCTGTGTGTTCCATTCAGTGAGGTATATATTGCAAGTTCTCATTTATGTTATTAAAACATATTTTGAATTATTGAGTGGTTGACATTACGGAATTATATCATGTGATGTCTGTGTATCAGCGCAGGGTTCTCTAGGGAAGCCAAATCAGGACACTTATGAGTATCTATGTGTAGATAAGTTTACAAAATGAAAAGGAATTTTAAGAGCAAATCAGCATGCAGCACAATCTAGAGTTTAGGCTGACTCACTTTTGTAGGTCAGTTTAAGACTGCAGGTCTGTCCAGCTCAAGTGGCCACTAGGCCCAAAGGAGGTGAGTGGTAACGTATGGCAAAGGCCAGTAGCACAGTGTGGTGAAGCAAGTCACAGTGGAAGCTCAGGGGGTGGCACTGCCAGTTGGCTGGCCAGTGGTGTCGCATGTCGAGGTGAGACCAGTGGGGTCCACCACAGGCAGCACCGCATGGTGAGGTGAGGCAGCCACATGTGGCAGGGCACATGTGATGAGGCAGGGCAGCTGGATCAGGGAGTATACCAGTCATACCAGCAAAGAGGGAGATTGAGAATCAAGCCTCCACCAAGTCATTATATATCTAGATCACACCTCCAAGAGAGATATCACCAGACTGCAACCTGATAAACATGCTAAACTCCATCCTTGTTTCCTGACTCCAATATCACAGGCTGGCTTTGTCTCTATTACCAAAGCCCTGTTTTCCAACTAACAGTTCTTCTTGCTTTCACGGTTGGTATTTCAATCACCAGTAATTATTCACGCGCATTGATACCATGTTTGATTAGTTTCAGACTGCAGAAATTAATAAAATTATTCTCTTTTTTCTACTATAGCACCATTGTTTGGTGTATGCATTTAAATAATTGTTGACTTAACAAGAATTCTTGTGGGCATATGGATATTATCTCAGAAATGACAGCCTTATATTTCAATGTAGGTCTTGATATAGTCCTCTTCGATTTGTCATTTTTAGCATAGCCGATCATGTGACTGTGTGGTTCACTATGGTTAATCCCAGTCCAATTCAGTTCACTTGTGCCCTGGAAAAGGGCCCTACTGGTTTAGAGGGTATGATTTGAGATGCTAATAGCAAGGTCAGCGGTTTGAAGCCGCAAAGCCCTCTGAGGAAGAAAACGGAGGCTTTCTACTCCCATAAGAAGTTACAGTGTCAGAAACCCTCAGGCTGAGTTCTACTCTGTCCGCAAAACTCACTGCAGGGAGGTCAGCTCATAGTGAGCTTCGGGCAGAGTAACTGTGCATTTCCAGGCTGCGACTCAACGTGAGTAGGAAGCCTCGTAGGTCTCCCTCAGAAGGGCTAGCGGTTTCACTGCCGACTGTGTGTTTAGCAGCCCGACACATAAATATTACATTCTCCCCGTGAGGGGTCCTCCCTGGGAGTCCGAATACATTTGATGGCAGTGAGTTTGATTTTTTGAGAATTTTGGTGCTTGAAATATCACTCTTTATGCATTTTATTTGTTGGGGGAAGGCTTTTAATTGTCCTAGGTTGATACTGCTTTATGTTCCATGTTGTGCTCATTAATGTATTTTTAAATGTTTTTTTCTCATTTTGAAGCATGCCACATTTGCAAATGAAGGACTAGAAGCTTTATTCCAACTGTGTACATTTCACGTCAAACAAATAACTTTTCCCTGTTGTTTTGAGCCCCTCCATCTCCATCCTGTGTGACTCATTTTCTGACAAAATAGGATTGTAAGGATTTTCGTTATTTTGTTTTTCTTTAGAAGTAGATTACCAGGTCATTCTTCCTAGCAGATTTTAATGTGGAAACTCTCATTAAACCTGTTTACCTTGATGAGCCTCCTGGTACTTGAAATACCTGTGGGTGTCATAGTCTCAATATCTCAACAACATCCGTGCCATCATCCTATGAGTACTGGACATATGAGTGGATGATATTATATATATACAACAATATCTACAAATGGTCTCCACCGCTTTAAATTAGTATTGGGAGGAGCAGGGGGAATAAAATATAACATCTATGAGCTCTGGATTCTGATTCGTGATTTCATTGGAATAACACATTCTGCCACTATATATAAACTTGGGCAGATTCCACAAGATTTATATCAATATCCTCATTAATTCAGTCATAATAAAATATACCTTATATGGTTGGCATGAGAATAATTAATGTTCATAAATGAAACAGTTCATGGATTACTTGATATGTATTTGAAAGCTACGTCTTCCTTTTCCCTCCCTCTGCTGTTCCTTGCCAACATCATTCTTCAAAATCTCATTACCTTTTTCCTTGATTATTGAGACAAGCTTTGGATTATTTGACATCTGTTTGATTACTCTGCCATCCTATCATGTTTATTGTTTAAAAATAATCAGGCTACAGTGCAATTATAATAATATCTCTTCCCAGTGTGTTTCCATTGCTTCAGAAATAATCTAGGTTTCCTTCTAATCAATTATCTTAAGTATATGTACTTATATTAAATTTTCAAATGCTCCTTGACCACTTTTCTATTCATTTATGAAACTTAAATTTATCTTTCATATTAGGATTTGTCAAATGTATCTCTAAATTTCTCGATTTTTCCCTTCCATGTTTATCTCCTTTGGAGAGGGGTATTCACCACTAGCAGCAACCTCCACTTTTATTTTACTACCAATTCCATCGATGACCAAAAGAAACCTTTCCTGGCCATCTGTCTTCTGGATCTTTATTTTTCTTTTTTTAACAATTTATTAGGGGCTCATAAACTCTTATCACAGTTCATACATATACATACATCAATTGTATAAAACACATCTGTACAGTCTTTGCCCTAATCATTTTTTTCTCCTCTTTTCTTTTTTTCCTTTTTTTAGGGACTCATACAACTCTTATCACAATCCATACATATACATACATCAATTGTATAAAGCACATCCATACATTCCCTGCCCCAATCATTCTCAAGGCATTTGCTCTCCACTTAAGCCCTTTGCATCAGGTCCTCTTTTTTTCCCCCCTCCCTCCCCTCTCCCCCCTCCCTCATGTGCACTTGGTTATTTATACATTGTTATTTTGTCATATCTTGCCCTATCCGGAGTCTCCCTTCCCCCACCCCTTCTCTGCTGTCCCTCTCCCAGGGAAGAGGTCACATGTAGATCCTTGTAATCAGTTCCCCCTTTCCAACCCACTCACCCTCCACTCTCCCAGCATCGCCCCTCACACCCTTGGTCCTGAAGGTATCATCCACCCTGGATTCCCTGTGCCTCCAGCCCTCATATATACCAGTGTACAGACTCTGCCCTATCCAGCCCTGCAAGGTAGAATTCGGATCATGGTAGTTGCGGGAAGGAAGCATCCAGGATCTGGGGGAAAGCTGTGTTCTTCATCGGTACTACCTCGCACCCTAATTAACCCATCTCCTCTCCTAAAGCCCTCTATGAGGGGATCTCCATTGGCGGACACTTGGGCCTTGGGTCTCCACTCTGCACTTCCCCCTTCATTTAATATGGTATATATATATATATATATATATATATATGTATATATATATATACACACACATATATATACACATGCATACACACACACACATATATATACATACACACATATATCTTTATTTTTCATTGCCAATGTATTACCAAATATCTTCTACCTTTGCTTCCCATACACAGATTCCTGTTAAATTCCTTAACACATGGGTGTTCAGATTAGTGATGGTTTTAAAACAATCAAATCCTATTTAAGAGTATACTTTTCCCCCAAATATTGCATCTAGACCTATGTGCAGTGATATCACATAATCTGAGCATGAAGATTAACGACCATTATTCTGAGAAGAATGTCTTTATAAATTCAACTGAAAAATCAATACTTCTATTTAAATATATGATACCATCACCGATAGGTCATATAAATTTATAGTCAATTAAAATGCATAAAAATATTTTTAATATAAGGTTATTGGATTCTCAAGCTGTTGTCTCTATTTTGGCCCAGGTACAGGAATGAAAATATTACCTATTTACTGTTAAGTGGTAAAATGTTTAAATGTCTTCTTGAAAAAGGTATAGAATGTTACTAGATCCAGAAATAACTGGAGTACATTTTTGCAAATAATTTATCAGATAATAAATAATAAATTTATATATAAAGATATCAGGGGAAACAAGACTTTCTGCACACACACACACACACACACACACACACACACACACACCAAAAAACCCTGACAGTCTTAGAACCTCACGGAGGTAGTCCTACCCGGTCCTTTAGGGCCCCTATGAGTTGCCATCAACTTGATGGCAGTGAATTGGATTTTTGGTTATGTGCAGAAATTAAAATCATGTGGATACAATTTTAAAGGTATTTAATTATATCTCTAGAAACATGGTTATGAAATGTTCTACATGTTACTGCATTGGGCTGCACAGAGGAAATAGATAATAGGTGTTCCTAAAGATGATTGTTAGTCACGATGGGTTGGTGCCAATGGTGTCGGAGTGAATCCTTCGTATTCTCTGACTGGGAACTGCTTCCAGAGTGAGGGAGACTATAGTGGCACATGGCTCATTCTGTGAGTGTTCTAAATTTATCTCTGAGCCTGCATTTAAGTTGAACAACCACCCAAGATGCTTTGGTTTCAAATGTTACTGCATTTGTGACCCCCAGGATCCTCTTTTGTAATATTACTCATGCTGCCTAGTCAAACACAATCGACTCCAGAGCCTGCTATTATTTTTGAAGGAGACAATAGCGCACACACTTGTATTTTAGCCAGCATCATTGCTGCCCCTGTTAAAATCCAAAGGCCCCTGGTTATTAGATCCTTTAGAACTTCCTCGGATTCCATTTCCTAGGCCAAATTGCAAAAGAAAACTCATAAAAATGGAAATTCATAAAAGAAATAACGCTGTGGTGCCAATGTTCAATGGGAAAGAATTGCTTGGCTGGCGGTCCAAATGCAGGAATGAGCATTTTACAATATTGTATGTGGACTGCTCCCATCAATTTATATCGGAGGCAGCTCAGAGGAAAACGCAAGTACAGCAAAGATGCAGGAAACAAAACATGAAGAGCGTGTCTCAAAAGCTGAGCTGACTTTAAAAGTGCATTTGAAGGACTTTAAGCAGGGGCTTACTTTGATATTATAGTAAAATATTTTCATTAAGTCACCATGGCTCAGGGTTGAAATCTTCCCTAAGGATCCAAAGTGGACACAGGCAGCTCATCAGTTGGAAAGTCTCTGATTCTTTACAATGGATGAAAGTCTTTATATGTGTTTTAACTGTCCTATGAGCTGTCCTCGGGGAAAGTATTATTAGGGGCAAAATGGCCTCATTGGGGCTTGAAGGTCTGTCATACAAAGCAGAGACTTAATATTTTCTAGGACCAATGACTTGTACTGAGAGACCAATCATGTTTGACTTTAACATAGAAAATACACCCTTGGAATTACCCATTAACAGAAATAATGTGCCTTCAAGGCCATACGTGCTCTGCTTCCTATGTATAAGATCTTTATGATTTTGTATTATACAAGGGTTCTCTTTGATTGTTTTAAGACTCTGTTTCAAAGCACTTAACTATTTTGCTTTATTCTTGGCAAGGTTGAGTCCATTTTCATTTTAATGGATACTATAAAACAGTCTGATTTCATAAACATCAGCGGCTCTTTTATTGTATATTGTGCAAGCTACCTTGAATGCAACACTGTTGCAGTTATTCTGAAAACATAAGATCACAATCTGATTAATTTGTTTCCGTATATTAATCTAGTTTACAAAGAGAGCCAAAATGTTAAAGACATTGTTTCCATATGCTTAAGCATTTGGGTATGGTATACACATTTAATAGAACATCTATAAAGACATGCAAGTATATTGCTTCAACATTAGTGAAATAAATTTCATGGATATCTTTCACAAGAGGGCCTGGATAAAACTTTAGAATAAATTGCATGATAAAAAGGCAATTACTAGAGGTTATTTCCCCCGCTTGGGCTTTGGGTTATTTTGTTTCACTGTAAACATTATTCCCTCAGAGCCAATTGCTCCTTTGTCTTGGTGATTCTTTGTTATTCCAGAGCCAGATTCCATTGTTCTGTGTCTTTGCATAAAGCTGCACAAGAGACAGAAGGATACATTTGCTTTGTCAGTGTAGGAGTTTTCATCAAAGGAGAATGATGGATACATGTACTTAAAAAGCCAGATGGGTTGATAATAATGTTTTACTAGCTCCTGAAGCAAAATTCCAAAAAAAATACAAACCCAAAAACAGTCGCATTCACATACTGTTGTGCTCACGTTGCCCTGACCAAATTACTCAGCACTCGATATGGTGAGGTATCTTTTTGGTGACTCTAAGTACAGTGAAAGACAATGTCCATAGAGGAGGTTTAAGAACGACAGAAATGATGTGTCAGAGAATTCTCTCTGTGGAATAAAACTTGATGAGAAAAGAATATTTGTGGACTTGTTTCTGTTTTAGCTGGACTGGTGCAGGCACTGTGGTGTTGCTGTGCTTGTTTAATTAATAAGCGCTTCTAAAGAGAATATTCTGTCATATAATATTTCGTATGCCTTGGTGCCAGAATAATTATGCATTGAGCTGCTAAGGTCAGCAGTTCGAAACCACCCGAGCTCCATGGGAAATGATGGAGCTTTCTACTCCTGTAAAGAATTACCGTGTCAAAAACCTACAGACCTAGTGCTATCCTGTCCTACAGGGTGCATTGAGTCAGCATGAATTAGATGGCAATGAGGCGAGGATTTGCAAATATACCATATCCAATAACCCGAGCATCCCTTTGAGGCAGGTATTGCTTTTGGTCCGTTTGGGAGTTGAAGAAAGAAATTCACAAAAAGGTTGAATAGCATGCACAAATTCATCTCTTAACTTTTACACTTTTTTTCTTCTATGATATGTAAGCATACCTGGCATTTCATTGAAGCTTGTTAAAAACCCTAAATCATGATTACTTATCATTTGTAGTTACAGAAATGTATCACTTATAGTTACAGAAATTTAAGACTAATTCAAATATTTAATTTATCTTGCCTCAATGTGCTGGATTGAAGATATAAAAATGAATCACCCCTTTCAAAGATTATCCTTCAAATCACCGAGCACAAGGAGATAAAGTGACAAATTGAGAAGTAGAAGTAGTCGTGGTCAGAATTGATTAAAGCTATTCTTAGAGGATTGTTTCTATACACTACTATGATTGTTGATTCATTTTTCCACAAAGACTACGGAACACACATAGTATATATATTTCTGAAATTCTATGGCATAAACAAAGACACCTCATTGCCAGGGAGTCAGTAGTGACTGACGATGACCCTATAGGAAAGGGTAGATCTTCACTTGATTGTTTCTGAGACTCTAACTGTTTATAGGACTAGAAAGCCCTGTCTGTCTCATTAGGAGTTGCCGCTGGTTTCGAAGAGCTGACCGTGAAAATGGTAGTCCAACGTGTAAACACTACCTGAACCTGGCTCCTATATTCGATGATAAAGCTAAAAATAATTCTTGAAAAATTTCAGAATAATTAGGGGCATAGTATATAAATGCTTTAAGATTAGTAGTATTCCAGGCAATGGAAAATTTTAGAATGATTTACAAAATATATGCCAAGTCTACATTTTTATGAATTTTATGAGATATAGAATTGTGATCAGATGTGAAGCATCCTGTGATGTGCTTAGATAAGTTTGTGTCATGCTTTATATTAAATTCATTATGTACATGAAAAGAAAATTCAAATCATGAGAATTAACTTAATGTCTAGGGAAACATTCATTTAAAAATATTATTGGAGGCTGTTATTGGATTACATATAACTTTGAAATTAAAGTTACTAATGTAGAGAATCACTTTCTGTTATCAAATTCAATTTGTAACACTGTTTATAACATACAACTTATCTGAACTTAGAGTAAATTAAAGTAGAAGGGTAATGCTTAAGATAAGTTAAAAATAACTTATGTGTAAAAACTGAAGATAAACATTTTAAATTTCATTACTTTATTTAATTTGTGAACAAAAATTTCTACCAGTTTTTTGTGAACGAATATCCTCTAGTTCCTGTACTTTTCAGATATTATATATACTCAAGTTTTATTAAACTCATTCGTGATGCAAATAAGAAGAAACTAATTAGCTTGTCACAATTCTTACAATAGTATACAATGTAAGATAAACCTTGTATAAGTACAAGTTGTCTAGGTAGTCACTGAAAGGATTTGTTGTCCATGGTAAAACATTTTGTATATTTGAGACATTCATTAGCATGGAATATAAGTGCACATTATAATTATATAAACCTAATTGGAAGGCATACTATCATGGCACATACACAGTCATCTAAGAAGGTGAAAGAAATCTAAAAACAGAGGGTTTTTAACCCAAAACCCAAACTCACTGCCATCTACTCAATTCTGACAGAGTAGAATGGTCTCTGTTGGTTTCAGAAACTTTCAATCTTTATAGGACTAAGAAGCCTTATTTTTCTCCAAACAAGTGGTTGGTGGTTTCAAACTGCTGACCTCATGGTTAGTAGCACATCATTTCAGATACACATAAAACCACTTACCAAACAAACTAATTAATAAGAAAATGTTTAGAGAAGTAAAATTTTTGAGGTACTTATTTATTTTTTTTAATCATGATATAAGTCACATAAGAGATGAGTCATTCCATTGGCCAAGAAATAGCAAAAAAGCCCCAAGGATGATATTCCGCTTAGAAGCTGCCAATGCCCAGAGAGGACCAGACTGCCGGCCCCACCATAGCAGTCACTGGAGACACAGTGTGGGAATTGTGCCAATCTGACCCCACCTACCAGAATGAAACACTAAGAGCATGCAACGGAGGAGCAAAGGGAGCAAAGCAATGAAGTCCCTGGGAAATAACAAAAATAAACTTTGGGGACAGGGCTTGGCACCCCATCAGACTTGACTGTCTGGGAAATGCTCCTAAAGGTCAACAAACAGACCTGGAACTATTCATAGGCTATTCTTTTTTTGCCATTGTTTGTTTTTTCTGTTGTTGTTTTGTGGGGTTTTTGTTGTTGTTTTCTTTTGTTGCTTTGTTTTGCTCTGTCTTGTTTTTGTGCCTATAATTGTCTCTGCAAGTCTAGCTAGATAAGATCTGCGGGATATATAATCTGGAGGAAAAAAGAGTGGGACCAACAGTTCTGAGGGTAGGCATTGAAGAGGGAGAGACAGGGGAAGGAAAGGGGTTTGTCAACCAATCCAGGGACAAAGGATCAACAAGTGATCTAAAATCAATGGCAAGGAGGGTATAGGCTGCTTGGTGGGGCTTGATCAAGGGTAATGTAGCGAGAAGAATTATTGAAATCCAAAGGAATAAAAAATGATAGTGGGACTAGAGGAAAATCAAAGGAAATAAAGGAAAGATTTAAATATATTTTATATAACAATAGGGAAATAGAGCTATGTACATATATTTATATGTTAAGTATTATGGTAGCAGACGGACATTTGAGCCTCTACTCAAATGTTTCCTCAATGCAAGAATATCTTTGCTAATAACAGAGCATTCTGTGATGCTCACCTTCCAGACATGATCGCTAAAGGCAAAATGAGTGCATAAGGAATTGTGGCAAAGAAAGTGGATGGTGCCCAGCTATTAGAGGATAAAGTGACTGGGGTCTTAAGAAGATAAAAACCAGTGGCCATCTAGCTGAGAAGCAACAGAGTCCATGCAGAAAAAAAAAACCACACCAGCCCGTGTGATCATGAGGTGTCGATAGGATCAGGTATCAGGCATCAAAGACTCAGAACAACTACAACAACAAGAAAAACATATCAACATGAATGAGTGGGAGCATGAATGGAGAAACAAAGCCCATTTGTAGATAATTGGACTTCCCCTCACAGAAAGGTCACAAGGAAGAGACAAGCCAGTCAGGGTGCAGTATAGCACCGATGAAACATACAACTTTCCTCTAGTTCTTTAATGCTTCCTGTTCCCAGGTAACATGATCCCAATTTTACCTTAAAAATTTGGCTATACCAGAGCATCTACAATTGTACAGAAAAGAGCTGGAAACACAGAATCCAAGACAGATAAACCCCTCAGGACCAATAATGAGAGTAGTGATAGGGAGAACTGATCACAATGATCTACATATAACCCCTTCCCAGGGGGATGGACAACAGAAAAGTGGGTGAAGGGAGACAGTGGTCTGTGTAAGACATGAAAAAAAAAAACCCTACATAATTTATCAAGGGTTCATGAGGGAAGGAGGTTGGAAGAAATGAGAAGCTGATACCAAGGGCTCAAATAGAAAGAAAATATTTTGAAAATGATGATGGTAACATATGTACAAATGTGCTTGACACAATGGATGGGATGTATGGATTGCGATAAGAGCTGTATGAGCCCTTGATAAAATTATTCTTTTTAAAAAGACACTTCCAAGAAACTCACAACACTGAGGGGTTAAATATGTATAAAATGTATATAATATCTGAAAGATTCTAGCAATGCTTTAAATTATTTAAAAAGGTGTTTGGAGAATAGGGGAGAAAAAATAATTAGACATTTTATGAAGGAGCTTAATCCACTGTTTTGCTCTTAGGTGCCATCGAGTTGATTTTGACCCATAAATGAACGGTCCAATGCACAACAGAGCAAAACACTGTGTGGTCCTCGCCAATCTTACAGTCGCTGCTATGCCGGAGCCCATGGTTGCAGCCACTGTGTCAAACCATCTCATAGAGGGCCTTCCTCTTTTTTGTTGCTCTTCCATTTTACCAAACAAGATGTTCTCCAGGGACTGGTCTCTCTTGACAATATATCCAAAGAATGTAAGGTGAAGTCACGCCATCGTTGCCTTTAAGGAGCACTCTGGCCTCACTTCTTCTACTACCTATTGGTTTGTTCTGTTATCAGTGCATGGCACTTTCAAGATTCTTTTCCAGGATCACAATTCAAATACATCTATTATTCCATGGTCTGCCTTATTCAATGTTCAATTTTCACAAGCATGTGATGCAACGGAGAATGCCGTAACATGGGTCAGGTGCACCATAGTCCTCAAAGAAAAAGTATCATCCTTGCTCTTCAGTACTCCAAAGAGGTCTAGTGCAGTCGATTTACCCAAGTGGGTTGTGTCTTTTGATCTCTTGACTGCTGCTTTCATGAGCATTGATTGCGGATGAGTCAAAATCCTTGATAGCTTCAGCCTTTTCTCCATTTATCATGATGCTTCCTACTGGCCCACTTGTGAAGATTTTGATTTTCTTTACAATGAATTTGAATCCTTACTGAAGGCTGCAATCGTTGATCTTCATCGACAAGTACTCAAGTCTTCCTTACTTGCAGCAAGCAAGGTTTTCTTATCTGCATATCGCAGGTTGTTAATAATCCTTCCTTCAACCCTGATACCACACTCTTCAAATAATCCAGTATCTCTGATGCTTTGGTCAGTATACAGCTTCAGCAAGTATGGTAAGAGAATACAACACTGAAGCACACATATCTTGATTTTACCATTTGTCCTCTTTGCACAACTGCCTCTTGATCCATGTAAAGTTCTAAATGAGCACAATAAAATGTTCCAGAATTCCTATGCTTATCCACTGTTTATTACGGTCCACACAGTTGAATGTCTTGGCATAGTCAATGAAACACAAGTAAGCATCTTTCTGGTATTATCTTCTTTGAGGCAAGGATATCCCTTGTTCCATATCCTCTTCTGAATCTGGCCTGAACTTCTGTGAGTTCCCTGTCAATGTACTGCTGCAACCATTGTTGGAAGATGTTAAGTACAATTTTATTTGTGTGTGATATCAATGATACTGTTCTATAGTTTGAGCATTTTAAGGTAAACTTTATTTAGAAAGAGCTCAAATATTGATCTCTTCTAAATAGTTGGCCAATTAGCTGTCTTCCAAATTTCCTGGCATGGATGAGTGTGTTGTTCCAGTGCTCCAGCTTTCTGAAACATTTCGATGGGAATTCTGTCAACTCCTGGAGCCTTGTTTGTGGCTAATGCAGTCAGTGCTGTTTGAACTATTTCCCTCCGCACCGTTGGCTTTTGCCCCTATGCTACCTCCTGAAATGGTGGATCGTAAGCCAGTTCCTTTTAGCACATTTACTCTGTGCATTCTTTCCATCTTCTCTCGATGCTGCCTCTCACTCTCTATCTGGCCTACAGAATCTTTCAAAATTGCAATGCAAGGCTTGAATCTTTTCCCTGACTTCTTTTAGTTTCACATATGCTGACAATGTTTCCCCTATTATTTGTATTTCTCAGTATTTTCACTTTTTGTTATAATCTTTGGTTTGTCTTCTGTGATGCTCTTTGAAATTTTCTATTCAATTCACGTTTTCTTTCGTTTCTTTGGCTCCTCTGTGATTAAGGGACAGTTTGAGGGTCTCCTCTATCCACTGTGATCGTTTCTTTCTTTCTTTCCTGTCTTTTTATCTACAGTATCTTTTGATTTCTTCACGAATGATAAATTTGATGTTCTCCCATAGCTCATCAGGTCTTCTGTCACTAATGTTCAATGTGTCAAATATCTTCCTGAGATGTTCTTGAAATCCAGGTGAAATAGCCTCAAGGTAGTATTTTGAAACTTGTTGATTAAAAAAAGTAATTCTTCAGTTTTGTCTTGAACTTATATATAAGCAATTGATGGTCTGTTGCACTGTAGGCACATGGACTGGTTTTAGCTTTTGATATAGAGCTTTCCATCTTGTATTCCCACAAATGTAGTCAATTTTATTTCTCTGTATTCGATATAACAAAGTCCATGTGTATAGTGTTATTGAAAAAAGACTTTTGCTTTCAACAAGTTATTAGTTTTGCAAATTCTATCAGCTTATTTTCTATCACCAAGTCCATATTTTCCAAATACTGTTCCTTTCTTTGTTTCCAACTTTTTCATTCCAATCACTGATAACTATTAATGCATTTTGATTGCATGCTTGGTCAATTTCTTACTGTAGTCATTGGTAGAATTCTTCAATTTCTTCATCAGAAGTTGTTGTTGGTAGTGCATAGTGCAAACATTTTCAAAAATAGTTGTATCAGTTGTATTTCCTTTAAGATGGATATATATAATCTGATCACAGATACCATAGTGCTTCATGATGGATTTCTCAATATCCTTTCATTTTTTTTAATCGAACCTTGTTTTTATTGATGGCTGATTTTTTAAAAACATTTTATTAGGGGCTCATACAACTCTTATCACAATCCATACATATACATACATCAATTGTATAAAGCACATCTGTACATTCTTTGCCCTAATCATTTTCAAAGCATTTGCTCTCCACTTAAGCCCTTTGCATCAGGTCCTCTTTTTCCCCTCCCTCCCTGCTACCCCCACCCTCATGAGCCCTTGAAAATTTATAAATTATTATTTTGTCATATCTTGCCATATCCTGTGTCTCCCTTCACCCCCTTTTCTGTTGTCCATCCCCCAGGGAGGAGGTCACATGTAGATCCTTGTAATCGGTTCCCCCTTTCCAACCCACTCACCCTCTACTCTCCCAGTATCGCCCCTCACACTCCTGGTCCTGAAGGTATCACCCACCCTGGATTCCCTGTTTCAGTTCCTATCTGTACCAGTGTACATCCTCTGGTCTAGCCAGACTTGCAAGGTAGAATTCGGATCATGGTGGTTGGTGGGGAGGAAGCATTTAGGATATAGGGGAAAGTTGTATTCTTCATCGGTGCTACATCACACCCAGACTGACTCATCTCCTCCCCTAGACCCCTCTGTGAGGGGATCTCCAGTGGCCAACAAATGTGCTTTGGGTCTCCACTCTGCACTTCCCCCTTCATTCACTATGGTATTTTTTTTTGGATGATGCCTTATACCTAATCCCTTTGGCACCTCGTGATCATACAGGCTGTTATGCTTCTTCCATGTGGACTTTGTTGCTTCTGAGCTAGATGGCCGCTTCTTCACCTTCAAGCCTTTAAAATCCCAGACACTATCTCTTTTGATAGCCTGGCACCATGAGCTTTCTTTGCCACATTTTCTTATGCACCCCTTTGTCCTCTGCGATCGTATCACAGAGGTCAAGATCCTTTCTGACAATGAATTCCAGCCATTCCTCTTGATTGTGTTATTTCTGGCATAATAAATAAATCATGTGATTTTTCTGATTTAAAATGGCCAATGATAGTCCATTTCAGCTCACTAATGCTTAGGATATTGATCTTCATGCTTTCCATTTCATTTCTGACCACTTCCATTTTTCCTATATTCGTACTTGGCACATTGCAAGTTCCAATCATTAGATTTTTTGTAGCTGTTTCTCTTTACCTTAACTTTTGTTTCATCAGCAAATGAAGATCCAGAATGTTTCACTCCCAGAGGCTTTACAAGACTCATGTCACTATGGTCAATTTTCCTCCTAGAAATCAGTTCCTCTTCAGTCATATTTTGAGTACTCTGAACCTGAGAGACCCATCTTCTGCAGTATCTCCAACAATGCTCTGCCTGCTTTGTTTAACATTCAGTATTTAACAATGCTTCTAAGCTATGCATTAGCTTTTCCGTGGCTTCTTCCTCCCAAGTGCGGAACAAAGTCCTTTGTTTTCTGTTCTTAGTTTGAAGCTCCACTGAAGCCTGTTCACTTCAGCTGCTTGCTTACATTTGGAATACCACCTACTATCTAATAAATAGTATTTCCCAGTTACCAATAGAAGATATTGACACTAGAATATTAACAATTGGACATAGCTCTATATCAGAAACTTGAATTCCTGATTCCTGTGCTCCATCATAATTCCTAATTCTTTAGTCTTTTTAGTTTAACTCAATGTGATTTTAGGTATACCATAAATAAATATTGCTCACCCTTCACAATCCTCACTATGGTTACTATGCTGGTGCCCATTATTGCCGCCCCATTACCAACACATCTTGCCAGTCGTTCTTTTCTCAAGTTGACTAAAGCCCCATCAACTAACGAAGGTCATGGACACGTCACTCTACTGACATCTACTTTGAGGAGCTGGTTCTTCCCCGGTGCCCTGTTTAATGCCTTCCAGCCTAAAGAGCTGTGTTCTGTCACTGTATCAGAGGATGTGCTGCCGCTGTTCATGTGGTATTCAGTGGCCAACTTGCCAGAGGTGGACTGCCTCTTCCTTCTTCCTAGGCTGTTCTTGTTCTTCAAAGCTCTACTGGTAATTCTTCACCGTGGTTAATCCTGATAAAATTTGAACTATTGTTGGCATATTGTGTGGGCTCACAGTAATGTTCAGGCCAGCACAAAAACATGCCAGACAGACATGTGGGAGACTGTTTGTTTACCGATCATTAGACGACAGAAGGCCTGAAGGAAGGGAATGAGAAAGTACAGACTTTGGAAGTATTTTAAGAGCTCAAAGGAATACCTATGCAACAATTATGATAAAAACGTTTTGATGTTTCAAATTTTAGTACCATGAGCATAAAGAAAAAAAACTTACAGCAGTTAAAATAACAAAACCCCACTCCTATCACAGTTATTTGAATTCATAATTACGTAAAATGAGATTTCAAGACTATCTTTTTAACAGAGCTATGCCTTTTACAGCCTCAGCTATCTCTTGTGGAGCATCTGCTGGGTTTGAACCACTGGTCTTTCATTAGCAGCTCAGCACCTCACCCAAAATGCCAGCAGGATAGAGTTAGGCTAATGTGTATGGCTGTGCTATCGTCTACTTCAAAACACAAATTACATTTCATTATGATGCGTGCAGTTGAAAGACTAAATTAATGAGCCGCCAGATGTGTTGTTTCCCGTGTTGTTCTGATGCGCTCTCAAGTCAGTTGCAACTCATAGAGACCATATAAAAAACAGAATGACACCCTGCCCACTCTTGTGTACCCGCAGACTTGCTCTGATGTTTAAGCCCATCCTTATGGCCACAATTGTCCGTCCAACTCATTGAAGGTCTGTTTTCTTCACTGCCCTCTACTGTACCAAATATGACATACTTCTCAGGGGACCAGTCTCTCCCGACGTGTCCAAAGGAAATGAGACAAAGTCTTGCTGTCCTTGTCTCTGAGGAGCATTCAGGCTTCATTTATTACAAGACATATTTAATATATTCAAAATTTTAATTATTAGTGATGTATTGCAGCTGTTCCTCTCATTTCGAGTTGCGTTTTATCAGTAAGTGAACTCTTGATGAGTTTACTCCCACCGGCTTACTCCCTCTGTGTCTTTATGGTCAACATTAAGAAGGCAGACTGTTTTGAGTGTCCTCAGACTGGATGGGTTCATCTTCTGTCACTACCTCTGACCATATTCTACCTCTATTCAATGGCCTTCATTATCTGACAATGTTGCCAAGTTATCTCTACGGTTTTCAGTGGTTAGTTCCACGGATATGAACAGTCTATTCTGCGTTTGTAGTTTATCCTTAGTCTGGAAGCTTTGCTGACACATGTTCACAGTGGATGGCCCTGCTGGTATTTGAAATACCAAGGACATGGCTTCCAGGCACAGGGTGACACATACAACAAACACTGCAGAACGACAACACTGACAGACATCTGGTGGTTTTTCCCCATGCAGTGAGTTATAAAACCATTTGCATGGGCAATTATTTAATGTGGCTTTTTTAGTTAAAGTCTCTATAATTCCCACGGAATGACTTTTGCTTCATAGGTTAGGTAAGAAGGTGGGGGAAAGCACTAATAGGATTTACCTGTGAGTGGTTGCTAAGGCAATTCATTGCGGTTGTCTTCCTACTGGGTATAAAATGAAACCTCTGAGAATCTGGGCAGGTGGGGGGGGGGGTGGATATTCTACTGGAAGCAAAAGTACAAAGTGGAGCACTTGCTCAGGACCCCAAGATCCCTGTACAATGACCCTCCTTTATTCAGAAGACTGCTGGGACATCAGAGGGGTGGGAGAGGATCAGCAACAGCTACAGCACCCAAAGCCAGAGCATGAGGCAGAGTGGTGGAATTCCCAGGTCACAGGGCAGGTAAAGCGGAGTCCTGTGTATAAGAGGCTAGCTTCTGGAGTGGGGTGTAGCGGAGTACTGTGGTATAAGAGGCTAGCTTCTGGAGTGAGGTGTCACTGGGCACTTACTTGAGAAATCTGAGTTTGCTGACCCGAGGAACTGGAGCGGAGTAACTGTGCTACATGCTTATATTAATTACATACCCTTTTGTCACATGTTAGCATCTCCAAAATAACTTTGTAACTTTCCCCGATTGAAAAACTCTCTCCTGAGCATTTTACATCTGCACTGTAACTTGTTAAATTCCTTAATAAACTTTTGATCATGATTACCATCTGTAAGTTCTCTGTGATCATTGCTATGAATTATTTAACTCAGTGGACAGGAAAGTACAGTGTTGCTGGAAAGAACACCATCTCATGGTTGCTACACAAACCTTGTCAAATATGAATATTACCACGGTAACTTGAAATCATTCAAGTTATACCCTTTACCCTTTTCGTATACTGACTTCTTAGTAATTTTTTCTGCTTTTGTTGTCTAACTCTTCCACGATTTATTTGGCTTTTCCTCTATTTTTTACTAACTGTTTCATAGTGCCCACCCTGGTTGATTAATTGTACTAATCCTTTAACTAAGACAACTCTAGCTGCAGAATAGAATGAGAGTGAGCATCCTTGTCACTGGCAATTGGAAAGCACATCATCAAATACAGTGTGGTACAACTCCACTACCCCAGTGGAAAAGCTTAATCCATTTTGGGTTTTAATATTGAGAGCAATTTAGGACTAGCAACACAGAAAAGTAATTTGTCCCTTATTTTTTAACTTTAAATTCAGTGTAATTTTTCACTTTGCTCACTTTTCGTATTCAAATAAGCAGCATGAATCTAAATACAATCACATCTTTTGTCTGCTTTTATTTGAATAAATATGGCAGGAAGTAGTTACTTGATAACTCGGGCTCTGCAGAACTGATTTCCCTTCCATTTTCAAATGGCATGAATATTTATGAACCCAGAGATGGAAGCAGTGAAGTAAAATGAATTGTTGAGCCAAACACTCTTCTGTGATCTTTTCCAGTTCATGCAACTGACTGCCACGTGACCAAGACCTCACTCAAATGAACTTGCACATTAAACTCCTCACTGAAAAATCGATTTCCCAAATGGTTTTCAATTACAGAGTCACATGAAGTTTTACAGAAGCAGTCTGCAAAACAATAGACGCTGGTCAGATTTTAAATGAGGACCGAAAAGATGTCATATGACATGCTGGTGATCTAGTGGTCCCCAACCAATAATAGTCTGTGGTTTCCTGTGGTTTATTTGAAAACATAATTAGGTTGTGTTAGTTTTGAAAATTGTACTTCCCGTCCTTGTAAGATAAGTATGTGTTCTACTTTTGCCGATGTAAGTTTCTGGGTTTCTTATGGGAGAAATGTAATTGATGACTTCATTGTCAAGTAGGATCATTTGTTTTCTTCTTCCTCTTCTTTGATCAATGAAGTGGAGGTGGAAGTGGTTCTTGTCTCTTTCTAGTGAAAATTTAGCTATTGTGCATTTCTAATAACTTTATCATCATGATCTGCCTAACAATGATGTTGTTGTTTATAAGTGTCATGATTCCTATGCATCAAGGGACAAAATGCTGCCAGTCCCATGTGATCCTCATGATCCTCATGTGTCGGCGTGTGATGATCCATAGGTTGCTGGTTTAGGCTTGTATTCCTAGCTCATATTAGCCTGGAAGCTCCATTGAAACCTGCTTGGCATCACAGCGGGACACACCACTCTCACTGACAATTGAAAGGTGGTTTTCAAAGTGTTGCATTAGCCAGGAATCAAACTTGGGTCTCCCACAGGGAAGGCAAGTCTTCTTTCACTGACCATCAATGCCTCCTCTCATTAAAGCAGCATGTCGCATATAGTGACCATTCTTTGATCTCAAATTTCCAAATGCGGCAGCATATGGAACCAAGACACCTAGAATAAAGTGCTGGTAACACACAATATAAGTAACCATTGGACTAATGTATTTTTAAGAAAGATTCCACAAAGCTATGTGCTTGAATTACAATGTAATAAATGCAGTGCTACAGTTTAATAAAAATGTAGTACCTTATGGAAAACAACTTTTGAGCTTCTAAACCTTCATGACATGATAGAGATAGAAAATAATTCTTGGCATCTAAAAAGAACACAATTACTCAATGCCAAATTTATATTTTCCTAAGAAGTCAAATGGAAACAAAGCATTTTATTTATTTGTTGTTAATTTCTTCCCCTTTTCTATATGCACGATTTTCTCAAAAGTTTTTTAAACTATGGATGCAAAACAAATAAGTCTAGCGATTGAATCTTTGAATTATCTGGTAAAATATGAAAATTGAATATGACCTATGCTAGCGTTATCAGAGAATTGCAACACAGAAGCACGAAATGAAGGATTCCATGTTATTTTTTCTGAAAGAAAAAAATGTAGACCTTAAGCTTTGCTTTTTCCTTCAGTTTCAATGGTTTATTGATAAATAGTACATCTATCAGATAATTCACTGGATTTAGTATATTCAAAACGAGTTGTGAAGTCATCACAATTTTAGAACATTCTTCATTCTTGTTCCTGTTATTATAAACTCCTCATTAATCCCCAATCTCCCCTGCCACAACCTTAAGAAATTATTAATCTAATTATTCTCTATGAATTACATTTTGAAATTCACAACCCCAAGCTCCAACAGTGACACGAAAATAAAATAGAGAATAACTTCAGTCCAAGAAGAAACAGAAGCAAGGATTGTCAATAATAAAATCCAAGATCCCAGGAGAGAATTGTATCAGAACTTAACTGATGAGAACCCAGTTTGCAGAAGGTTCTAGATGACAATGAAAGCCCCAATCCATTTCCTCCAAGAACTACCTCAGATCATTGGCTGTGGATGTGAGTAGTCTCATTGTCAGACAGAGTACTTTGGAAAGCAGATGACTGCCTAGAGTGTTAAGGCAAATTTTAACATATTAGCATTTGTTTTCCCATTTGACTCATTTAAAATTTTTCCTCTTTCTAAAGTTTTCTTTTAAAGAAAAAGTAGCAATGACATAGAACATGAAAATCTGAAATATATTTCACTTCCTTTATTACTGAAACAAGAAATTATGAAGAAAGAAAAATGCCGAGTTCTGATTAAATATCAGTGAATTCTACTAAAAAGTCAATTGACTATTCACTGATTAAATATCAGTGAATTCAACTATAAAGCAATTTACTGGGGGTGAGGAGAGACATCAGACAGTGTAAGATATGACAAAATAATAATTTATAAGTTATTGAAGATTCATGAGGGAGGAGTGAAGGGGAGGGAGGGGGAAAATAAGGAACTGATGCCAGGCGCTTACGCAGAGAGCAAATCTTTTGAGAATGATGAGAGCAATGAATGTACAAATGTGCTTTACAAAATTGATGGATGCATGGATTGTGATAAGAGTTGTACAAGCCTCCAATAAAATGATTTTTTTAAAAGAAGAAACTTTAGGGGCAAGAAAATGAAGAAGCAATTTTAAAATTAAACCAATTTTTAAACATTTTTTGCTTTGAAAAATGATAAGTGCAAAATCTGCTTACTGAAAAAAATCTCAACTGATACTAAAGGATAATAGAGTAGTTGATGTGAATCTAGACATTTTTTTGTTTTATTTTTGTATTAATTTTGTGAATTAACTTTTGATATATTTTGCCCATTTTTTTCTAATCGGATGTTCATATATAGGGTATATATATCTGTATATATAGCTATAGAATGCTCATGTAAATAAAGGACCAAATAAAATAAAAGGCAATTGACTATGGTTGCTTGAAAGAATTCAGTAATTCTGAACAAGCTTTTGTTGCCTGGACAGCAGAATAACTATTAACTTTGAACAAGGCATTTTTTGGTAAATCTTAAGGCTGACATTTGAAAAACAGCATTTTCTCTAAAATCTTTAAATGATGAAATTTTGTAATTGAGGTTGAGAGGCAATACATTATACAAAATGGCTGTTACCCGAAAAATAGATATTCTGGACAAAAAAAAATAGTGTCATGTTTTATGAGCCTTTACTTAAGTTTTACATAGCTTTTACATAAGTCTTTACATAATATACACTGGAGACTCAGTTTGATAGCAAAATCATAACTTAAACTCTAGCAGAGTGGATTGTTCTTATACAAGTTCTAAATAAAATAGCTAAAATAGAGCCAGATGAATTCTGGATCTTTGTTAGATATGAAAACTTGAAAATCTCCTTTTTAAAATGTAAAATATTTGTAGATATAAAACAGTTTTTGCAGAGCGTTATGACCTTTCTCTTTTGATTATTTTGGAATTTATTTATCACTCTAAATTTATTAACATTTCTGTACATTACTGCGCTTCATATGTTACTCTCCTGTTTCTCGTTCCTCAGGAAGAATTCCATTTTTTAAAATGAATATTTCCATAAGATTTGGTTTATTTGCTGTGGCTTTTCTATTTTTGCCTACATAGTAGACTTAATTCAACATAAAAGAAAAAGAATTATCTAAAGAGAAGCCTGACTCAATAATGAACACCACCAAACAATGTAATTGCTCCCTCTTCTTTGTTTTTATCAGGCCCCTCAAACTGAAGGCAGCTCATGAAGGCTTCCTGCGAACCGCAGGGAAAAGTGCTGATTCTGACCATCTCCATGATCATGTTGAGCCTATTTTTTGTGGCTATTGTGCTGTGGCCATTTCATTGAAGATTACTTACATTTTCATTAATCATCTTCAACGACTATAATACTATTTTCTAGAAATAAGTGAGGCAAATATCACCATTCTCACTTTTAAGGAGCATTCTGGTTGTATTTTTTCCTGAGACCGACTGGTTTATCCTCACAGCAGTTCCGTAGTCATTGCCAACACCGGACTCCAGGGTCTGACTGCATCCATCCTTCTCCTTCTCCTTGTCCTGGCCCAGCTTCTCTGGGCATGGGAGGTGACTGAAAAGTGACACACAGAACTAGCAGATATTCTGTAAACTATTTTTCATCCTGTTTTATCAACTATTTACCCTGCCTAGTTTTACATGAACGTATTATTGTATGGTATTTACTCCTTTTTGTCCCACAAAATGAATTTTCATACTGTTATTCAGTGAGATGTAAGTTGTTTTCTGCTTGTTCAAGAGCATTTTCAAAAATATTCTTGCCATTGATAAAAATGTGAGCAAATACGCTGATATTTATCAAATGGCCAATCCTGACATAATCATATAGCTATGCATATTGCTAAATGTGTGTCTATATGTTTATAACATTTGAGGAGTAGAAGAAAAGTAATCAGTAAATAAATCTAAAGTATACAACTAATAAAAGGACACATCAATTCTGTTGTTGATGGATATTGTTATATAATCTCAGATGTTGAAGAACTCTGGTGTACTTTGTGTCCTAGCTGAGATTTCTATATAAGGTTGTTTTTTGTTTATTTCACAATATTATTTTATAAGACATACCAGAAAACATAAAATGATTTGCTGAACTTCATACCTCTAATCTGCAATATCATTTTGTCATGGTGCTACTACAATTTTGACAGAAAAGCAGAAAATTATATATATTTATATGTGTGTGTATAATTATATATGTGGTATGATGTATATGTGTGTGTGTATATGTGTGTGTATGTATAAATATATATATATACACATACCTTTCCCGAAGAGAGAGAAATGACTTTTCCTTCTGTTAAAAGAAAATGTAGCATAAAAGTTCTTAAACTTAAGATAAAAAGTGAACCATTGTATTAAACCACTGAATATTTCTCAAGAAACGGAAAATGAATATACATGTTGAAACAGATATTAGCAAGTTTGAAGTTGTTTGTTGTTGTTGTTGTTGTTGTTAGTTTCCATAAAGTCAATATTTGACTCATAATGATGCATGTGATCATAGAATTCTCATTTTGTTTTGTCAATTGTATCTTTTCTTTTGATCATAAATTTATTTTATTTTTATATTCAAATTCATTATGCATTATTCATTCAAATTCATTACTTATAAAAAGTAATTTTATCTCAAACAACAAAGGCAGGTGGGGGGGGGGAAATCACATCACCGTGAATGAGGGGAGTGCGTGATGGGGACCCAATGCCCATCTGTAGACAGCTGGACGTCCCTTGCAGAGGGGTAGTGGGGAGGAGATGAGTCACTCAGGGCTCAGTGTAGCAACAATGAAACTCAGAACCTTTCTCTAGTCTTGAAAGCTTCCTCCCCTCCCAATTATCATGACCCCAATTCTACCTTGCGGACCTGGTTATACCAGAGGATGTACAGCGGTGCAGTAGGGATCTGGAAACACAGGGACTCTAGGACGGACGAACCCCTCAGGACCAGCGGTGGAAGTGGCGACACCAGGAGGGAACGGGGTGTAGAAAGGGAGAGCCAATCTTGGGGATCTATGTGTAACCTCCTCTCTGGGAGATGGGCAATAGGGAGGTAGGTGAGGGGAGATGCTGGGCAGTGTAAGATAAGATAACATAATTATTTATAAACTATTAAGGGTGCAGGGGGAAGGGGGGAGCAGGTAGGGAGGGGGAGGGAAAAAAAGGAAACCGAGCTGATTCCAGGAACCCAAGTGGAAGGCGAATTTTGAGAATGACGAGGGCAACGAATGTATAAGGGTGCTTTGCTCAATTGATGTATGTATGGATTGTGATAAGAGTTGTATGAGCCCCAATAAAAAGATTTATTAATTAAAAAAGTAATCTTTATTATAAAACTGATTTTATTTATTTTGTTTTTAAGAATATAAACAGAAAACTACATCTTCTTAATGCCATTAATTACTTTCTGTACATTGTGCAACGATTTTCATCAGCATTTTCTAAGTTATTTCATCCCAATTAGCACAAGCTCATTACCTGTGTTAGTCTGGGTACTTTAGAGAAACAAATTTACACAAATTCATGTTTAAGAGAGAGTTTTATATAACGGTAAAGTGCACATCAAGAAAACATCCTAACCCAGTGCTGCCAAGGACCACAAGTCCAACATTAACCCATATGTCCAACACCAATCCACAAGGTCTTCCTTAATCTTACAAAGCACACATTATGAAGTCGACTGCAGGAAGAAAGCTGAGTCAGTGAACGTGTAAGCATCTCGGCGCTGGCAGAGTCTCCACACAGGTGCTCCATCACCCAGGGCTGCATCAGGGTAGGTCCATGTGGCTTCACCTCAGGGATGTCTTGCAGGAAATGAGCCTTGCCAGGTGAAGCAGGGAACTGGCTAAGGCAGCTGCACGCTGGTGCAACCATCAGAAAGCAAGAGACCCAAGAACTAGAAAGGTGAGGCCACTGAGCCAATTATCGCTCCACCCTTCAATTAACCCCACATGTGTTTATCGGCCAGGTTGGCACAGTTAACTATTTCACTGCCCTTTAAGGTCCTCATCTCTTCGATTGGCTACAATTGATGGAATGTGAGTGCTGGCGGCAAGACTTAACTGCGATTCAAAAGGTCAGTCATTTGGAACTGCTAGCCATTCTCTGAGGGGAAAAATATTGGGCTCTCTACTCTTTCAAAGGTTTCTAATCTTGGAAACCCACAGGCACATTTCTACTCTGCCTCACAGGGTTGCTCTATGACTCAGAATCTACTGGATGTCAGTGAATTTGAATTTTGGATGGTCAATGTGACCCTGTGTATAGAGTGCTTAAAAGAAAATGGTGATCGAGGGAGGCAAATTGTACAAAGGAAGCACATATATTGTTCGGTTTGGGCAAGACTTCAGGAGATGTTTTTGGTTTAAATTTCAAAGATTGTCTTAGTGTAATAGTCCCAGAGGCTCGTCGAGTTTTCATAGGTCCAGAAAAATCCATGAATTGTTTTCTAATTTGATTTAGAACTTCTGCTCTACTTTCCCTTTAGTTTCATCTAGATTTCTCTAGAGAGAACTAAATCCAAATGCTCATTAATGGTGGCCTGGCACCAGGAAATTCTTGTCCAATAGCTCCTAAGACCCCATTCATTTCTCAATCAATTCACTGATAAACCCATAGCACTAAACACGCTATTAGGCCAATAAACTGGGTGTCCCATGAAATTATGACCCTAAGACTCCCAACAAAGAGTTGGACACTTTTGTTCACTGTGGTACAGTTCACAATAGCCCAAAGAAGGGAAAAACCTAAATTCTCATCAACAGTTGAACAAACAAATGTGGTGCGTGCATACAATGGGAAGCTACTTCACCAGTAGGAACAATGAAGGAATTTTGGCTATAATGCAGATTGAACTTGAGGGCATTATCTTGGTGAAATAAGTCACTAAGCCAATCACTAAAAAAGATTGAGCTCAGCTAAAAAAGGCAACACTATATAAAGGCCAGAGTTTATGAACATTACCACCGAGGGCATAGGGGAAACGGCTTAACAGCGATGGGAAAATCGCCATGATAAAGGGTGGTTTGCATCGCTGTAGCTGCTGTCCATCGGCTGTGCCACCTGTAAGTTGCACTGAACAAAATTCTATGATGGATATGTTTACAACCCTGACAATGAGAAAGAAGCGAGGCTGCTGAGACTGCTTTACAACCCAACTCCTCGTGAGATTTTCTTCCTTTTCAGGATGTACTATTTGTGAAAACAGTCTCCAATCTGCCATCGCTTCCTTCTTGCGCTCCTACTGGTCCCAATTTTAGGGTTCTGCTTTATCTCGTTTCTACTGACTTGCCCTCCTTCATCTCCCGACTCATTCACTGCTTCTCGTTCAGTTTATAAGTAGCGGTCCCGCAGCTCCATGAGCGTCCTGAAATCACAAGCCTTCACACTCGTCTACCGATGCTCCATCTGATGCGCCATTTTGTTTCGCTTTTTCTTCAGTGCTTTCCTACCACCTGCCTGAGCAGCCCCTGAGCTTTCCCATCCCGCCTTCTACGCCGACACCTGCGCAGCCTTTTAGGATTCACGGAATCCTTCCCTCTGCCAGCCTTCTTCCGGTAGGGAGAAGGCAGAGGATTGCAAGCTTAAATAGATGTGTGAGAAAATACAGAGGCAGCGAACCAAGCATACTTTGAGGAATACGTACAATTAGAAAATAAGAGAAACAGAAGGAAGCTTTTGAAATATCTGCCTTGACAAAAGCAAGCTTTAAAAAAGAGATATTTATTTTAGGATTAGGAAGAGGTGGGGGTGTTCATAACATATGATTGAGGTACTTAATTCCCATGAACTCAGCACTTCTCAAATTTCACTGTGCCCACAGTTACGAATAACCTTATAAAATGTGTCCATATTTTTTTTAAAACGTTTTATTAGGGGCTCATACAACTCTTATCACAGTCCATACATATACATACATCAATTGTATAAAGCACATCTGTACATTCTTTGCCCTAATCATTTTCTTTTCTTTCTTTCTTTTCCCTTTTCTTTTTTTACATTTTATTAGGGACTCATACAACTCTTATCACAATCCATACATATACATACATCAATTGTATAAAGCACATCCATACATTCCCCGCCCCAATCATTCTCAAAGCATTTGCTCTCCACTTAAGCCCTTTGCATCAGGATCTCTTTTTTTTCCCCCCTCCCTCCCCGCTCCCCCCTCCCTCATGTGCCCTTTGTAATTTATACATCATTATTTTGTCATATCTTGCTCTATCCGGAGTCTCCCTCCCCCCCCCCCTCTTCTCTGTCGTCCCTCTCCCAGGGAGGAGATTTGGGAGAGCGTAGGGTGAGTGGGTTGGAAAGGGGGAACTGATTACAGGGATCCACTTGTGAAATGTGTTCATATTTGATGGGGAGATACAGAGTGGAACTGAAATGAACACTAAGTGAATCTATATAGTTCAGTCATTAGACTCCATACCATACAAGTTGATAGACAGCTACATTTCCTATAGTGCTTTTATGACACCTGCTTGTGTGCACAGGTACAGGATCTTTCAGTCCACAAAGAGACTGTCTACCCATCATTGTATCACCAGTAGACAGAGAGATAACTGACTTTCATTCAGGGAGACATGTACAATAAACCAAGATAGTGTCCATTTCTATTTCATCCTTACTAGCATTTTTTAGTTTGCAGTATAGTAATTGTACCAGCTTATCTCTGTAAGGAATGCCCTCATCTTCATTGGCTCCCTCTTTCACCAAACATTGTGTCCGTGCTTAATGACTGGTCCCTCCAGATCACCAGCAATGAGGAAATGAGGTAGTGTTTGGTTGTGTTCAGTGTTTCATCGCTAACTTTTGAAGGAGGTCATGGGCCTTTCTCCACAGTTTGTCCTATTGTGGTAGCTCTACTGGGTGACCATGCTGGTATGTGAAGCAACAGTGACACTGCTTACAACATTGCAGCTGTGCGTAAACCACCACAGTATAACCCACAGACAGGTAGGGTATAGCATTGTAGCATTGGGAAATAACCAACTGACAGCTGAGTGGGATGGTGCAACACTGTGCACAGCATGTAATAAATATTAAATAAACCTCCAATTGGTGAATTAATCGAGGACTGAGGGAACAAATAAAAACATGAAGACATTGAAAGAAGAGATGCTTAATGGGTTATCTTTGCTGATGGTGAGAATGTGGAACAGAATAAAAATAAGTACTTTATAGAATCAATGCTTCTGTGGAAAAAAACACATAAAACCATTTTGAAGCTAAAATTAATGTATAAATAATGAAGTAAAAATGGATGATCTGAATCCGTATAAAAATTATATTCAAATACCTCATTGCCCAATCCTATTTTCATTGAAAAATGTACATTTTATAAAAGTCACAAAGTTCTTCTCTGTGGACTGAAATATATTCAACTACTAAAAAAATAATTGTCATTGAGTTAATTGTGACTCAAAGTAACACTATTTGGCTGGATAGAATGCCCCCTGTGGGTGTTTGACACTGTACACTTTTATAAGGAGCTGAAAACCTCATATTTCTACCATGGAGTGATAATAAGTTTGAACTGTGGATCTTGCAGTTCACAGCCCAATTCATAACCCAGGATTCCCCCAAGGGTTCTGAGACCCTTAAAAAAAACCTACAAATCTTCCAAAAAGGAATTGTTGTATGTACCCGGTCCTGAACGCACATTTTTGAGCTCAGTTCAAATTTAGAGAACCAACCATCAGCTTGCTCTGACCATCTCTTATCTATTTAAACCACTTTAAAGAGATCACCATTTAGGAAGCAGAAAAATACTGAGGGAAAATTCAAGTCTGCTTGAACTACTGTAGGATCGCACAGGTAAACCACTGAGTGATGCAAGAAACATCAAAAGAAGATGCAGGTAATATACATAAAGTCACTGCGCCAAAAATAAGTAGCTGGTAATTAACCATTTCAGAGGTTTTCAGAAGAAGCCGTTTTGAAGGATGAAGTTCAATCTACACTGAAGGCATTAGTGGAAAAAAGCCAGCCTCCGGGAAATGACAGTATATCAAGTGAAATGTTTTTTAAATGGATGCAGCCCTGGAAGCACTCAGTAGTCTATGCCAAGAAATTTAGAAGATTGCTACTTTGCCAACTGATGGGAGGAGATCCACGGGTGAGCCATTCCAAAGTGAGATGACACAAGAGACTGTGGGAATGATTGAACTCCAGCATGGAGGTCAACCCCAAGGAGGAAGGCCTTCAAGGACTCGATTCTTACAATGGTGCAAGAATGATCTCTGTGCAATGGACTGTCTGGTGGTGTCCTCTGGAATTAGAATAGCTAGAACATAGATACCTTTCACTTTGGAATTTCTACACGTAGGAGTCATATATAGAACCTTTATATTAACTTAGAGTACAGTCAGTCTTAAGCCAGCCTCACGAGGTCCTTGTTGACTAACTAGATAGCAGGGCCTAGCTTTTAATTACTCACAGTGATATAAAGAAGCCTCTCAGAATGGTCTGGCACTCTGCTCTTTGGTGCCGTCCACATCCAAACTGTCTTCTTTTGAGCAATGTGACAAGGTATAGAAAGCTCACAGAGACTCCATTAAGTAAAATACTTTAACCTAATTAAATTTTCAAGGGGTGGTGGGAGGAATTGGTGGTTCCAGCTACATTAAGTAAAACAACGGGTTACAATATCGCTTTTGCTGAAAGCCAATTGGATATTGGATCTCCAATGCTTATAAAGGTGAGGAATGTACCTTTTGAATGAATGGCAGTTTGTTAGGGAGATTGAATGGGTTTACTAAGTGATGGTTCAATTTAGAATACATCCTTATTTCAGAAGATAGTTTATACTGATTTATGGTGCTTAAAATGAACATTGTAGGAGGAGGGAGATTTTACCAATGCTAGATTATTTTTGGTTTGGATTAATTTAAAATTTCTATTCTTAAAATATGCCAGAGCAATATTTAAATATTGACTGAATTCAAATACCTCAAAGAAGAAGTATATATAAATAAAAGACAGTGAATAGTATGTGGAATGTCTGAATTAAGCCATTAATGTTTTATCTTTCTAGCTTTGTCTTTGAAAGGGAATATAGTATTTTAAAATATAGTAGCTATATTAGATTGGATGTGCCTTCTTTTACTGAGAAGACTAAATCTATATTGAAGATGTATAAATCTATGTTGGAGATGTATAAAGGGGATCAATTATGCAATTACAATTAATTAAAACATTGACCAGCAAATGCATACTACTTTATATAAATTATAATTGTATATAATTTTCTTTTTCTTATATCCCAATAGTTTCTAAGTTTTTGCTACTTACTACTCAATGATAAATTTTTAAATTGTCAAAGTGTTTTTTCTGAGTTATGAGTATTGCTATTCCTGAATTTTAATTTTGTGTTAGTCTGAGTAGACCAGAAAAACAAATTCATAGACACTACTATGTGTATAACAAAGCTTTATATGCAAGATCAATTGAATATTGAGAAAACTTTAGAACCCAGTACAGATCAAGTCCATAAGTCCAAAATTAGTCCATATGATTGATACCAATCTATAAAGTCCTCTTCAGTCTAACGAAACATGCAGTGACACTGAATGAGGAAGATCACAGGCCAGTGTGTGAGAAGTCTTGTGGATCCAGTGGCGGTGGAGTCTCTCAGGGTTCGCAGGGGTCTCCACATGGCTCCTTCAGCTCCAGGGCTCTGGAGTAGCTCCACGTGTCTTGTTTGCAAGAATGCCTCCCAGCAAGAGAGTCTGTGTTCCACCTCCAGTGAGCTATTTATCTCCTTAGAACTCAAAATGAAGTCACCAAGTTGTGACCTGATTGACAGGCTAAACTCCACCCTTCACTCTTAAGTTTCAAATTGACAATGTAACTACCACAAATTGATTATGTAACGACCACAATTTTTTTCCATTCTACACCAGAAAAAAAAAGCAAAGATAATTTTTTCAAAGAAGTATTATTTGTTGTAAGAGAATACTTTGTAAAATTTAACTTCATGGACCGAAGTTGAAAATGTAAATTAAAGAAAAAGAAAAGGACAGTCCAAATGCTGTTAGTATGGCCATACTTCTTTTAAAAGTTGATAGTTTAAATATTTGAGTCATTTTAAGACCCCAGACAAAATGTTCAGTTTTCACTTTGCCCAATTGCCCCATTTGGAGCCCTGGGAGCATCCATAGTACTTAGTGCTCAGCCGCCAACTGAAGAGTAACCATTGCGCCCACTAGCGGCTGCGTAGAGAAAGATTTGATGGGTGGCTTAGGTAACGAATAACCCTATGAGGTAGCTGGATGATGTCCTTCAGACTCTAATCAGCTCCATGTGAGTGGGTTTAAGTTTGCGGGGTTGGCATAACCCTTCAGATTTCGCATACTGTGTGAGTCCAGTCATTATATTTGTCTCTTGCTCAAGGGAGTGTTTAGAGTATGAGATGCTTTCTTTTAATTCATTGAGCACTAATGTGCCAGAAAGCATGCACTTCACGCTTTACATCCTGGCATTCAATTGATACGTATGTTTCTCATGATATCCTGTCTGCATGGTATTAGCTTTGATGAATGTGGTAGAAGATCAGGTGTTCATTCAGTGTAGACATATTTTCTAATAGAAAAGGATTAGTAATTTGTGTGATAATTTATTTCTTATTGTAAATAAGGGCTTCATGAAATTTCAACAACTAACTGTGTTGGAAAGAAACTTCGCATTCAATTTAATATCAATAGCTGCATTCCTTCCACCACAGTAAAATTAATGGGTACAACAAGAATCACTAGGAGAAAAAAAGAGTTAAGGCTGCAACTAATGCAGCTTAATAGTGTTAAGTAGAATAACATGAACTAGCAAAGCATCTACAATGTAATTAAAAATTGGAATTGCCTTAGCAATTTTAGGCAATTGTTCCTCTTTAGCAACAGTTTCAGAGCTGTAGCATTTTTAAAGTAAGTTTTTTCACAAAACCCTTCTCTTTCTTTCTTCAACATTTTAAGCCTCGAGAAAAAGAGTCATCCTTATGAAAATCAACCATTTTATTTCTTTTGGGTTTTTAATCATTTTACTGGGGGCTCATACAACTCTACCACAATCCATACATCCATCCATGGTGTCAGGCACATTTGTACATTTGTTGCCATCATCATTGTCAAAACATTTGCTTTCTACTTGAGCCCTTGCCATCAGTTCCTCATTTTCCCCCTCCCTCCCTTCCCCTTCCTCATAAACTCTTGTTAATTTATACATTAATTTTATTTTGTCATGTCTTACCCTGTGTGACATCTCCCTTAACCCACTTTTCTGTTGTCCACCCTCCAGGGAGGAGGTTATATGTACATTCTTGTGATTGATTCCCACTCTCTACCCCACCTCCCCTCCACCTTCCCGGTATTGCCACTCTCACCACTGGTCCTGAGGGTTTCATCTGTCCTTGATTTCTGTGTTTCCATTTCCTCTCTATACCAGTGTATATCCTCTTGTCCAGACAGATTTGCAAGGTAGAATTGGGATCATGAGAGTGGTGGGGAAGAGGCATCAAAGAACTAGAGGCAAGTTGTATGTTTCATAGTTGCTACACAGTACCCTTACTGGCTTGTCTCCTCCCCAAGACCCTTTTGTAAGGTTGCCTCCAAGTGGGCTTTGGATCCCTACCCTGCACTTCACAATGATGTGATTTTTATTCTTTGATGCCTGATACCTGATCCCATCTATACCTCATGATCACACAGGCTGGTGTGCTTCTTCCATGTGGACTTTGTTGCTTCTAAGCTAGATGGCCCCTTGTTTATCTTCAAGCCTTTAAGACCCCAGATGCTATATATATATTTTATAGCTGGGGACCATCAGGTTTCTTCACCACATTTGCTTATGCACCCACTTTGTCTTCAGTGATAGTGTTGGGACAGTGAGCATCATGTAGTGCCAGTTTCATAGAACAAACTGTTCTTTCATTGAGGGAGTACTTGAGTGGAGGCTCAATGCCCATCTGCTATCTTAATACTAACCCTATAAATATATGCACACAGATCTATTTCCCCATAATCATATAAAAATATATTTACATATATATGCCTGTATTTAGACCTCTATAAATGCCCTTTGCCTCCTAGCTCTTTCCTCTATTTCCTTTTATTTTCCCCTTTTTTCCCACTATCATGCACAGCCTTCATTTGGGTTTCAGTAATTCCTCTCGGTTACATTGCCCTTGATCAAGCCCTACCAGACTTCTTACACCCTCCTTGTCACTGACTTTGGATCACTTGTTGTTCTCTTGTCCCTGGGTTTGATAACACCACCTCCTCCTTTCCCCCACCCCTTCCCCTCTCCCATGTCCCCCCAGAACCATTGATCCTATTGTTTTCTCCTTCAGATTGTTTTTCCTGCCTGTCTTATCTAGATCGAAAATGTCTGAGCACATTGCCAAATAACTTTGTGGGCGTTTATAAAATTTCTAGAGGGGAACTACTGGTCGGATTGCACCACATATGGCAACACTCCTCTGTAGTCGATCTAAGTTTTATAAAGAGCTCAAGATATGTGATGAAAACCAGCACACTCTATCTTAACCCAGACTAAATCATATTTTGCTTCTTTGAGCATGAATAAGCTATCATATTTTTTCCTTCTGAAAAAATTTAAGTATATTAATTTTTTAGCTAATGTGAATGAAATATGTTGTAGTATAATGCATCTAATTCGATATACCATTTATATCGTATCATATAAAACAACATAACATATGTTTACATAGCATAAGAACAGAAAATATATTTATTTGTCTAACAACATTTCTTATTATAGTTATCCTGCTGAATACAGTAGCTAATAGCCCTCAGACACGTGGCAAAATTTGTGCAGTGTGTGTTAAGATGTGATGTGCATGCAAAATTCATACTAGAATTTGAAGACATGTTATTAGAGTATAAATAAAACAATTAATACTAATATTCTTGCCATTTTTCTGTAAATTTGTCATACTTTGGGGACTTGTGTGTTACGGTGATGCTGGATACTATGCTAGTGATTTTTTACATAGCAGCAGGGTTATTTATTTTGATGAGATTTCAGTGGGGCATACAGATTAAGAACAGTGTAGAAGGAAGACATTTTGCTGAAAATCATTCCATAAAGTTTGCAGCAATGCATGCACAGGGCACTTCCACAGGTTTAGGCTGGATTCAGAAGAGGGCATGAAAGAAGAGATATCATTGCTCGTGTCAGATGGATCTTGGCTGAAAGCAGAGAATACCAGAAAGAAGTTTTCTTGTGTTTCAATGGCTATGCCAAGGCATTCCATTGTGTGGATCACAGGAAACTATGAATAACCTGGAAAAGAGTGGGAACTCCAGAACACTGCATTGTTCTCATTCACAACTTGTGCCTGGATCAAGAAACAGCTGTGGGAACAGAACAAGGGGCGACTACCTTATTTAAAATCAGGAAGGTGTGTGTCTGGGGTGTATTCTGTCACATAACTTATTCAATCTGTATGCTAAACAAATCAGAGAAGCTGGATCATATGAATAGCAATGTGGCTTCAATATTAGAGGACATTCCTATTAACAACCTGTGGCATGCAGATTACATAACCCTGCTTGCTGATTGTGAGGAGGACTTGAATGAAGCCCTTGGTGATGGCATAGCAGCCTTCAGTAGGGATGACAACTCAATGTAAGGAAGGCCCAAATCCTCCCAACCGGACCAATTTGGTAGCATCATGATGAACGGAGAAAAGGTTGAAGTTGTCAAGGATTTTAACTTGCTTGTTTCCATAATCAGTGCTCATGAAAATACAATTAACTTCCACAAATGGTGAACTTGTAGCTGAAATACAAAAACTAGTGCATGAGACCTGCAGAATTACCACTGGTGCAATAAAGAATCTGTGGTCTATGAAGAACATAGAATTACCATTAATGTAATAGCCATTTCCATTGGGATGCCAACTGTTTTGTGCTTCAGTCTTGAGGCCCAGCAAATGTCTGACCCCCCATGGATTTCAAAACTGTGGTAAAAAGCTCTGCTAACTCAAAGAGTTATTACATAATATAGAAGCTAATAAAACATGTACACAATGAATTATAACGAAAACTCTTCTGAAATTTACTAATATGTTCTAGACATTCAGGTCAAATCGAAACATTGGTTTTCAAGGGATCTGTGGGACCAGTTCAATTCAAGGCAGAAATGAGATGTCAGCTCAGAGTTTGTGATAACTGGTTTTTTGAGTACCAAAGAGTGAATCCTTATAGATTCTCCTAAAGGATGACCAGGGGGGCTTATAAGGAAGTTTGAAGAAAAGTGAAAATTGCATTGGTGAGGAGAAGACCAAGATCATTGTTCTTAGGACATCTCCATAGCCCACCCCACCCCCCTCACAATGCATCTGCTCATTTTTTGTTGTTGCGAAGCATCTATACAAAATTCAAACTCACTGCCTTTGACTATATTCTACTGGGTGGAGTAGAACTGACTCTATTGGCTCCTGAGATTGCAAGTCTTAGAAAGTCTTACCGCTCTCTCCCAGAGTTGCTGGTGGTTTCAAACTGCTAAGCTTGCATAATAACCCACTACACCGCTAGAACTCTGAGGACAATTTCCTTGAGGAGAATTACCCTGTCTGCCCTACAGTCCTGATCGTGCCCCTCTGCCTTTTACTGCTTCGCAAACCTCTAAGGAAACGGAAAATGACTATGTCTGGGTCCTCTGAAGTTACCTAAACTTCTCTTTTGGAGTTTGGGGAACCAGAACGTACACATCAGCTTTGAGAAGGGTTAGAAAGAAAGACACATTGTCTTTAGAAGTGTTTAGACCTCCGTGGAGAATTGGTTGAAAAACAATATGTAAACACTTTGAGTTCACATCCAGACTGTAGTAGTTACACAATCTGGTGTCAATTTGGGACTTGAGAGGATTAAGAGTGAAAGGGGTAGAGTCTAGTCTGTCAATCAAGTAATAGCCAATAAGGCCTCTGTGTGGGCATGGCCTTCTCTTGAGAATTCTGGGAACTCTAGTATTTCCTCCATGGAGAAGGGAGACACCTCTCTCTCTGCTCACTCCCTGAGAGACATTGCAGCTGACAAGACACATGAAACCTAGTTAATGCCCTGAGCTGGAGAAGACACTTGAACTTACCCTGATGCAACCAGATCTCTGAAGCCGGAGAAGGCACAAAGATACCCCTGCCAGCGCTGAGAGACTTACAATTACACTGGATCCAAAGACTTTCTACCCACTGGCCTGTGATCATCCTGCATTCAGCATCATTGCATGTGTTTCATGAGTCTGAAGGGAACTTTATAAATTGGTAATGGACACATGGGCTAATATCGGACTTATGGGCTTGGATTGGACTGGGGAGAGATGTTTTCTTAATGTATAATTACACTTTATATAAAACTCTGTCTTACACACATGTGTATCTATGACTTTGTTTCTCTAGTCTACCTGGACTAACACACAGATCTTTTAATTTTATTCTCTTACATTGTCTCCCTAGCACCGCAGAGTTAATAAGGAAGTGTTTAGTACATTTTCACTGAAACTTCTCCATTATCTTACAAAAGAAGACATTTAAAATTAGAAAATTATTGACCTCTTCTGATTTGGGGGGATTAATTTGTTCAAGCAATTTGTATTGATGGTTATATTTTTATAAACTAATCAGTAAAATACCTTTTCAACTTAATTGTGTGTCAACACACAATCTTAAAAAAATGATGAAGAGAAGACATTCATTTAGCTATGGGATGATCTGAAAGAAACACTTATAAAGGATACACGCAGACCATACAAAGGTAAACATCGACATGCTGCTTTTTTTCCTTTTTCTCTCTAACTTTATGATTAAATAGGTTAATGGATAAAAAAGCAACAAAAGAATCATTTTTTAACAGCAACTTTCTCTGGGAGAATTCAAACCCAATTCCCTAGGCAGTCATTGTATGAAATTAATTCACTTCTCTCTATGCATTGGGAATAGTACAAGCTATGCAACTACCCGGGGAGAATTGGGGGAAACATCAAAATATAAAACAAAAGATGACTCCATCGTATTCCGCATATCATCGTTTCAATGAAGAACACTGTTGAAAATGAGAGGGATAAGTCTATCAAAGCCCTCCATTTCTTCTGTATTAAAATATTTGTCTTTCTTCAGGTAATCAAGGCTTAAAGAGACAAGCCCTGTAAAATGAACAAGAAACAACAAATGTGATTCTTTGCTCTTTTAATCAGAAAGAAATAAGGAATATTTCTGAAAAATGAATCCAGAAAGATACCCATAGAGGCTAAACATTCATGGAGAAGGTGTGTTCATGTATGTGTGTGTGTGAGAGATACATATAGAAAACAGAGTTAAATGATAATAAACATTCTATGACATTTTAAAAATACATACAGAGAGAAAGAGCAGACAATAGATGTTCAAGAGATTTGAACTGAGTTTGCAAGGAAGCAATAGACCTTAGAAAGAACAAAGCAAAAATGCTAAAATTCAGTTAACAGTAGAAAACAGAGAAAGCCTCTGGAGGACATTTGAAATTACACATTAACTTTTAAGGTAACTCCGTGTGAAAATAACACTACTGTGGCCTATGAGAACAATTAGTGCAAAGGCGAGCTGAGCTAGTTTCTTTTATTTTCTCTAGAAGTCTCATAAGGCTATGTACAGATGGCTTTCAAAGGAATACCAGACAGCAACTTGCATCCACTTGTGAATTGTAGTGCCTTGAACAAGACACGTTAAGCCGAGATAGTGTGGATTCCGATCTCACAATGTGAACATGAATCTACATAAAAAGTACACCTCAAAATTAGTAGTAATGGAAGGGTCATTTTAATAAGTATCCCAAGAAGAAGAATATAGAGAAGAGAGAATAGTACAGATCTATTAATAATTTTCAAAATAGATGACATGGCAAAAGAACATGGAAGAAATAGCTGAACTATTTAATGTTTTTATTGTGTACATAAAATTCATTGGAATGAGGCAAACTCTTATGCACTTCCTTGGTGTTTGTGTGCCCTCAGAAGTGGCTAAGAAGAATGATCTAGCAAAACATTTCCCAAGCATCAGCCACTGGGATGCTTATCATGGAGCACAGTTGCAAATGACACACAAGGAATGGCTTTGAATTGGCATGAACTCAAGGGCCAGAGGTTTGGTTGATTTTATTTGTTTGCTTGCTTTTATGGCCAAATCATAGCATAATATATTTCTATATATGGGGTATATGTATATATATATATATATATATATATGAAAACCCTTTGCCTTTAATACAACTTAAAACAAAGTATCTTGTAGATAATAACAAACAAGCAAAATATGTATTTAAAATTATGTATGTAGTTATACATATTGAAAATAATAGAAAACCAGGTTAAAAGTACAGAAAACAATTCAGGATGTTTACACTGTTTGTGTAAGGAGCACTCTGAGCAACATTATATTATTATTACTAAGGCTAGAAATAAGAGACAAGAATGAAAAGTAGATAGATCTGTTAAGCAAGTGTGTCATATGCTCATCTAGTTTGGGATGGTCATTTAGTTAAAGTTGGTTTTAAAGGTGATAAGATTTACTGATTGAGCAGATCAAGGGATAAAGATCAGAATTAAGGATGGAGCCCTGGTGCATAGTGCATTATGTATTAGGCAGTTAATCAGAAAGTGAGCAGTTCAAAACTATCAGCTGCTCCTTGGGTAAAAGAGGAGGCTTTATATTCCCTTCGATGGCTACAGTCTTAGAAATTACTGCTGTGATAGGGTCACTGTAAATCGGAGTCCAATTATGGAAATGTGTTTTGTTTGGTTTCTGAATGTTGGGTTTGTAACAACTGCCTGAAGTCCATTGGTCATTAGCATAGAGAGGTTAGGTTTTATAGATTCAGGGTATCTAAGCTTGCTCTTGAACACAAGACATTAAATATGTCTAGTGGGAATGTCAACTGGGAATTGAAAATAGAAGTGGAACTCAAAGGAAAAGTTCAGGATTCCTGTACAAAATGAGAACCATCCAAATACAGGTATATTTCATGGCATTTTATTAGCTAAGGTCATTTCTAGATATAATGTAGATAAGAGACAAAGGTCAAGCATTAGGCTTTAGAAAACTCCACAAGAATGATTAAAGAAAGAATGAAAATCTACTTAAAGACCACAAAGGACTGGCTAAGGGTTAAAATTGATGTTATCTAGGGAGGCATGCTAAAAGCCCAGTGAGGGTAGCTCGCTATTTAAAATGGAAAGGAGATCACCATTCTCAGAGTCAAATCCTGCTGAAGAGATTGTGGGTCTGAGAATGGGCCTGGGACTTGCCAAGCCAGAAATCCTACTTCATTTTGACAAAAGTATTTTCAGGAATATAGTGAAGATAAAAGCCTAGAATTTTCCCGTTTACTTTTATTATTGTAACTAGAGGCCTGAAGATTTTCTTCCCTTCTTTCAGGCTAAGATCTGTTAAGTATATTGAACTGTTTGGGTTTTCTAATTCTAGGCTTTTGCACATTTCATTTTAATATTTGACTTTGTCATCTCGTGTTGTCCTTTCACATTCTCTGTTCCACTCTTTGACTTTATCATTTCTTCCATTTTTTTCTTAGCTACTCTGAAATAAAGAACAGATTTCAGTCTCTTCTGAGATCCACACCAATCTTTGCTTTCTTCATTGTCTTTCCAGTAACCTTTTGCTTTCTTCATGTGGGCTGTTCTGAATGTTACCCCACAGATCAGCAGTTCTTCTGTTACCATGGTTCATGAAATCTGTGCTTAAAAAGGTCTCAAAATTAGAGGTGGTGGTAGTAATATTCAAGGTCATAGTTTGCCTTCCCAGATGCTTTGTTTTGTTTTGGTTTGTGTCTTTGTTCTGTTGTTCATAGGGTCACTATGAATGTAAACCAACTTGAAGGCACCTAACGATCACAATAAAACCTAAATACATTAGCTTTATTATGGACTGAAGTTTGTCTCTCTCTTTCTTTCTCGCTCTCGCTCTCTCTCTCTCTCTCTCTCTCTCACACACACACACACACACACACACATTCCCTAGAGACTTCAGAGAGAACAAAGCCCAGCAAATCTATTGATTTAGATTTCTGATTTTCAGACTTGTGAAATGACAAATTTCTGCTTTTATAAGGTACCCAAGATATGGTACTTTGTTACAATAGCCTTAGGAATCGAATAAAGGGTGTAGATAGAATATAAAGGAAGATAATAGAGAATATCAGTTTAGTAATGTTTGACCAATAACTGGAAAATAATGTTTGACAAATAAATGGAAGATTAATCAAACTATAGAACATTGGTATTTATAATATGAAACTTAACATAAAAGGGAGGTATAAAAGATGGTTCTCCATTTGAGATCAGGAGAACAACGGTGAGCACCAGTGGAGGGCTGGGCCTTGCATTGTGGTTAGTTCTGTGGAGATGGTTCTGACACAAAGCGACCCTATGCACCACAGAGTCAGCCACTGCTCTGCCCTGCTCTAGCCTCACAGTCTATGTGTGAGCCCATTGTTGCAGCCATGGAGTGAATCCATTTCATGGAGAGTCTTCCCCCTTTCCACTGTCTTTCTGCGTTACCAAGGATGACGTTCTTTTCCAGACTGGCCTCTTCTGATAACATGACCAAAGCAAGGGAGAAGATTTGCCATCCTCGATTCTAATGCACATTCTATCCACTTACTCCTAGACAGAGATGTTAATCGTAAGGACCTTAAGTAACGGGCAATTTATTAATTTAAAAAGCAGAAATCCACAATCTATAAGAACAGAATCTTTGCCTTTTCCCTTTGGAGGGTCAAGTTGACAATTTTCAGTGTATATAAAAAGAACAGTTCCTCCATGAGAAAGAGAAACCTGATGAGATGCCAGCATAGGAATTTTGATATTAGTTATTGATTTTATAAATATGTGTTAAGTTTTCATGAAATGGCAACATGTTTCACGAGCTAAAACAGTTGAATATTACATTTGTGCTTTCACATGCAAGAATTTGACTTTGATTCAAACTTACCTTTAGAAGATATAAGTAAATATACTTATTTTTTCCATGACTAAGGTGAATAATTACCATGCTCATAGTGTCATCCTGAGCATTAAATGACCCCCAACATTTAGTTTTAGTACCTAGCAATAGTCATCATTCACCCTTTGGAAACTATTCCTATTGGCATCAATACTGTTTCTTTTATAAAAATCAACCATAGCTAATCACCTTCTGTGAATAAGTCCTTAGATATCCGCTGCCTACAGTGGGTAGAGATGCAGTTAGAGTCAATAAAGAAACAATAAAAAGACCTATAACATCTCAACTGGATGGGAGTTTATTTATTTTATTTTTCACTGATAAGATAGCAGTCAAGAACTTGAGAAGTGGCTCCAGAATGGCACAAACAAAACAAGAATATTTCATGTTGGTTTGCTCCTCTCACCCTAACATAGGGCTTTCGGTCTTAGGGTTGCAAGCTGGTGTACCTCCTTTCCATTACATCAGAGTTCCAGGTAGAGAGCTGAATGAAGTGGATCAGCTGAAAAATTATTCACACCTATACATTCACAACTACACATGTAATTATATATCTATATTTATCAATCTCATTAAATGTAAGTATATCTTTAAATTGGGTAAAGCACTGCCTGTCCTAAAAGAGTCAACCCTTTGACTTCCCTTTCTCTCTCCTCAGCTGGAGCTGCAAGAAACACAAAGCAGTTGGGAGAGGTGAATATTTTAGCAGGATAGATTATACCGTGAACATCTCTTTTTAAGGGAAAAGCCTAGATGTGAATTTGTTAGGCCATCTTACTGTGCCTAACACAGAAGGCCCTTAGAAATGCCCTTTCCAGGCCAGTTCATCACTTAGGTAAGACAAACACAAAAACCACATGAAACAAACAAGCAACCCGCAAACTCGCACAGAGCCAAGCCGAGTGCAGGGACCACAGGGCCAGTTGTGGCACGCGTGTCTCTGCTCAAGGTGGCGCCATCACAACACCGCTCGAGGGCACGGCTCTCTGACAGCGGCTTCTCTTCCATTCCTTTCTTCTTACATGGAGGTTCAAATCTGAGTTTTATATTAACTTTTCCTCCCCGCCCCCAGAATTCTGAGCTAGGTTAATTTTTTTAAGTGCACAAATCCAACGAAATGCATTTGTGGTCTGACTTCAAAGCCTTCATCATTGCCGTATGCTTTTGAGATCTCAGTGATGACTGTGGTGCGGTGAGTTTCTTTTATGTCCCTGTCCCCAGGTTTGCGATTCTTGCAATCCCCCAAGTGATTGATCGGTGTGCTATTTGAAGAAGCACCTTGCAGTATTAGCCAGGTGGCTCTTCATGTAAGTGTATTTCAATTCACCCATCATTACTGATTCTGCTGAGAAAGCCATGCCTTGACGGTGATATGGCGAGCTTCAGAGAGATATTATATGAACATTCTGATCAACACAAACGTAGGAATTATTATCTCATTTAGAGCAGAGGTCTCTGCGCTACACACCACCTTACCTCCCCAAATCCCAGTGTCATTGAGGTGAACTGACTCAGAACACCCCTTATAGGACACAGGAGAGCTGCCCCTGGGGATTTCTGAGACTGTCGTGATTCACAGGAGTGAAAAGGCTCGTCTTTCTCCCTGGAGCAGCTGGTGGTTTCAAACTGCTGACCTTATGGTTAGCAGCCCAACACATAAACCACTATACAAACAACAGGGCTCCTAAAATTCCACCTAGAAATAATCAAAGAGCTTCAATATTCATGAGGGCTATAATGTTGAGTTAATAACACTGGTAATCCAGAAAAATGGCAGAAATCATAGCAGAGTTCAGTGGCAGAGAATTGGAGGAAGCAGTAGTGGCCAGAACCTAGGCTTAACTAATGCCGGGGGCATGCAAGTCAGTCCACAGAAAAGGTTATAGAAATGGGCAGAATTGGCCCACGGTGTGGAGTTGGCATCTCCAGGCAGGTGATTTCTAGTGGACTTGGGTGCTCCAATACACAGAAGAAGCCTCATTCTGGGTGCACGCAGATAGATACCAGAACAGGACAAGCGACAATGCCAGGGCTCAGTTGGCCAGCTTTTGGTGTCAGCATATGTCCCAGCTGTAAGACTGAGGGGGTTGATCCTGAGAGGAATGAGGAAAGAAGCCTATTCAAAGTGCCCAAGGAGCCCTGTGCTGAGACAACCAAGAAGAGATCTGAAGAGGCTGGAACATGTAAACTTCATAATAGTTGCCGCTAAAATAATTTTGTTTGAAGAACTATTGTAATGCTGGCCTAACTGTGCAGTGACTAGAGTGATCGTGAAGCTGCTGGTCAAGAGAGCACCAGAATGCACAAGAGGGCAGAACAGACCAAGTTAATCCATTGAAAGTGATAGAGAGCCAGAGAGAACTAAGTCCACCATGCTGCACTTGAATAGAACAACTGACACTTCTGCTGAGACAGAGAGACCTGTTGACATACGCAGGGGCCACAGAAATGGTCACATCCTACTCTCAAACTCATCGCCATCGAGTTGACAAGATAGGCTGACACTGACAGCCTGGATGGACTCAAACAAAAGAACATTCGCGAGGATGGCACAGGACCAGGCAGTGGGTCCTTGGGTTGCTCACAGAACCGACTGGCTGGCACCTACCAACCATGAATGTAGAAGTTCCCTCTCAAGGTTACAGAACAAAGCTCCAGAAGCCAGGCCTCTTGATTCCTAGAGCAGGCCTCTTTCGACATCAGCATGCACCTTCGCACAAGTCAGAGAGAAGAGTGGGTTGAAATTGACAGGGTGATTGACCTAATCCACTAGACTCGTGATGCAGAAATAACAGATAATGTTTCAGACACTCCTGTCAACTCATCCTGGTGATAACGCCAGGGAAGAAGAGGAGCGTTAAGAGATTGTGAAAATAACGCAGTTGGAGGCTATTTCACGGCCCTGGAGTCAATAATTAATTCTGCCAACAAATGGTCATGTTATCCTTCTTAGAAGGTCATGCCCTTATTCATCTTTTATTAAGATTTTAGGAGAAAGAAACAATTGATCACAAATCAAGCTCACATCAAGGGCTTTCTCGTATTTCTGAGAGTACTTCTTAGTGTAAGCTGCTGACATTGCTGTATCGGCAGTCTTTGATAATTGAGAATCTACATGCACCTAAAAATATATTTATATAAGTATTACATACTATATATACCTAAATATCAACATGAATGCATTGAAACTTCTCAGATTCTACTATACACATAATACCAATTGTGTTTATTTTACTGAGTTTGCTCAGCAAGAAAGGGTGTAACATGTTAGAAATATTTCTTATCACCAGGGCTTAAAATTTTTTATCAAAATGATTAACTGATTTTTCAGGAATTAGATATATTTTAAAATATGTCAGTTCAATATAAAGCTGTTTAGAGCAGTCCATGTTATTGGTAGCTTTATCTATTTTAAATTCTTAAACATCACTGGTGAGAAAGTTAGTTCCATGTCTTCTCTCAACTGAGAAGTGTTGCCCTAAATTTATTCAGGCGGTTTCAGAAAAAAAAAATTAGGTAGAGAGTATCTGGCAATGCGTTAAATAGATATTCTCTATGTTTAAATTGAATAAGTCTTCTTCGTCTCTTAATTCCTAGCTCAGTTGGAAGCAATGCGCTCTCTGTTTTCCATGTCGATAGTTTATTTAGTTCATCTCTTTCGACTTTGTTCTTCACATGGTACTAATGGTAGTATAAATGAGAATTCATTTGCTTCCCCCCCCCCGCCCCCCGCCCTCTCTCTCCCAATTTGTGCTAGGCACAAATCTACCTTAACGACCACAGGTAGATGTACATCTAGCTGTTCTTTTCTTTATTCTTTGTTCCCCTTAACTACCTGATGATCTCAGGGGAAGGCGATTCCATAAGCCCCTTGGTAAGCAATCCTTGTGGTTAATGGGACATGTCCCCTCATCTATAATCATATTTGTAATTATGCAGCACATGTCTTCTGAGTAGCTCCTAGGACTTTAAAATAGCTTTTCTGTCCCCAAGGCGTTCCTAGAAGTAGGTGCTGGGTGTCCTTCTGGTCCTAGCGGGCACCGACAATGTCTTTATGCAGGCTGTATTCTGTGGGTGCAGGGTATCCCGAAGACTACAGAAATGCTTAATAATACGCGTAACAATTTTACAGATGGACGGATTAGAGAAAGTGAATTTAAGTCCTGTCCTGCAGCCACAATTGGGATTTAATTTTCTTCTCTCTCTCTCTCTCTCTCTGCATTTCTGACTTGTTATGTCCTGGGAGCTTCAGTGTTCTTCCCTTTGCCCATTGTCTTGTCTTTTATTTTTGATTCTGTGATTAGAAATTAGGTGTTTCTTTATAAAAACAGTCCTGTCTGGGCACCTTGTCTGTATGGCTGACATGAAGCAGTGCATTTCATGTGTGCATTTAAATGTACTGCCGACCTGTACAATCTGGGCAAACAACCCTCACGGTCATTATTGCCCACTTTGGGGCACTTTTTTATATAGCCTCCTTTAGTGCATTTCCCATTAAAATGGGAAAGCCCAGTATATGTTGCTATGAGCAAGAAATCTCTTAACAGATTTCTGAAATCTTTGAAATCTGGCAAGTAAGACATTCCTGGTTTATGTCTAACCTGCTATTGTCCTGGTAACAGTCTACAAATGCTATTAGATAAATGCATTAAACGTTCCCCATATGATCTGAACATATACTTGCATTTTAAAGGGAAACTGTTCGCTTGCCTATCAATCCCCCAAGGAGCCATGGTGGTGCTGTCGGGTAAGTGGTGGATTTTGAACCACTAGGTCGGTGGTTCAAACCTACTAGTTGCTCCTCAGTCAAAATATGGGGCTGTCTGCTCCAGTAAAGAATTCCAAAGGCTTGGAAACCCTTTATGTAGGATCACTGTGAATTGGAACCCACTCAATGGCAACGGGTTTGTCTTTTTGATTGGGTTATTAACCCAAAGGTTGGTAAATCGAACCCATTTAGTTGCTCCTCAGAAGTGAGATCTGGGTATCTACTCCCGGATATTTGGCTATCCACTCCCAATATAGCATAACCAAGAAAACACTAGAGGATGATTCTCTCTATCTCATGCGGTCAGTGTGAGGCAAGATTGACTGACTGGCAGCCAACAACAGCAATCATGTTTAGTGAGCTGGACAGCTTGTCTTCCTCCAAAGGCTGTGAGGGCCCAAAGTCGATACTTACTGCCTGCAATGACACAGATCTTGTCTCTGGTAAGTTATCTTGCAATTTTGGGGCTCCCCAATGTTTCTTTAGCTTAAGACAATTTTGTGTTCAAATGAAAACATCCCAAGTATCTTCTGCAAATAGATGTGAATCAGAAATTCATAAATAGTCTAATTTCTCTCAGCGGTTTGAAATCTAAGATGGAATCTAATTGGCCTGCGGCCGAGTGAAGACACCCAGAGAAAGAAGAGAGGGGCAGAGCAAGAGCTGGAGAAGGAAGCAGAAGCAGCAGAAGCAAGAGCGCTCATTCCCGCCAGCTGCGTTTTGAGCGCTCCATGCACAGCGAAGGATGTAAATGGAACTGCTCTCCCCATCTCTCTGGGGAACATGGGTTAGAAAGCTCCTAAGCACCTTTTGAAGAAAATTCTGTAACTGAATGGAAAAAAGGATTTCACTCAGACCTGGAATCCCGTACATACAATGAAGGGCCTGAGATTCATATAAGGAGATAGGGGCTGAGGATGCGCAGAGTGTTGGCAAACCATTCACGATCTCCATCCAGGTGGCAGCGGAGTGAAATAAGTCATCCCTGGGGAAGTTTGCTTTAGTGTGGCTCACTGGGAGTCAGCTGGTGCTGAAAACAAGACAGGATGTCAGGAGTCCTGCTGAAGAGAGATTGGAAAAATAATGCAATGGATTGTTTTTAAAACTCCAATGGAATTCGTTGCTCTAAAAATATAAGTTGTAATTGTGGGTTTATATCATTGTGTCCATGATTTGGGTCATTGCTAACATGAATATATTAACATGAATATACAAATAAAGTCGGAAGGAAAGAGACAAAGGCGTCTTTATTATCATGTCACTGAGGACTGAAGCTGACATAGCCAAACTGCGCCTTGCAAGTTTCTCATATGTAATCACTAGATTTCCAGGATGGAGAAACTAGTGTAAGTCAGATCTAAATTCAAACTGTAACAAAGCCATTTATTCCCTAACCTACTCCTAGGTGGGTCAGTGAATATTAATTCCACATAAAAGATTGGATAAATTAATAAAATACAATTTAAAATACAAATTAGAACCACTGTGTCCTTCTGGGGGAAAATTAACATTCTCTTTTCCTAATGATGTTTCTCCCTTGAATTATCTGAACCACCTACACATGTCAGTGACACGGTGCCAGTGCCTATAAATTGAAATGGTAGGAGTACAACTTGCATGGGTATTATTCAAATAATGGGATGCAGCTGTAAATGGAAGCATTCCATCTGACTGACAATCCTAGTGCTCTGAGCAGAAAGGTGAGCTGTCAGCTACGGCACTAATGAACTATTTGGCTGAGTAAATAGATTCTATATGTGCAGTGCAGAACAGGTTGTTTTTAGGTGCATATTCATAATTAGACATTGCTAATAATATTGGCCAATCTTACATGCATTGCCGAAGGCACATCAAATTACTAATGAACCTAGAAAAAAATTCTGTCAGACAATAACTTTCATCACAAACCTCTGGTTTCTACATTTAAGCTTATGTCATGGGCTTGGTTAGTGATCCCAATTAAACTTCACTTTATTATCTGAAAAATGGGAATAAAAAATTGTAAATTCTGTTTAAACTGTAGATTAACTTGTTTCTGTAGCATAGTATTTGCTCAGTGAATTGTGCTTATCTATTAATAAAATTATTTTAAAACAGCTAAAATACAGTAGTGCAGAGATTTCTAATGAACTGCAAATAGTGTGTGCCCATTGTGCATTGCAGAAGAGGGGAATCTCTTCCATGAGAAGTGAGAGGGTACCGATTTGTGATTTATTTTACAGAATATTCCACATAATAAGAGTAAGCATTTCAGATTCATTTCAATGGATTTGAATTTCCTGTTACATAAGCTGCACAAAATGAGACTCTGAGAATTTAGGCTAAATCAGAAAAAATGTCCTAATAAATCTGGAGATGATGGTGATAATCTAAATTGTATATTTCATGTGATGTTGGTTTATATTTTTGAAGGTCTTTTCTATGCCATAAGCTTATTTTATTGTATATTCATTCGCATAGTCTGGTGACAAGATGTGGAAGAACATGGTAAATTTAGTCCAGGAGTCACACTGCAATGGCAAGGACCAGAGATTGTATGTCTATGTGATAAATTATGAGGGGGCTTCCAAAAAGTGGGTGGGAAAAAATCAATTATATTTACATCCACTTTTCTCCCACGAATTTTTTGAAGTGCACTTTTCTTTGTTATTCTGTTATTGATTAGCTAATTTATTAATCTGCCAATTCAATGGGCTTCTTTGTTCAAGGTATATAGTCTAGATAAATGAAAAAGGTAGTGTGCCCGAGACTATAAAGGACAGCCCAGCACAGCAAGAGGAAGTGACAGAAATGTCCATTTTTTTTAATGAAATGCTCTTCTGATACATTGCAAATATTTTTCACCTATCACGTTACTAAACTCTGGCTTTATTCTACAGTCTCTTTATTCTGCCACTAGAGGCTGAACCTGTTTTCTGTTAGATTTTATTTTTCAAACTTACAATGACTGTGCAGGTTCACTTCATGAAGAGACTGAACTTTTGCTTTCTGAATTCTTCTATCTCCTGAGACTCCCTGTCTCAAGTCAAATTTTCCAAGCTTAAATTTTGGGGATTCATGGTACCTCTTTTGCATTTCCCAGAACTCCTGAAAGATCCCTTCTCTAGTACTCCTAGATCTTGCTCCTCTATGAAATAGCAAATTTCTTTCAAGTAAACACACCATTATTAATCACTGCATTATGTCATTGTTGTGGACAATGCATATTCAGTAAGATTAGCAAATAGCATTATCATTATTATAAACAGATGATTACATATCAAGTGGCTAACTGCAAAATAAGCAGTTCAAAACCACCAGCCACTTCTTGGCAGAAAGGTTAGGCTTTCTATGTCTGGGAAGAGTGCAGTCTTGGAAATGTCCAAGGACAGGTCTATCCTGCCATATGAGCATCAACTGGATGGCGGTGAGGGAGATTAATCCCATGTCTTCACATTTATGATATCCAGCTATATCTGATATATTTGTGTCCATTAATCAGTGCAACAACTTTAGTAATTTTCCTTTTCCTATAATTTCCCCTCACATGCTTTTCTAATAGTTTGTTGTATTTATTTAGTGAATAAATGGTTGATTCATAAATGAGTGAATACATTTTGTACTTCAGTACATAAAAAATGTTTGTCAGACTTCCTTTGAAAAATAAATAAAAGAAAAAGAAAAACGAGTAAACAAAGCATTTACATATGCAAAAGATTTATATTTGCATAAGTGGAGAGAGCTTTTCATTTGACTTTTTCCTCAGGGGAGGAATTAAGTAGTTGTCTTGTGCCCTCCTTCCTGGCTTCTTCAGCTACTGAGCTCATGTTGTCTTCTTGTTATGTGCGTGTGTTATTCGGGCATCTGGCTGTTGGTTTCTCCGCATGTGCTGATTGGGTTGTGGAAGTCTCAGTTGCCCTTATGTTATTTGCTCTTGAGTTGGTGGCTTGATATGCAATAGAACACAGTATTCCTCTGGCCTGTGCCATCGCCTTTGTCTTCCATAGGCTTGAGTACATCGGAATGGCTGTTGGGTTGGTCCATCTCCAAGAGAATTTCCTCATTTTCATTCACTCTATATATAGTCTTATATACATAGTCTCTTATCAATATACTTTCAATTAATCCCAGTATTTCCTGGTCATGGCTTGTTATCCATTTTTATTGCACATGGTGCTTCAGAATGGTAACCCTCCCAAGTGCTCTGCCACATTTCCGAACTTCACTCTTTAGTTTAGTCTTTAACTTTTATGGACTGAGTCTATCAGTTATCCCTTTTCTCCGTACTTTCTGTCTGCAACGAACTTCTTTAAATCTTTTAGACATGAACACTCCTACATTGTTTGTTCTCACTACTCTTTTTTTCCTACTTTTATTAGTAATAGTATTCATTTTCTATTATTTTAAGGGGTTTGGTAAGCAAAGCAAGACAGATTATATATATATATATAGATAGATAGATAGATAGATAGATAGATAGAGAGAGAGAGAGAGAGAGAGAGTTCAAACTTGCATATTATTCCAATCCTCCTTTCAATTTCATTTATGTTTTTATTCAACTTTTAGAATGCATGAGTGATGGATTACATTTTAATAAAATTACAACTAAGGCTGAACCAAAATCAAGGATCTGGTCACATACACAGATGATGACTGACCCAGTTATTTAGAACTCTCTTCCCCACCCCCACAGGCTTCAATATCTACATTCAAGGTCTTTGTACTTAGCAGAATGGAGGTAAATTGTATAAATGGGGAACAAATGGATTTATCTTTTTATCTTACATACCTATCATACAAATAATCAAAATATCTAGACATGCATTTGCTTTAGTGGTGGGAGCGTTTTAAATGGCTTTCTTTTCCAAGTAGAGTAAGTGCTTAGCTTCTAACACTATACTGCTGTGTCCTTAGACCCGAGGACTGACTTTGTCCCTCCTACCAAAATTATTCACATTGTTACCTTATGTTAATTGGTATTTTGGTTGTGTGTTTGTGTTGCAAGTGTGTTCTCTGGTTTGCATGTGAAGATTGGGGTACAGAGGTCACAACTGTTCTTGTGAATTGCCATTGAGTCAACTCCAACTCCTGATGGTCTCCGGTGGCCCATAACACAACATTGCCTTCATGTGGATTGCAACTCAATTGTAAAGGAAAAACAACAACTCTCACCACTGGATTAGTATTCAATATCATAATAAACGGGGAGAAATATTGACGTTGTCAGAGATTTCATCTTCCTTGGGTCCATAATCAATGCTCACGGAAGCAGCAGTCAAGAGATCAGTCGGCATACTGCATTGAGTAAATGTGGTGAACAAGGCCACTTTAAGATGTTGAAAAGCGAGGATGTTACTGTGAGGACTGATGTGTTTCTGAGTCAAGCCACTGTATTGTCAATCACCTCATAGGCCTGTGAAGGTTCCACATGGAATAAGGAAGACTTAAGAAGAATTGATGCGTTTAAATTGTGGTGCTGGGAAAGAAGATCAGAAGTGCCATGGACTGCCAAAAGGACAAAGACGTCTCTTGGAAGCAGTACAGCCAGAATGCTCCTTAAAAGCCAGGCAAGCAAGGCTTCATCTCACATACTGCGGACATGTTATCAGGTGAGAGTAATCCCTTGGTAAAGTAGAGGAAGATACTCCACAGAACGGACTGACAAAGGGGCTGTGATGATGGAATGAAGGATAACAATGTTGAGGATGGAGCAGGATGGAGCAGTGCTTCTGTTAGACCTACCGAGGGTTGCTGAGTCAGGCACACAGTGTCCCCTAACAACAACATCTTTCATGCTTACCAAAGAGTAACTACATTTCTGTGCTTCTTGTTCTGGCTTCAGGTGTATCTTTTTATTCGTCTGATCTGGTCAGACAATTTATTAGCAAGTATTTTAATTGATATTATTATAGAAAGAACATAAATTTATATTCCTTGAATAGAGCAGATAGAACGCATTACTAGTTTTCAGAGTTGAAAATCTTTTGGATTTTCAGGAACTGAAATTAGGGTTCAGCTGTTCATTGTTGAAAAAACTTTGCCCTCAGATCCTGCAGATATTTGTTTTAGCCAATGCACTTTTACTTTGTTTTATTTTTATTGTTGTTGTTTTGTTTTAATTGATCATCAAAGACACAGATGACTTTACTTGTTAGGAGACCACTTTTCATTTAAGGAGTAGAGAGCTGCACATTAAATTCTGTAGGGAGTCATGTAGAGGCTTCCAAGCGCCCTGTGTTTTAGTTAAATTCCATATACTGTCCCAGGGAGCTGATGGGCTGCCTTCCTTTTAACCCGACTACAGCTACAGGCAGAATATTTAGTCCAGCCCTTCATCTTCGTTCTAAGGACAATTACTGACCCTCACTGTTTATCAGTTTTGTGGTCCCTTTCAAAATCTCCCTTTCCTTTGAAATGGACTTCCCAAGGAGCGCTCTCTTCACAACGATCACACCTGCATAACTGCATGATCATCATGGCTTCGCTCTGAGTCTCTCCGATGGCAGCGCTTTTCACACTGAGTTCTGTCTCCACCTGCAGAGACCACTCATCTTTTAATATCCACTTCAATTGTTGTCTCCTTCAGGAAGCATCCGTTAATCTCCCCAGTCAGAAAGCATCACTTGCTTACAACCATCATAAAATTACTTTAGAACAACTTATAACTTTGTATTTTGATAAGTTGAGAGTATGATTTTATGTCCTGGATGGTGAGTGCCTAACAAACAAACCTTGGAAATAACAACAATAAAAAGTGTAATAACAGACAACAACAACTAAAAAGGTGGGGGTGCATGTTTTGTTTTGTTTTTCTAGCGTAGGCACACTCCTATGAGCTTTGTTAACACCTCATTTCAATCCCCATAACATTTGGAGTGAGTATCCAGCCAACATGAACCAACATTAGACTCCTTTATAGTTGGGAAACTTTGGGATAAGAAAAGTTTACATAAATTTGTATAAGAACTTATAGCAAGGAGTGTGAAAATATAATGTAGTTCAATCTTTTTAATTTTTCTAATATTAGGAAAATATAGGACTTGCATAGTCAATCACCAGTACAAATGTTTCATATAAAACTGAGTGAATTGTTGGCTTTTCTCACCTCATGTCTGAGAGCAAAGATGACAGTTTGGGGAGCCAATCCATGGTATCTTCAATGTCCTCACCTGCCTGCACAGCTGGATGATGACTAAGGAAGAGCACAGAAAAATGGATGCATTCAATGATGACACTGATGATGAATCGTCAAAGTATCATGGACTTCCAGAAAAAGAAACAAATCTATCTTGGAAGAGTTAGTCAGCATTTAGAAGGAGGATGATGAGATTAATTTCATGCTCTTTGGTTTTCAGGAGGAACCAGTTGCTGGAAAATGACATCATGCTTGATAAAGTAGGAGGTCAATGAAAAAGACGAAGCTCCTCGCTGAGAAGGAGCATATACAGCTGGCTGCAACAATGGGCTCACCTGTGGAAATATTTGTGAGAATGGTACGTGGCTAAGCAGTGTCTCGTTCTGTTCTAGGCAGGGTTGCTGTGAGTCAGAAACCACTCCTTGACACCCAACCACAAAAGCAGAGGAACACTGAAAAATCGTCTTTATGAATATTATTTCCCTAGTACACATACAAAAAAGTTCCTAATTTTATAGTTTATTTTTGCAGTAAATGCAGGGTCCATAGTCACACCACAAAAGGGATCATCCTGTAATAATACTACAGACTGTGCTTCAAAAATTAAAATAAAGCATAAACTTCCTGCCTCTGAGTCCATTCTAACTGACAGAGACCCTCTCAGAAGGAGAAGAAATGCCCCTGTGGGTTTCTAAGACTATAAATCTTTACCAGAATAGAAAGCCTCATCTTTCTCCCAGGAATGTCTCTACTGTCTCCTTGTTTAGCATATTGAAATATAACAATCCACCTGCTATACTTTGCCATGCAAATTCCTTCTACTAGCACGCCTATAAATAGAATTTATGGAAAGTATATACCAGGGGTGCTCCAAATATTCATGGGAATAAAAAATCCATTAACATTTAATTCCGTTATTCCAAAGACATTTCTCCAATTTGCTTGTTGTCGAAATAGACATTAGTAAGTATACAGAATGGTTATAAAGGAGAGACCTAAAATAAACCTCTCTTCAACAAGGTGTGAGTAATTATCTGAGTGATTGATGTCAGATGGTTGGCAAGGGTTAGGGAGAGTCAATGCTGGCAGTGGGTTTGAGAAGAGGACAGAGGCAGACACATCCTTTCATCTTAAGGGCACGATCTGCACGCTCCTCACATCCATTCCCCTCCCATCCCACTTTTCATAACAGTCATGTAGTCATACTTTGCTACCAAGGATGGCAGAAAGTGGAATCTGTATTTTAGGTCGAGCGTATCCTACTTTAACATTCCATTACTCAGCAAGAAGGATTGTGCCTAATAGTGGATACGTTGCAGGCCCTCCCACAGAAATGATGATCGTATTATACTTGCTTTTATCTGCTGAGGAAACTTACTGGCATCTCCACCACTTTTTTCCCCTTTAAGATACACGGATGATATACAGCTGCACATGAAATGCAATATAGAACATAAAATCAATTGAAAATGCATATTATTCATTCTAAAATACATCTTAGGCATTTTCAAGTTTGGTTTGTAATGGGTGCTGGATGTTAGATTGCAAAGGAATGACAGCACTTTATCCTAAGAAATGTTTCCATACCGGTGAAAATTGGCTGCATCTGGTCCATCTTTGAGTGGACATTTCAGTGCGTTTATATAAGCCTTAGCCATTAATGCAGATTAAAATTCCGCCTACCCATAGAAAGGAGCATGGGATATTTTGTGCATGGAATGAAATCTTGTCAGCACTGTATGAACAGACTAACTTTGACATATAAAATAAAGGATTTTGTTAAAGCTATTAAATTCTCTTTTCTCTAGGTTGGTGAGAAGGATCAAATGATCCGTTTCTTTTTATCTAGGAACAAGGAAGGGAGAATGAAAATTGCACTGTGCTCTGCAGAATCACAGTTTGATGGACAGGTGGAACAGAGTTTAGATACAAAACAAAAAAAAGAATGTCCATATTAAGTGCCTAGGGGTGGCAGAAGGTTTGTGAAGGACAACATGAAACCGCTAGCAAGGTGTGTCACTTTCCCAACTGAAAGTGGCTGTTACAATGACATTTTTAAAGGGTTTCTCTTTATAATAATGCATGATGAAATTTGACTTCTGCACACATGGACTCACCTTTCTCTCACGGATTTTATTCAACCCAGGCACACTACAAAGCATCTTGGAGTGCATTGCTTTTTGTGAATGAATGGATGGAAACCTACAGGCTGGGTTGCCTTCAAGAAAGAATCATGAACAGACATACATTTCTGGAAGTTGGAACCACAAACCCACTGCCATCAGGTCAATTCGGACTCACAGTGAGGCGACGGGAGGTGCAGAATGACTCCTTGTGGGTTTCTCAGACTGAGAACCTTTACAGGAAGGTGCAGAGCCTCGCCTTTCTTCACCTGCAGAGCAGCTGCTGGGTTGAACTGCGGAGCTTGTGGTTAGCAGTTCAATGTCGACAGTACGCCTTGCTCTGCAAGCTACAAGTCTGAAAATGCAGTATCAGCGCGGTCAGAGGAGACGATCCTTGCTTTCCTGCGCTGAGCTCCTGACGGTTCCTGGAAATAGTTGACATTCTTGGCCTTTGAATCCCCGCCTCGCTCTTCATTTGGCTGCCTTCTCTTGGTCTCACTGCCTCTGTAGCTCGTCTTTACTTTCGTTAAGAACAGCACACGATTGAATTAGAGAGTACCCTACGTTAACCTGTTCACAATTCTCTTTCCCAAACTGTAAATTATCATGTTCATAGATACCAGGGTTTTATCAAAATGTCAGCATATCTTATGGGAGAGGACACCATATTTCAATCTATCCTTAGACCAATACTTTCAATTCCGTGTTATTATGTACTTACACACGTGAAATGATATTGAGTAACCATCCATCTCCAAATTTGAAAAATTAAATTCAAATGGGAGTGTTTCTTAGCAGGAAGAACAAACTTTAAGCAATTACACCAAATTCTTTTTTTTTAATCAGCAAATTCTTAATGCTGACTTAGAAGAATGGACTTTGGAAATTTTCCGTTTCTTTTCTACTAGTGCTGCTTAACTCTTTATTTCCTGCGAGGCTGGTTACTTACCAACAACCCTGCAGTCTTCCTAAACCCAGCAAATGTTTCTGTATAGATGACATGACTGAGGAGCTGCAATCTGAAAACTAAGTGGACTGAGTTTTAATAGACAGGCCGAGTTGTGTAGAAAGGCCCGGTCTAGTTCAGAAGATCAGCCCTCGAGGAGGCTTACAGATGTGGTGTTCGAGTCCCTCATTGCCTGGTTGAGGAAAAAAATATATACCATTTTGGCTGCTGATTTTCATTTCAATGGTTCTTCTCAGAGTCAGAGCATGCAGCACATAAGGAAGAGCCCAGAGATGATGGAAGGGCATGTTTGCAAAGGCCCTTATTGGTGATTTCCTGTGAATTCTCACACAGGGTCAAGAGTTTCCATTGTTGTTTAGAACTTTCCTTTGAAAATGTTTCATCCTTTCACCAAGCTACTTGTTTTTGTTTGATCAGACATAGCACATTTTTCTAATAGTCCATTAGCAAATAGCATCCTCAACGCTACTTCTATAAACAACAAAGGTAGACTATCTGAATTTATAGTCCTACCTGAACTATACCTCATGTCAGTGGGTGATGCCCCGAAAAGAACTAGAATTGTGCATCGACCACCACCACCACCTGCTCCACTTGCATGTCAAATGAGACTCTCAAGTTCAAACTGTCAACAACAGGACCCCTCCACAAATTAGATGATGGGGACAAACTGTAGATGTTATCGTTAAGCCATTTCCTCTCTCTCACTTCTAATGCAATCCACTAGCCATTTAAATCCACTCTAAGTCCACGCGATACCACCCCCCTTACTCCCTGCCATCATGCCCACCACGACTGCCTGCAGGCACAGTCACCTCCCGTTTGGATCAGAGGGATGCCCTCTTGATTCAGATCCCCTATCCGCTTTCCTACCCTTAGCAGCCAGCGTGATCTTCTCCACAAGGAAATGGATTCCTAGTGCTCCCTAGTTTCACAGGAAAATGGGGTCACATTGCAGAGTAAACATAGAACTTAACAAGATGATGGGTATTGGGGGGTCGGGGGGAGAGCAGCAAGAGATATACACCAAATGTGCACTAGAAGGTGATGGGGATAACGTCGTCCTCACATCTACCATCTGTCTAACACTGGGTGAAGAGTTTACAAGAGTTTTTAGCGTCTGTGAAGTCAATGTCACCTTCTAGAAGTCTTATGTACAACCAAACAAAATGCTGCCCAGTCCTATACCACTCTCATCATTGGCAACCCACCCTAGTCAATCACTGCTACTAGTCTGTCCCGCTATCACATGAAGGGGATCTTGCCTTATTTGGCCTGATATCCTCCCCAGGGATTGTGAATATAAAGTAAATGGATGCAATAAATTGTCCTCCATCAGGTCTTCACTGCTTAATTTTCAGAAAATCACAAGGCCTTGTTTCTAATCTGTCTTAATCTGGAAGCTCTCCTCTGTGGGCGAGTCCTTTGGCAATTTGAAATGCCAGAGGCCTATTAGGGTCATTGCCCTGGGGAGCACAATGGTCAGGCATGGAGGTGCTAACTGAAAGGTCAGCAGTTTGAGACCACCAGCCACTCTGTAGGAGAAAGACAGGACTTTCTACTCCTGTGAAGAGTTGCAGTCTTGGTCCCTTGGCACAGGGACAGTTCTAGCCTGTCCTCTTGGGTCGCCATGAGTCTGCATCAGCCCGGTGGCAGTGAGTGGCTCAGTGGGCGGTAGCATTGCTGTGCATTGGAATTAACTCGATGGCAACGAGTTTGCTTTCGAGCCTGCATCACAGGAGACTTCCAGGTACGCCACACAGCAGCAAGCAGATAGGTGGTATTCTAAAGACATTACAAAGGCAGAATTTAGTGGGAGCACATATTGAAAGGCTTAGAGTATTTGATAAGCTGGTGGGTTTCCATAAAGAAGATTGTATTTTTAAAACACGAAATGAGAAAGAAATGTGAATATCTTTCTTAACAAAGAACCCCTTGGAGTACCGATTGGGATGATATGCAGCGGTTAAACTCTGAAGTGGAGAGGGACGCACTGACACATATGATTGCCCGGGTGGTTTTTAAGCTGTTTGTAAAGATTTTTTTAAAAAGTTTAAGTGAAAGAAGGATGAAAGGCAAGGGTAGAATGTTAATGTAACTATTTTAAAATACATGCTTGTTAATTTACAACAACAAAGCAAGAAAGCAAACGCACTGCCATCAGGTTGATTCTGACGCGCGGTGGCCCCAAAGGGCAGGAGAACTGTCCCCGTGGGTTTCTGAGACTGTACATATTTACGGAAGTAGAAGCCTCCTCTTTCTCCCTGGTTTTCACTACAAGGCTTGCAGCCCAAGGGGTAAAACCCCAGCTCGCGCCCTGCAGACCAACGACAGATGCAACTGCGAGGAAGGCGTCCTACTACGCAGCAGCAGTAGATGGCGCCGATGTGCCAGGAGACCGGTTTGCTGGCGGCCTGCAGGAGGTAGTTTATGCAGGTGCATGCTAAAAAAGACACTATTTTGTCTGAGGAACTGTAAATTGTATTCATGATTCACATATCATTATTAATTCATTTTGTATTCATTATCATTCGGCAGATTCATTTGGCATTTATGCAGATGTCAGAGTGTAGGCACTTCCAGGAGCTATTGATGCAGGTTCAAACCAGGCTATCTGTGTTCACGTTTTCAGGAAAATGTGAGCAGAAAGAAGAACTGCTTTCTAAACGCGGCGACATTTGGCTGTCGATTGTCCCTGGGATCGCCAGCCAACCGCTTTCCCGGCCGGATTCTGAGACGACTGCGTGCTCATTACCTGCCTCCACTGCATTTCGTCAGATTAAGTCCTGCAGATGAGAATCTCCCAGGTTGGAGAGCTCGGAGTGAGATAAAAATTTAATAATCTTATTGCTGACCCAGCCACTCAGAGGAGAACAGAAAATCCTTTCATATCGCTCTTCGGAAGCCTGGTTGGCGTCGGCAGGGACCGGCAGCGCTCTGGCAGGACGCAGAGAGGACCTTGGGGCTGGAGAGGATGGACTTGGGTCACTAACTACTTGTGGGACGTTGGGAAAGTCAATTAACCTCCCCTAGTCCCAGGTTCTTAATCTGCAAAATGAAGGGCTGCATGAGATCATCCCAGACGTCCAGCCGCGAGCTAAAAATAGCAGCACCTCCTGGTAGGGAAGTACACACTCCAGATAGACTTGGGAAGTCTCCCACTCTCTTTTGACCTACTTGGGAGCAGATGGGTTGTACAGCTCGCCATGGATTGTGAAATGTATATCATCACTGAGTCAATGCACCTCACGCGCTTTCCCAAGTGATTTATCGCCCAGGCCTCCTGCAGCATCGCAGGTAAGTGACAGGACTTGGTCTTGCAACATTTCTTAAAGCTCAGAAACGACAGATGGGGAACTTTACGAAGGAGGCCTAACACCGGGACTGCTTTCTCACAAATGAACGCAATTTGACAAATGGTACGCCGGGCCAGGGCCGGCACGACACAAATGTGCAAAGTGATGTTCTGTCTCGCCGTGCCCCCGAACGCAGAACCGGGCACCCGTGGCACACAGCCGAGGCTCGGCGGCGCTCATTACCTCTTGATGGGCAGCGGGTGCTCTGCTAACTGCAGCAATTTGGAAACCCAGGTCTCTGGAGGGTTTCCTTCTGGCCCCAGGCCCCCTGCTTAACCCACAATCGATGTGTCTGTGGGCGAAGCCTCAGAGAAAGGACGCTGATGTGGAACATCTGGCAGATGAAGCCCCTCCCTCTTCTGTCGAACCGCGGTGGCTGGGATGCTGGGACTTCACCTCGTGAAATCTCACGTGTCACTGGCATGTCAATGGCAGCAGGGTCGCCCAAAGTTAACAGGTTTCAGCGGGTCGCTTCTAAATCTGTCTTAGAATAAGTACAGCCGGAGTGCTTCTTTGAGGTGAAGATGCTGAAACTTTGTCTCACAGACTTTGGAAGTATTGTGAGGAGAGACCAGTCTCTAGTCTGGGTAGATGAGAGAGAGAGAGAGAGATAAGGGTAAGAGTACATTAAGGAAGCATTCCAACTCAGTGCTGTCCAAGCCCATAAGTCCAACATTTGCCCATATGTCAGACATCAATCCACAAAGTCCTCCTCCATCTCACAAAACACACACTATGATGCTGACTGCAGGAGGAAGGCCGAGTCAGTGAATGTGTAAGCATCTCAGTGCTGACAGGGGTCTTCACACAGCTGCTCCAGTACCCAGGGCTGCATCGGGGTAGGTCCATGTGGCTTCTCCTCAGGGATGTCTCGCAGGAAGTAAGCCTTGTAGTTAAAGCAGGGAACTGGCTAAGGCAGCTGCACCCTGGTCGGAGCATCAGGTCATCATGCTGGGTGAAGAAGAGGTGCGGTGAAACAGAGGCAGGCCCTCAGTGAGATGGATTTCCCCAGTGACTGCAACAATGGGAACAAACCTAAGGACAATTGTGAGCATGGCCCAGACCAGGCCGTGTTACTGTACGGAGGGTCACTATGAGGGGGAACTGAATAGATGCCACCTAAAAATAACACAGCAGATAAAAGCAACCTGTTTTCTAGGGGACAGTTGCATCTGACTAATTAAAAATATATATAAATATTCTCTATATAAATATATATTAAAAATTATATATAATATATATACCAATTGATTTGATATTAAAAACAAAATAAATTAGCAACAACAACAAATCCCAAACAACTTCTGAATCAAATCTGACTCAGCGCTGCCCCATACATGTTAGAAAAGCACTCTGTCCCAGTGGCTGTTCTATTTAGGAGAGAACAGTTCTCTCTTCTAAGCTACCTCTAAGTGAGCTCGAACTTCCAACCTTCAGATCAATAGCCAAGTACTTAATCATTGGCATCACGCTGGCACCCCAATGACTCTCATAGAGACATGTATTGGGAATATAAAAAAGGTCTCAAGCAAAGTTTGAAATTAGGAGTACTTAGTTAAAGATCCACTGTCACATGTTTGAGGTGATTCTTTAATCTGTTTGGAAATAAAGGGATGGGTGAAGAGGGAAACGCATCCATGTAGAGATTCTTTGTGTTGTCGTATTATCCAAGAAGAAGTAGAGGGTATGCATTACCCATTCTCCAGCGTGTGAAATGCTGCTAGACCATCTGGAAGCGATCTCGGGGTGTCTTTGATCCCTGGAAAGGAGTATCATTCTATAAACACCAAGCAAGGGTGGCATGCCTGGGACACTCAGGTATGGTGAGAAACAGAGAGAGGGGCTTGGGTGGGTAAATGAAGGTGGCTGTGAGTGGACAAGGGACCTCAAAGGCTTGTGGGGGACTTCTCCAAGGAAACCAGGCTCCAGCTGGTGCAAGATGGAACATGGGTAGGGGAAGGTGAAGGTAAATGCAACAGGAGTGCTTTGAAAGGCATGATAAGCTAAGCATTCAGGGGGTTATCGAGTATCGGTTGGACGGTATGATATCTGCAGCACAGTATGGCAGAGGTAGAGAGGAAGGCACGTGCCAGTCCTTGAAGAATGTACTGAAGGAACGCTCTTTGTATAGGCCAACTCCCCGTGTTAACATTTGCTCATTGTTTGCTGGGCGACTCTGGGAAAACTGCTACATTCCCAGGGTGGTTTCCTCATCTTTAAATGTCAATGGCAGAGGCAGAGATGTCAATGGCAGAGGTTCTTTGTAAGGTACAGATATGGCAAATGAGTCACGTGCTGTCTGTCCATTGGGGAGCAACTTCTCCACTTTTGTCTGTAGCCCAAGGGAGGGGAAGTGCTTGGATCCCTGTTACCAATCGTCTCTCCACAGGCTCTGCACAAGGACAACGTTGTCTGTGAGCTGACTGTGCGCCCTCAGTTTTGTCCTTCCTTTCGCACCTGCTCTTTAGGCCACTCTGTCCTCACAAGATGTGTGGTTGAGAGCACAGCTGGATATAGACGGCTTTCATGGAAGCATGCTCAACATGACAACTGATAAATCCTGTGACTGTAATCCTTCCCAACAGCAAGGCTATGCAACATACAATTACTATTGTCCTCTCAAAAGGCAGACTGTGTGAAGCACTTCCTGTCCTGACCTCCACAACCCCAGTCTTTACTGAACTCCTTGCAGATGCGGAGACTTTTAGCATGGCTCCCGGAGAGCTCAGCAATAGGGGGTTTGTTCTAAACTGTGATTGCCCAAGAGGATCACTTCCCTCTTCTACAGTTTATCTAAAAAATCAACAGCCAGGTTATTGAAGGTACTATGCAGGAGGCAAGGCAAGCTATGCAAATGACAGCTTAAGATTCTTATAAGTGAGACCAAGCTAGAAAATGTAATTTACATTTAAGCTTTGAATTCTGTCTATGGTTTGTAAATTCTTTTTTTTATTAGGTTCATAAATTCTTAAGAAATCACAATCACAAATTTAAGCCTTGCCTCTGCTTTAAGTCAAAAGTGTGGGGAATGTTTGGAGTTAAATTCAGAAATTAAAGATCTCTCTCTCTCTTTCTCTCTCTTCAGTTTCTTAGATGTGCCTTGATTGAGTATATTGGGGAGTTCAAGTTCTCTTAGACACTAACTTTGGCTCTTTTATTGGCAAGATTCCTTCAAGGAGTTCTAAGTAATGCAAGTGGTAAAGCGCTCTATTATTGATCAAAAGGGAGGAACCTTGAACCCCGTCTATGGCTCCATAGTGATCTTTGTCTATACATGTTACAGTCAAGAAAACCCCACAGGGCAGATCTGTTCCCTCACCTAAGCTGAAATGGCTCCAGAGCTTCTGACAATGCAATTCATCCAGGGCCTACCTGCTTCAAATACTTTCCCTCAAAGCTTCTCATGTGCCAATTTTTTAAAAGTTCAAAAAGTTAGTAGGCTACATGAGATTTTTATAGGATTTGCCCTCAACATTCAGAAAGCACAGGGTACCTTAGCATTTACAGGAGTTTTTCCAATTAAATATTGTTCTTACGACGCATCACTTAGCTGAATTCAGATCCAAATTACCCCAAAAGCCCAAAAACAGAAAGGAAGAAGACAAACAAGAGTCACCTTGACTGTCTCTTTATTAGGGTCCCAAATGTTAGTTGTCTGGGTTTTGTGAGTTTAAAGTGCACCTGGTGGTAGTCATCAACATTAATTATTAATTATAACAACTAGTTATTATTAAATTGACCCCTAATTATAGTGTCCCCACATATGTCAGAGTAGAACTGTATTCCTAAGGGCCTTTCAGTGGATACTATTTTGAAAGCAGGTTGCCAGATCTTTACTCCTCGAAGCCTCCTGAACTCAAAAGATTCACCCTTTGTTAGCAGACAAGCCTGTTAATGATTTGCATATGAGTCTCACTCAATTAGATGGCATGAGCAGGGCTTCTATGATAATTATGTATCTGCTTTTATCAGGGGGAGCCCTGGTAGCTTAGTGGTGGAACGGTGGGCCGTGATCCACAACACTGTTGGTTTGAAACCAGCAGCAGCACTGTGGACAGAGTTACAGTCCCCGAGAGTCACAGCAGCAGTTCCCCCGCCTGCGGGGTAGCTAGGAGAGAGTGTGCACCCAGTGGCGGTGCATTTGGTTTTGTTCATCAGGTTGTGAATAAGGAAGACCTATGCTTGCAAACCAACTGCCTTCCTTCTGAGAAGCATGTGAGCCTTCCGGATGAATGAATGTGTTCACTGATATTTTGACCCTCCACAGGGCCTCTCCTTTCCTGAGCCTCAATATCTTGAAAGCTGTCAGAGCCACTGCTGGCATAGTAGACTTTTCACTGATCTGCTAACCACAAGGTCGGCGGTTTGAATGAACCAGACACCCCACAGGAGAAAGACAAGGCTGTCTGCCCCTGTACAGATTTACCGCCATGGAAACCCACGTGGACCTTTGACTTCTGTCCATCGGCTCTCTGTCAGTCAGCACTTGACTGGCTGGCAGGGCGTTGTCGCTGGTGATGAAAGCCCCCTCTGAGCCCAGCGATGCTCCCAAGTTGAGAGGCCCTTTCTGCTAGATCACGGTCACTTTCAACCGATACAAGACCTTGCCTGCAGCTGAGGGTGCAGAAGGCATTGCTTCATGGAGCCCTAGCTAAGACATCCCTGCGTGGGCCTGTCTCCAAAGGACCTTTCCTCTGCTTTGTTGTCAGACTTTCTCAGAGTAGGAACGCCGTGTTATGTTTCAGTGGTGAAGTACCCACTCTTCTCTTCTGGTGCTGCGTCTGGAGAGGCCTCTTCATCCAAGAGTTTGATCCTCTCCTGGCCCTTTCCAGCAACCCGGCTGAGTTAGAATATTCTCATCTGCTCCCTAAGCTGACGTCTTTTTGTTTTCCATCCCTGCAATGTGTTTGATCACCCCACGCCCTGCTTTTTATTCCCCCCTTCCTCAAAGACTGGCTCTTCCTTTCTCTGCAAAGGCCTTTCCATTTACCTGGATCAAGCTGGCTGAGAGGTAATGTCAATGAGTTCTTGGTGGGCAAACATTCCTTTTACACATAATTATCTTCTACAGTTATCGCGGAGAGCTGGGTATTACGATTTGGACTGTCCCCCCCTCCAGGTCCATAATTCAAAACCTCCAGACGGGGCTTTCTACTCCTATAAACAATCACAGTCTCAAAACGCACAGGGGCAGTCCTTCTCTGTCATATAGGGTCGCTCTGAGTCAATACTGACTCGGTAGCAGTGAGTTTACTTGTGTTTTGCTTTGTTTTGCGTTTCACAGTTATCACCAGAATGGGGCATGCTTGCATAGGGCAACTTCGAGTCCTAACTGGCTGGAAGGCACCTAAAAACTCTAACAACAATGTTGTCAGCCAGAGTTCTTCCTGAAGCCTCCAGCCAAGGCTCTAGCCTACCAGTGTGCTATTCAGGCCATATATGTGCATTTCCCCCATAAACTCTTTTAATTTCCCTTTGAGCTCATTTCATGAATGAGGCTTTTTCCCCCCTCTTTTTTTGGCAAGGGGGAGCCCTTCCCATTTCCCTGCTGTTTGTTCTCCTCACGACTTACCGCTCCCTCTCCTAGCACAGGGTTACTTCTTCATCTTGTTGCTTAGCGGTCTCTCCCTCCAACATATAAATTCCAAGACTATAAGAATGTGTCTTTGTTTCCTGTATGAAGGAGCTGTGGAAAACTTGTGGGAAAAAATGTCATCTTTGAATTCCATTTTTATTTTCCATGAACCTTTTGAACCCCCTGCCTCTCTCTGCATAGTCCAGAGAACTGTCTGGCAAACAGTAAATGTTAAACCATTACACTGATTCAACTTTTCAAGTGGGTTTGGGAAGGCGGAGTCTTCATTTATTTTTTATATTGTTTGGCATTTCCATGTCTGTTGAAACAAACCGGATAAAGTTTGAAAGCATATGATGATGATGTATCTACACTTCTCCTCACAAATCACCTGCGACAACTTGGCATGGCTGCCCGTCTTCAGGAGATGGTCCCTTGACTGCATTCGCCATAAGACTCCCATGTGCTGTCTTCAAATGATTCTGTCATTGCCTGCTCAGATATAAGCTCCTTCCTGAGAAATCACTCAAGGTCACTGCTGAAAAATGTTGCCATGTGCAGTACGTGGAGCTCTTTTTCCCTTTCATCTCGTTCTGATTCAGTAATTCAGATCAAAGCGTAGCTCTAAGTTGCCCCCTTCCTTTCTTTACCCCTTGGAAAACCTTCCCTATGAACCCTCCAAGCAATTTCCTGAAACCCTGCCATTTAGAAAGGAGCCCAGGTGGTGTAGTGCTTATCCAATGGGCTGCAATCCTCAAAGTCAACAGTCCAAAAGTTCAAATCCATCAGACACTCCCAGGAAGACAGGGTTTTTCGGTTTTTCACTCAGTGAAGCACTTACAAATCTCAGAAACTCACCTGCTCTATAAGGTCACGATGAGTCAACTTTGACTCAATGGCAGTGAATTTGGTTTGGTGGGTTTTTTTATGATTTAATATATCCTTTTACCCATTATGTTTAGCTGTTGTTTTATTTTAGGTTTGAATTACCTGTTAGGCTTATTTTAAAGATGAAGGTAGATACAACTATAAGTCAGAATTAACTTGATGGCAGTGGGCTTTATAGACCAATTCTATATGGACCTTTGGAAATGTGTGCCATCATCACAGATCATTCAATGACCAAATCAGAGTCCATTTGAAGCTGTGCATTGGGAAGGGGCTCTCAGGGACTGACACCGAGCCATGAATCCATAGGCTTTTGGCTCCTGGCATGTCTCATCGTCAAACTTGTAGAAATTGGATGTTATTTCGAGCATAGGAAGAGGAAGGGATTTGAAGTAGCTCAATAGCCTCCATTAGTGTCAAACACTAACAGTTTAAAGGCTACCAACACCCACTCACGCTATAACCCACATGGATATTAACTACCTTTGCAGATTGAAACCTTGGCCTATTGTCCTTGACGAGAAACAGTACAAGGAACAAAAGTCATTTCACCCCTCAGTGCCCAGAGAACTGTTATCGACTGAGCTTTACGTGGAACTAAAACACTCCTTTTGCCTGGGTAATCCAATCTCGATCTTATTTTTTCCTATTTAGGTCAAAGCGGCACCTATATTAGTCAAGGTCAACTACAAAAGCCAAAGTGTGATGTGCTTACTAAGCCCTGTGCTACTTATAAAGTAGCTGCTAAGCCATGGACATCTGCTGCAATAAGCTGCAGTGACACAGCTTACCGTGATCCCAAAAGGTCAAGGACGGAAGCCCTGATCTGGAAGCATCAATTTATCAGCCTTGTATTTTGCTTCCCATACCTACCAAATTCTAGGCCCACTTAATGGGGAGAGAGGTGGTTTCAGACAATGTTTGGCCATAAAAACTAGGACCTATACCATGGAGTGATAATGCCACTCAAACAAAGCAGAAGCACAATACAAACAGAGGCAAGGCTGCATCACCAATCAGAGAAAGGGTGCACAGCTCTCCAGGCTTAGCACTGAGTCTATATTGGTGAGTCAAACTACGATCATGTGTATCAATATGGTATTTAAGGTTTAGTACAAGGGAGTAATAATACCACCAACAATATCAAGATAATAATAAGAAAAAAGATGTTCAGAAAAAAAAGTGGGTTTTTTTGAGAGGTAATATTTAAGTTATTTAGTTTCAGAAATGGGTAGTCTGAGAGGGTTTATTTAAAATAGAGACTAAAGCACAGGAAATAGTAATGCTGGACTTTAGATAAAACAATAAGAGGATAGATAAATATGTGAAATTATTTTTAAAAGGCTCAAAATCAATGCATGGACAATAAATAAGTAAATAAAATGACAAGCTTAGCTTGGTAACATCACTAAGCCTATCTAATTTTGTTTCAGAAAAGACCACATCTCTCATAAGAAATATCACATCCCTTAGTTGTACACAGACCAAGGAGTGATGTAAGTATTTCAGCTGACGTCAGTAGAAATGGCAGTTGACCTAGTTACTAAAAATGATATGTGTATATTACATTGAGAAATCATAGATTACATTTTTCATATTCATAAAGTCAGCCTTGTACCTTAGTTGTTTATAGAAAGTATCTTTTAGTTTTCTGCCTGGGTGGTATTGAAGAAATAATGCTATTCTAAGAAATATGTACCCTACACATTCAGATTCCAACACATACCATTTAATCTATACATATAATACTATATATGTTATATATATATTAGTGATCATGGTTTAAAAACGGCTAAACTGGGGTTTTCTTTTTTCTTTTTTAATATGAGGACCGTCAGATTTACATTCATTTCCTTTGTTCATTCAACAGTTCTTTGTCTTTGGACACAAAAAGGTTTCTGTCGAGTAAATAAGCAAGGTAATGAATGCATAGCACCTAGCACAATGCCTGCAACACAACCAGCTCTTACACACTCAACTCCATTCACTTTCAGGGGCTCATTGTGATCAGTTAGCATCTATGTCAGGGTTAATGCTCTCAGGGTTGTTTTTTCAATCATTTTCTCATCATTAAAATTTAAAAGATAATTTTGCTGATGAGGCCAATTTAAAGAAGAGCGAGATGGTCTCAATGTTTGGTTATAAAAAATCAGCCATGTATACATGGAGTGAAGTCCCCCATTTAAAAACAGCAATAGGGCGATACACACATAGGCGAGCCTGCAAGCCCAATCAGAGAAGGGGTGAGCAGAAGGTGTCTGGCTTGGCAGTGAGTCTACATTGGTGAGTTAAACACAGCGCATGCGTATCTATGTGGCGTTAAGGGTTTAGTGCAAGGAGATAGTAACACCACCAGCAAACAGCACAACAAGAAAAGGAAGGTATTTTATATGAAAGTGAACAAAATACTAAACTGAGCTAAGGCTCAATAGGAACTAAGGCCAACACCAATGCTGTAGATAGTGACAAACATAAAATGATACTAGCATTCTTGCGATTCTAAACAATCATTACTTATTTTTTGTATGTACCTAAAAGTTTAAAAATGGTTGTAGTAGTTTTATAATGTCGAATAATGGAAGAAGTATAACATGAACTCTGGTTTTTGTTTGGTGTTTTAATATTTTATTGTGTTTTGGGTAAAAGTCTGCGGAGCAAATTGGCTGCCATTCAACCCCTCCAAAGGTAGTTTTCTGAGCTGGATCGAAATCCTCCAAAGGTAACAGCTCATTTCACCATTCCTTCTCTATACTGACAATTTTCATTTATCCTACTTTCCCATCCCTTCCCGCCTTCTGAGATTTATCTTTGGGAAAATGTAGCCCTTTTGATCTCATCTAATAGATTACTCTAAAGAGTGCAAACCTCGCTAGTGTCCTGCTCCAGTGATGTTGCTGTTTGCTTGTTCAATACTATTGATTGGGTTCTAGTCACAGAGAGCCAATGCACAGCAGACTGACACACTGTCCTGTCCTGCCTCCTCCTTACCACTGTTCTTATGCTTGAGCCATCATTGCAGGCACTCCGTCAATCCATCTTGCCAAACATGGTGCCTCTTTGCATGCTCTGGTCTACCTTGATAACCTGTCTGAAGTATGTGAGATGAGTCTCACGGGTCTTGCTCTAAAGGAGCATTTTGGTTGTACTTCCTTTGGCCATCCATGCTACTTTGGATATTCTTTACCAGCAGCATAATTCAAACCCATCAGCTCTTCTTTGGTCTTCCTTATTTATTGTCCAACTTTCACATGTATAAGATGCAATTGAATATACCATGGCCTGAATCAGGTACACCTAAGTCCTCAAAGTAATATCCTAGCTCTTCAACACTCAAGAATGGTCTTGTCAAGCAGATTTGCCCTTCTTTTGATCTCTGTACTGCACTTAGTGATGAAGATCAAGGATAGTAGTCTGCAATATGGATCACAACTTACAATACAGAAAACAAAAATCCTCACAACATCGCGATAAAAGGAGAAAAGATAGAAGCTGTCAAGGATTTCATCTTGCCTGGATCCACAATCAATGCTCAAAGAAGCAGCAGTCATGAGATCAAATGATGCATTGCATTGGGTTCCCTTATAGGATTGTCTTTGTCTGAAAATTGAGCTAATGCATGAATTTTAAACCAAATCTCTATTTCAAATCTCAAATTCCATCATTGTGACCCTGTGGATCTTATTTAAGTGCCCTAGTTTCCTCATCTGAACAAATGAAGATAAGAGCAATATCAATCTGTGAGGTCTTCAACTTGTGAAACAAAATATTTAACACTATGAGCCACTCAGAACCCAATCCAGTATGTTTTCAATTCTGTGTCCAATTTATTGATGCTATGATTATAGTATCTTAACTTATTTTCAAAAATTGGCTGTAGTCATAAAACTTCAAAGCTTTAAATGACCTCAGAGAGAATTATTTAAGATAAACTCTACCTTTAAATCTAAAGCATGGAGAGGCTGCGTATAGACTTCAAGGTCTAGGAATCGATGGATGGTCAATATAGATTGGAACATGGGTCTCCCAATTCCCCAATGTGCCCTTTTACTATGTTACTACCGCATGAGGGAAACAGCAGTCTTGCATTGAATATATAACTTGAACAGTGCCTTAGAAAATAATGGTGAGGAGATAAAGATGTAAAAGTTTATATTGAAGTATAGTAACACCTTCTCTTAGAGTGACTGACATAAATGTTTTGCAATATTAATATTCTCATTTCTTTTGACTCATTAGGTTTTCTGCTAATTGAAATTAAGATGGGAGAAATCAAGAGGTAGTAAGAGTGAAAAATAATTTTTAAATGCATCAGATTAAGATTCGGTTAACCCCAAAATCACACAATTGATAGAACTTTCTGTTGGCAGCAAGCCACCTTCATGTTGCTGTTTCCAGGTCTCATGTTTAATGCAGGCTTCTATATCTTTTATTTGTCATAATTTTTTACATGTTTAAGAAAAAATATTTTACTTGCCATAGCTATAAAATTTGCATATAGTTTTCTAAATAAAATATTGTATGCTGTTATTATTAAATGTTGTTGAGTTATTTCCGAATCATAGCGACCTGGATAAATGGGCGGGAACAATGCAGGGTCCTGGGCCAAACTCACAAATGTTCCTGTGCTTGGGAGCACTGTCGCCACCACCGTGTCAATCCATTTCATTGAGAGCTTCCTCTTCGTCTCTGCTCTCGACTTCACCAGGCCTCCCATAGAGACTGGCTTCTCCAGAGAGCATATTCAAAGGGCAGGAGATGCTAAAGACCATCCATCTTTGCTGGATGCATCTGTAATGCTTCCAAGACTGAATTATTGGTCCTTTGTCAGTACTTGGTGCTTTCAATATCCTTCACCAGCACCGTAATTCAAATGTGGTTCGGCATTGAGAATGTTTCAGTTCCTACGAATTAATAAATACTTATTGAATAAACGTTAAATGGATTATCAAAACAAGTCAAGCATTTTTAAAAATAGGAAAGCCTGGACACTTATCATAGATCTGCCATATGAATCCTCAAGTTTCTTGAGGTTCGTGCAAATAAAGTTAAGCAAACAAGTAAAAAAAATAGACTATAGCATACACACACACCAAAACAAACATAAAAACCTCCCAAATAACAATGATTCTAGAGAAAACAGCTATAGACTATTCACAAATGGACTAATTTCTGAATATTTCTAAATATAGGTGATCTATTCTTTTATTTCTTGTATTTTTGGTCTGTGCATTCACTTTTATTGGAGATATTTCTTTTATTTTTAAATAATTTTATTAGGGGCGCATACAGCTCTTATCATAATCCATACATACATCAATTGTTTAAAGCATATTTGTACATTCATCTCCCTCATCGTTCTCAAAACATTTGCTCTCCACCTAAGCCCTTGGCATCAGCGCCTCATTTTTCCTCCTCCCTCCCCTCTCCCTCCTCCCTCAAGAATCCTTGATAATTGATACATTATTATTTTGTCATATCTTGCCCTGTCCAACGTCTCCCTTAACTCACTTTTCTGTTGTTCATTCCCCAGGGAGGAGGTCATATGTAGATCCTTGTAATTGGTTCCCCCTTTCCAACCACTCTCCGTCTACCCGGTGATCCTCTCTATGGTAGCTTCTGTGGATGCTGCTGCAGATGGGTTAATGAGGAGAGTTTAGGCTTGGCCTACACTCTGTAGGTCAGAGTAGAACTGTGCTCCACGGCATCTTCAACAGACGCCTTTTTGAAAGTAGGATTGCCAGACTTTTCTCTTGGGACACTCTGGGTGGGTTTGAATTGCTCACCTTTGGGCTAGCATCTGAACATTTTAACTTTATTTTTACCACCGGAGACCCTTGGCTGAATACTATTTGTTATGAAGTTACACAAATCTCCAAGACTTTTAATATGCAATCTTAAAGGTAAAAGAGATTTTGTGATTGTGAATAAGTTATTTTGAGATGAGGATACATTCTAGATAATCTTGATTTTCCCAATATCATCAAAAATGCACATTAAGAAAGGGGGGGAAGATCAAATGTGAGAGAAGATGATATTAGGGCAGATAATATTGGACTGATATAGCCAGTATCCAAGGAATTCTGCCATGGCTGGAAGCAGGAAGATGCAAAATTTCCAAGACTGGAAAATTCAGAAGGAATCATCCCAGCCAACATCTTGATTTTAGATTCTTCAGGTTCATTATAGAAATCTGACATCTTAAACTCTATGAGTAAAAATTTACATTGAGCCCGTATATTTGTGATGAATGTTCTAGCAGCAATAGACAACAATACTGTATGCCACTATCAGCAAGATTTAATATTTGTTGTACGTTTATTTCTAGCGTCAGCTACTCTGTTAGAATCTTTTCACACAAATTTGATACTTTGATTTTGGAAATTAGGTGAGGCAGCTATGAATACATTAACTTTAGATAGAAAAATGTATCTACAGAGGTTCAATGACTTCCCGCTAGTCTCCTGGCTAGTGCAGCGTAGAGCACGAATGCAGACATGTGGAGTTTGGTTACCATCACTGCTGCAACCGGTTGCCTCTTCTGCCGGGCCTCTCCAAACTCTTCTCGGAGTCGCTTCATCATTGATTTGGGATGGAAGCTTTGGTCAGAAAAGGCCATTGTTTCACATGAGCTCAGACATTACAGTAATGAATTGAGCCAATCTAGAATAAGCTCCTGGTACGTGGCAGGGATTTGATTAGATGGCAGAGCACTCAGGGTAATGAAACCAATAGGGCTCCCAATCTTGACCACTTGGCATTGTTGTTAATTCCCATTAAGTGAACGCCAACTCATAGCAACTCCATGGACAACAGAATCAGGACCTGGGCCACCTGCATGGTCTTTGACGTGCTTAAGTCCATAGTTTCAACCAACATCTTTTGAGTGCTTTCCCATTTCGAAGGTCCATCTTTCAGCCCCAACGTCTGCCCTGGTCCATTTCCTGTGGTTAATTTCCAGAACTAGTCGCCCGAACTTTCCTTTGAGTCTCTTCCAGTGTGGCAGCTCCTCCAAAGCTAGCTTCCAAGGGGACTCTGCTGATGTTTGAGTGACTGGGAGCATCGTTCCCAACCTGCAAACTGAGAGGCAGGTGGCGATGGCCAGTATGCGATCAAAGCATCCCTTAGTGGCACTTACTGCGTTTTCCGTGAGTGTTCAGCACCAATTTAATGTTCTCATTGGCTGTTTTTTAGCTGTTTTTCTTTATCCTGCGTAATGTACTGCTAGTACTAGGTCACCACGCAGGCACAGTGTGCAGGCCGGCCATGCCAGTTTTCAGAAGGTTGCTGTTTGAAGTCGGTGAGGAGGACTCTTAGAAATCTGAACATTCAACCTGTAAAGACCATTTTTCTTGTCATACTGCCACAGAAATTTAGCATTCCACCATTCTTTATGGGCGGAACCGCTTTTAATTTTCAGTTCCTTTGCTCCCAGGAAAGGAAAATAAATTAAGCAGCTTCTCCGTTTGTTTTTAAACATGAAGGAAAGTTTCAAGTGAGGCCCTTGGGAGAATAGAGACTTTCTAAATGAGGCAGCAGTGATTCAGGGGACAGATTCACAACCAGGGAGGAAAGCAAAAGAACCCTTTTAGAGAAACAAAGGCTTCCTTCTCGCCTCTCTCTTCTTTCCTTATCTTAATGGTTTTGAGTCAATTATTTTACTATCTTATGTTAAATGGAAACAAAAGGCTGCATTAGTAAATATAGAGTTATAAGCATAATTACATAAAACATATTGCACTTGAATTTTCTCAATTCTTTTTATAGTAAATTTGAGCTCATTATATACAGCTGAAGCTATTGATTCTATTTCTATGGATTCTAAGTCATTTCTTGCAATATATCTATTGTTCCCCCTTTTAATTAACAGTGGGCATATAATGCAGTATAAGCAGTATTGATTCCATCATATTAATTCACCACTAGCTCAGAGACATAGCACTTTATACTAACCACACAAACCCCACTGCAAGGCCAAGAAGAAAAAGCTCTATGGGATGCACTGCAGTGTCAGTGAGATTTCCTAACTGGGATCTGGAAATGTGGGCTTTGCTTTTTCTGAGTTAAGTGTGTTGCACTAACAATTATGAAATAAAGATTTTAGTGGACTTTTTTTAGTAACAATGCACCAGGTCTCTGGTTCATGCTGCATTTATTAAGAATAGCAAATTGATTTTTTATTTGCTGTTCTCCAGTGCTCCCTGGGAGGAAAGACCTTTGGATTCTAGGAGGCACACAACAACTCCTGCTTAAAGTTAGGTTGCCACCAGAAGTCTTACTGTAGCAAAGTCTTCCTAGGATTGCTAGTGATTAAATACAGTAAGGTCTCACTCTTCCTTTGTCCTTGTTTTGTTGGATAGTCGGGGCTAGGCTTCTAGGTGGCAGAATCTCTTCAAACACACTCACTACTGTAGAGTCCATGCAAACTCATTGCAACCCTTGTAGGACAGGGTAGAACTGCCCCTGGTGTTTTCTGAGACTCTCACTCTTTACAGGTGTAGAAAGCCTCCTCATTATCCTGCTGTGAAAAAGGTAGTTTTGAAGAGCTGATTTGGAAGTTAGCAGCCCAACAAGAAAAGAAACCCACCACGCTGTCAGGTCACCCAAAGGAACTCAAACACTTCAGTTCTCAAATCTTGACTCCGTATAGGAATTTGGGTTTAAGAAACACTATTGAAGGATTAACACTATTGGCTGGCAAGCAGAGGACTTGAAACACACCTCAATCAATGGAAAGCAGAAGTTCTCAACCTGTGGGTCAAGAACCCTCTTGGAGTTGAACAACCCTTTCACAGGGGTTGCCCAATTCTTAACAGTAGCAGAATGACAGTTATGAAGTAGCAACAAAAATAATTTTATGGTTGGGAGGGGGGTGGGATCCACCACAACATGAGAAACTTTGTTAAAGAGTCACAGCATTAGGAAGGTTGAGAACCACTGATGTAGAGGAAACCAAAATTCTCATAATTGGATAGATGGCTTCATGGTAAATGGAAAAAAGATGGTAATTGTTAAGTATTTTATTTTATTTGAACCCACCATCAAAGCTCATGTAGGCATCAGTCCAGAAATCAAATTCCAAATTGCACCAGGCACATCTGCACAAAACCCATTTAAAGTGTTAAAAAGCAACGCTGACACTTTAAGAACTGAAGTGTGCCTGATACAAGTCACTTGGCTTTCCAGTGCCTCCTATGCATGTGAGAGTTGGACAGTGAATAAGAAGGACTGCCAAGTAACCAATGGCTTTGAATCGTGGTGTTTTCAATATTACTGGATTCCTTCAAATACCATGCATTGCCAGAAGTACAAACCAATCTGTCTTGGAGGAAGTAAAGCCAGAATGCTCCTTAGAAGCAAGGATGTTGGGATTTCATCTGGCATACTTTAAACAATCTATCATGCTTGGTAAAGGAAAGGGTCAGATCAAAACAAGAAGACTTCAACAAGATGAATTAATGCAGTGATGACAACCATGGGCTAAAATATAACAAAGATTGTAATAGGTGATGCAGGACTGGGCATTATTTTGGTCTGTTGTACATAGGGTGGGTGTCAGTTGGGGAACATTCCAAGCTACTTAAGAACTATAGTAACCTATTGGTGTCACTGTCATATAGGCACTAGACTGCTAACCACAAAGTCAGCAGTTCACACCCCACAGGCCCTGCTGGGAGGAAAGATGGGCCTTCTGCTCCCATAAGCTTTACATTCTCATAAACCCTGTCTGGAGTCATTGTGAGGTCAAATAGGCTTGATGGCAGTGGTTGGGTTTGGATTTATTTAGAAGAAACCGCCCTGTACTCAATTTTATCTCTCAAAAATCTTATCTCCCTTGATAGGGAGAAGAGGATAGTATAGATTGCAAATATTTCTAGGACTGAGAGATAATAAAATAGGTCAAATATTTCTAGGTCAGAAAAAAAATGGCCTAAGACTGAAAGAAAATCAAAAGCCTGATCTAAGTGGAATGGAAGAAAAAAATGGGGAAATGATACTAGGATCCATGCAGTAATGAAAACAACATTTAATGTAAAAGACTTTCAGCAGTTGTGCACTGTCTCTGAATGCCACATTAGGATTATAGTAATCTGAGAGCAAACACAGTAACAATGGTAATTTTAAAAGTGGTACCATATAAAGAAAACGAACATCCTCACAACAGAACTACTAGGCAGGCATCAGGGATTTTGTTTTTATTCGAATCACATTCATGCTCATAGAAAGAGTAGCCAATCAAAGAAGGTGCACTAATGAATGTGCTGCACAGAACACAATCTCTTTACAGTGTTGGCGAGCAAGGAAGTCACCTTGAACATTAAGGTGTCCCTGACCAACACCGTGATATTTTCAGTGGCCTCATGTGCATCTGGAATTTGGACAATGAATATGATAGACTGCAGAGGCACTGAAACATTTGTGGCATTGGTGAAAGAAGGTGAAAGTATTATGGCCCGCCAAAGGAGCAAACATGTCTGTTTTGGAAGAAGTATGGTGTAGAGTGACTGTTCTGAACGTGGTGCTTCTACCCAAATCACTGGAACTCTCACCAAGTTATTCAGGGGGATTTGGTCAGCAGGGCCTATGGGGTTGGGGAAGTCCTTGTTACCACCTCTCTGGCTATAAGGCTGAGCCATCTTTGAAGCAGGAGAGGGAGAGACAGACAGAAAGAGAGAGAGAGAGAGAGAGAGAGAGAGAGAGAGAGAGAGAGAGAGAGAGAGAGAGAGAGAGAGAGAGGCAGGCTGCAGGACATTGGAAGAGCCTGTTCCAGATCTCTGTGTGAAGAACTAGAGGCCATGACCCGAATTTCCAAGACTAAGGCACGGAGCCTAGGATACAGGGCAAGGGAAGCAATGCCAAGACCCTGGGTCTGAGAGACGGACAGGTAGGTGGGCTTCCTGATGTGTGGAGGCAGCGGCCAATAAACCATGTGGCTAAGAGGCTGAGGACCAGAGAGAGATTTGGTTGCTGACTGAGGAGAGGCCTTGCTGTGAACTGTATCCTTACTGCTTATTGATTGTGACTTGTGGTAATCTATTAATTTCCCTGATAAAATGCCCTAATTGTGAGTAATTGAAGAGAGCATGTTAAAACTACCTTACATGAGGTGGAACTGCCTTGCAAGATGCGGAGCTACCTTACAAGATGAGGAACTTCTTTGCAAGATGCTGAATTACATCCCACCTGTGAACATAAGGGACTCCATTTTGAGAGAGACTAAAAGCCCAGTAAGAAATGCTGAATCTTTAAGACCCCAGACACTATCTCTTTTGATAGCTGGGCTTGAAGGTGAACAAGCGGCCATCTAGCTCAGAAGCAAATAAGCCCACGTGGAAGAAGCACACCAGCCAGTGCGATCACGAGGTGCCAAGGGACCAGGTATAAGGCATCATGCAAAAAAAAAAAGATATAAGTGTGTGTATGTATGTGTATATGTGTGTGTGTGTGTGTGTGTGTATACCATATTAAATGAAGGGGGAAGTACAGAGTGGAGACCCAAGGCCCAAGTGTCGGCCAATGGAGATCCCCTCATAGAGGGGTTTAGGAGAGGAGATGGGTTAATTAGGGTGTGAGGTAGTATCGAGGAAGAACACAGCTTTCCCCCAGATCCTGGATGCTTCTTCCCCCAACTACCATGATCCAAATTCTACCTTGCAGGGCTGGATAGGACAGAGGCTGTACACTGGTACATATGAGGGCTGGAGGTACAGGGAATCCAGGGTGGATGATACCTTCAGGACCAAGGGTGTGAGGGACGATGCTGGGAGAGTGGAGGGTGAGTGGGTTGAAAAGGGGGAACTGATTACAAGGATCCACATGTGACCTCTTCCCTGAGAGAGGGACAGCAGAGAAGGGGGGAAGGGAGACTCCGGATAGGGCAAGATATGACAAAATAATGAGGTATAAATTACCAAGGGCACATGAGGGAGGGGGGAAAGGGGAGGGAGGGGAAAAAAAAAAGAGGACCTGATACAAGGGGCTTAAGTGGAGAGCAAATGCCTTGAGAATGATTGGGGCAGGGAATGTATGGATGTGCTTTATACAATTGATGTATGTATATGTATGGATGGTGATAAGAGTTGTATGAGTCCCTAATAAAATGTAAAAAAAGAAAATAGGAGAAAAAAATGATTAGGGCAAAGACTGTACAGATGTGCTTTATACAATTGATGTATGTATATGTATGAACTGTGATAAGAATTGTATGAGCCCCAATAAATTGTTTTAAAAAAATAAAATTAAAAAAAAAAAAGAAATGCTGAATCACTGCAGACTCACAGAAAACAAGTAAACTACCTACCTGAGCAGCACTGAAAGCTTCCCAGACACATCTGGGGAACCCTGATAAGACCTTGAATGACATCAAAGAGCCAGCAAGACCGCCTATAAAGGGCCCAGGCAGAAAGACTGAACTCAGAGTGTTGGAACCAAGGAGGAGACATCAGCTCCTGCTCTTTCCAACCGCACCCGGGTGAGCCCACCGAGGAAGGCAATGCGTAATGGGACTAAGCACCAGTAACTGATATGATGCTGAATTCATCTTGTGGTACCCTGATAGCTAATGACTTAAGTTAATTTTAAGATTTTTAGATTGTTTTATGTGTCTTTGAAGTGCATAAACCGAGCAATCAAAAATGTCAAAGAGCGTTAAGTAATTATTGATCATGCCTTTTGGTAGCAGTAAATTCTGTGAGTTCTCTGATCCTTCCAATGGAAGTATGGTGTGGTGGGAGGAGCCATTGGTGTCAGAGTAGGTAAAGAAGGAAAAACATGGATACATGTGTGATACCTGACCCTTGGCAATAGAAACACCACAGGAGGTCAGGTAGACCCCACCCCACCCACCCATGGCTGGTACTGCATACCTGCAGAATGCTCCTTAGAGGTCAGGGTGATGAGACTTTGATGTATTTGGGACATGTTATTAGGGGAGATCAGCCCTTGGAAATTGACCTCATGCTTGATAAAGTGGAAGGTCAGTGAAAAAGAGTAAGCCTCCATGAGATGGACTGACACAGTGGCTGTCACAATGAACTCAAACTTAACAATGATCATGAGGTTGTTGCAGAGCCTGGTTTCTATTCAGTTGTGTGTAGGGCAGCAATGCCGGCACCTGGCAACAGGAGCAACTTCATTGGCTGTGGTTCCATCCACCTTCACCTCTAGTGTTGCTGCTTTTCACATAATAAAGGTCTACAATGCACCTGGTCCTTCCTAGTACCCTGTCCAGATTTTTAATTTTTCAGGTCAAGCATTTTGCTTACCTAGAAATGCCTCTTGGGAAATAGGGATAGGTTACTCCCCATCCCAACACAGGTCATTTTTCTGATGCAAAAAATAAACCCAAAACATGAAGAAGATAAAAAAGAGCATTGTCACTGAAAAATCCATTTTCCTGAAAAAAAATAGAGATGATAACACCTACTTCCTATGATTATGAAAATCAACCATAATAAGGAACACAAATGCCTGACACTTGGCAAGTGTTCATGAAGTGACAGCTGTTATTTTATTAGTTTGTTATTGTTGATTATAGCAATCCTTTGAAAACAATATGCTGTGATTGTAGTTTCTCCTAGGCAAAGATCTGCAGGACTTTTTCATTTCTTTCAAATGCTTTTGCATAGCCTGAAAGGAAATAGCAGGGGAAACAAACGTATAAATTCAGTCTGTCCCTGTCACAGACCCCTGCCATGAGGTGACTCAACATTAGATCCCTAAACTTTCAGGGAAGGGTCTTGAAGCCGTCATATTTCTAGGAAAAGTCATTACGAGTAAATCCCTGAATGCCCGGTGCATCACCAAAAATCCTGTTCAAATACTGGAAGCTAGTTCCCTTTAAATAAAACCAATTTCAAAAAACAAGTTATCTGGACAATAATGCTAATATGCTATGATTATATCATTTAAAGGGAAATCCTATCTTCTAGTGTAATGCCTTTTAACTTCTAAAGCGTTTTAGCTATGCGCTGAAAGGACTTTACTTTGGGGACTCCTGAGTGTCCTGTGGCTTCTGGAAAATGTGGGAAGTTGTAGAGTATTCTTAGTGAGCAGGAAAAGCCAAGTTAAAAAAGAATAATCATTCTTCGCAAATTAAAAAAAATCACAGAAACAGGACTCAAGTGTTCGGATATACAATAATATGTTGTAATTTCTTTCCTCCTCAACAAACACTTTCATAGAATGAGATGAAGGATCATGGATGCTAAAAAATGGTCATGTCCTAACACGTAGGATCTGCGAACATGTCCGTTAAATGGAAATAAGTCATTCGGGTGGTAGATGTTGAGTTGAAGATGCTGATCAATGAGGAGCAACTCTCCTCTGGTCCACACGAGATTGTCAAGATTTGCTGACAAAGGACACATCTCTATCGTCCTCAATACTAAACACAAATGTGGGTTTCATTAGTATGTACATATTTCCCACCACACATGTTTACCTCTCCCAGAGTCATAGATATATCCTTACAATGCCAATGGCCTTTTCCCTGGCTACACTTGATCTCTCTTAAAGTTAATGAGTTCATTTGTCTTCCATTAAGTTCATCATCCACAGGAAGGTAAGAGAATCATCTTTACTTTGTAATACTGCCTATATAAGGGACACAAATAAAAGATGCATCCCTACATAGGCCTTAGGGATGGTTAAAATATGACTGAATAATTCCAACAAATTTTAAATAATTGGGCTGATACCTGAAAGTGGAGGTGAAAGAGTCCACCTAAATGTGTCATCAGTCAAGATGGTGATGTAATTAGGAATTGAAGAGGAGGCTGGAATATTGGAAAACAATGCGGAAACTTTGTCTTTTTCTAATCTTCAATGCACTTTCGACTTAAAGAGATTCGTACTCTCTATTTCAACCTGTAGTTTTCCTTGCATTGGCTTCCTTAAAGCTTTCCAATCGAATTACTGAGGGTTGCCAGGAGTCAAATTGACGTGATGGCAGTGAGTTTGGTTTTTATTAAGACTCCCATATGTATGCACTCTGTCAGGCAAATTGGTGTTAGGTGCAGTCAACTGGACTCTAATTCTTGACAACAGCAGTTGTTGGTGTCAGCAGATGTGGTAGTTACATCATCTGGTGTCAATCTGAGTATTAAGAGTGTAGGGTGAAGTCTAGCCTGTCAATCAGGACAGAGCCAATGTGCCTTCTGTGTGGACATAACCTTCTCCTGAGGGTCCTGGGAACTTCTGGTATTCATCCTTGGATATGTAAAATTATCTATCTCTCTCTCTCTATCTCTCTCTCTCTCTCTCTCTCTCTCTCTCTCTCTCTCTCTCTCTCTCTCTCTCTCTTTCTCTCCTCACTCCCTGAGAAGCTACCCTGAGGCAGTCAGAGTTTCAGAGCTGAAGGAACCACATGGAGATCCCTGAAAGTGCTGAGATGCTTACAATGCCACTGGAGCCACTAGACTTCCTACCCACTGGACTGTGATCTTCCTGCATTTAGCGTTATTGCATGTGTTTCATGAGTCTGAAGAGGACTTTATAGATTGGTCTTGTATATAGACCTCTTTCTTATACAGATATGAGTGTTTATGAATTTGTTTCTCTAGTCTACCCAGACTAACACAGCAGATGGCATCTAGTCAGTTCCAACTCAAAACCGCTGTGTGTACCACAGGACAAAACGCTGTCAGTTCCTGTGCTGTCCTCACAACAGTGCTGGGCTTGAACCCATTATTGTGTCAATCCACCTGGCTCATGATCTTTCTCTTTTTCATTGACCCTCTACTTTGCCAAGAATGATATCTTTCTCCAGGGATTGATTCCTCTTGATATTTCATGCACATAGGTGAAACAAAGACCCACTCACTATTCCTGCATCTGGCAAAGCCACTTCCAAGGCAGATTTGTTCCTTCATGGTGAAGTCTGTGGTGTATTTAATATTCTTAACCCACACCATGATTGAAATGCACCATTTTTTCTGCAGTCTCTCTATGTGATAAACTAAGAATAGTAACAAGTGTTTGAAGTAGGAAGCTCTTTGATATCTCTGGGCAATAGTCTTGCTTACTCTCTCAAATCTCTTTCTGGACACTGAATTTGGTCTGTACTTCAATATTCATAGTGTACAATGACTTCATCCTTACCAAGTTTAAGAGCTCATCCTGGCCAAAAAGAACGGTCACAGAAAATAAAACTCTTGGAATGGTCAAATATAGATATGAGTAAGTCCAAACAGAATTGCTATAAAATCCTAGAAACTTTTATTAACCAAAAATCAAAGTGTGAAGTTATTGTTTTTCACCATGCTCCTCCTCTGGCCCTGCACAGTTCTGAAGGCAGTGTCTCCATCTCTCTACTCCTTCCCTGGAGAAGTCTGCACTCTGATCAATACCACAGCAAAATAGCCATTTTTGGCATCCTCAGGGGTCTAAAACAATTGTCTTGTTAAATGATCTTTGAGTTTGGGAAGCAAAAGGAACTCTGAAGGGAAAGAAGACAGCGGTAGGGTAGATGGGAAAATGTTTTCCAACAAATTTCTCATAGAACAGCCCTGGCTACTTTGCAAAAACAGTACCATTGGCATGATGGGAGGCAGAGTGGGGAATAGGGGTGGGGTGAGGGGTCCTTGGCATGGCTTTCTGTCCCTTTTCTTATAAATGCAGTTAGTAATTTTTTCAAACTTCTTCTTAATAAGCCCAATGATCTTCCTGTTGCCTTCCAGAGAGTTCATGAAATTGTCCCTTTGAGGTCCCACCATATAGTCACCATATCCTTCTAAGATGAGCTTGTTGCCTTGGAATGAACCTGTCCAGCCAACTTTCTTACCTCTCACTGTGCTGAATAGACCTTCTTGCAAGGCACACTTCTGAGTAAAAGTTCCGTGCATTATGGGGAGAACTCTGCCATTTGCTGAGGACAAAGGCATGTTTAAGCATGATTTGTATGGGATACATTAGTGCATGTATGGGCTGGAATCCCAGTAATAACATGTCAAGCCTTACCCTACCGTGAAAAATCTTTAGAAAAACACTTAATTTTTCATTTTGCCTCTACTCTGTACAACCATGTTATTTTAGGAGCCATTGAGTCAGTTTGAACCCATAGGGACCTTATGCACAACTGAACAAAACACTCCCCAGTCCTGTGCCATGCTCAAAATTGTTCTTACATGTGAGACTCTAGTTGCAGCCACTGGGTTAATCCATCTCCTTAAGGGTCTCCCTCTATTTTTACTGCTTCTTTAACATAGCTGAGCAAAACTAGACCTTTTGTCCCCAGTGCCTGGCAAGACACAGTGTGTGGATGCTGAGCAAGTGGGAGGTAGCGTCAGGGCTGTGAGTAGTCAGGAATTTATCTAGAGAACTCAGCAGATACCCCTCGTGAAAGAATTTCAAAACAGATTCGGCATGTATGCCTTAAACACCATCGTACCTTTAATATCCCCCTGTCTTTTTAAAACGCCTCCGCTCTTGTCTTTGGAATTTTGGGATGGAAGTTTGTGTCTCTCAGAAAGCACTGGCTTAAATGAGGTCCTTTATGTGAAAACGACAAAGTTAGTAACACGAGGCTCCTGAAAATCCAATTCTAATTTGTCTGCATCTGCAGCTACATACATCTTCCTCCCCTGCTCCTCCGGACTATGACAGACGACAATAACTGAGACAGCATCGCTGCTAACTAGTCAGACGGGGCTTTCCCCTGACACTGCGCAATCATCCCGAGCCCAGATAAATTCAATACTTTTATATGAAAACGCAGGCCTGGTGAAAACACCACCGCAGCTTGTCCCTGGGAACCTCTTGCTGGCAGTTGTTCATGGATGATTAATTGCTTTGATTCCGGAGCCTGTGGTGCCGGTCACTTAAGTTGAAGCTTATGAAAGTACCAGAATCTAATTCGCTCACATACAGTTAACTTCTAATTATTCTGTGTTTCTTTTTCTCTTGTCCCTTAGTGTTTCAAAGAGCATAATGGCTCTTCGACTGTAAAGTTGCTAATCTGGGGATGCCCGTATTCCTGCCAGCTTCAATTTCCCTCCTTAAAGATTGATCACTTTGAGGTTCATTTATTCTCACATGTCTTCCATTCGTCTTTTATTATTCCTTTCATTGGTTTTTATTGTTATCGTACTTGTTATTTTCTGGTGGTTCTCTTTAAGGGTGGGGAACTCAGGACAACCTGATGGCGTAACAAAGTCTCCTCAAGCAGAGATGTGTATGCAATATTAAGCACCACACCCCTCCTTTCATTCTTTGACTGGTTCGGGTTTAACTGAAAACAAAATAGACACTTTTTGCACGTACATTTGCTCGGTATTTTTGGACACTTGCAGTTTATTTCAATCATACAAACAATATATCAAAAAATAAAAGTAAAAAAAATAAATCTCAAAACTGTAATATTTGACCGGATATGTAATCTCATAAAAGGATTACAGTTCATGTTGCAAGAGAGGGGGCGATGAAAGTCGCAGGAGAATTGTAAAACAGGAGCAGCCACACAGACCGTGGGAAAGAGTGATTTGGGAGGGGGAAGGGACACGCATATCAATATCCAACGTAATGCAAGGTGGACGACCAGCATGTTAATTCACGCACGTTTATTCAATCAACCATTTTCCTTTCATTGTTTTCTCCATCCCAGCATCTCTGTCAGATGCTGAAAACATCAGATGAATCAAACAAATTTCCAGAGATTACATTAAAGACGTAGTAGTAAAGATAAAATTTAGTATTGTAGTGCTATAACAGAGATACTTATTGGGACTAAAATTTAAGGACATCCAGGAATTTGTGGAATCAGAGAAGAATTTCCAGAGGGGGAATTATAACCCAAGTTTTGAATTTGGAATAATTTGGGTAGATGAGTAAAGGAAAGCTGATTTCAGGCAGAATTATTTTGTCCTATGCGCAAAAAAAGTAATGGACTTATATGTTTTGGATACATAATATTCACTGACTCTGCATCAGAATATATAAATAACTCTATTCACCAGAAAAAAATCCAAGTTCCAGCATGTCTCTATGGAAAAACCAAGGAAACTCGAGTTCAGAAGAAGACAGAGAAAATCAGTTATTTATCCAGAACCAACCAACAAGTGGTAGCTTTTAGATGACATAGCCTGGAGTCGGCCAGGTGGAAAGTCAAATGCAGTCTCTGTCAATGACTGGCTGTGTGACTACACCTTTGATCCCTCAGCTTTAAAATGGGATCAATAATATCCACCTCACACCGTCGCAAAGATCAAACAAAACTTGGATGCTGTTAATGTATTTCTGGGGCCCAATAAGAGAGAATGAAATGTTTGTTAGCTGCAATTACTATTGTTCCATCACATATTCCGGATGTTGTTCTCATACATTTGAGCTAGCTTCCAAAAGGATGGTTTTTCAATGTTGCGTGTCCCTTTCTTCGCTTCAGAACCTGTCCTACCTGTGCTACGTATTAACAACACGTGGGGAAGTTACTGCCATTTTCTAGGTTTGCTTAGCTATAAAATTGGGTTAATAATGTCATCCTTGCAGTGTTGTCTGAAAAGGAAATAGCTAAAAGATCTTGCATGGAATATATGTAAATCTCTCTGAATGAAATCCCTTTAAATTAGTCTCTGTTCTGACACACACCATACATACATAACCCGGGTTCTAACCAATGTTCCATGAATTTTTAATCATTTTATTGGGGCTCATACATCTCATCACAATCCATATATATATCACTTGTGTAAAGCACACTATACAGTCATTGCCCTCATCATTCTCAAAATTTGCCTTCCGCTTGGGTTCCTGGAATCAGATCCTCATTGTCCTTTTATCCCTCCCCCTCCCTCCCCGCCCCCCCTCCCTCATGAACCCTTAATAATTTATAAATTATGATTTTATCTTATCTTTTTAAAAACATTTTATTAGGGGCTCATACAACTCTTATCACAATCCATACACATACATACATCAATTGTATAAAGCACATCCGTACATTCTTTGCCCTAATCATTTTCAAAGCATTTGCTCTCCACTTAAGCCCTTTGCATCAGATCCTCTTTTTTTCCCCTCCTTCCCCGCTCCCCCCTCCCTCATGAGCCCTTGATAATTTATAGATTATTATTTTGTCATATCTTTCCCTATCTGGCTTGGAAAGGGGGAACTGATTACAAGGATCTACATGTGACCTCCTCCCTGGGGGACAGACAACAGAGAAGGGGGTGAAGGGAGACGCCTTCAACTTTTACCAATCTGTTCTCCCTTCATTCCCACTCCCCTACCCCACCCTGGTACTGAAATCCAGGTTCATGGCTAGGATTCATGTACTTAGTGAAGCATTTCCTAATATCCGCATTAGGAATCCATCAATTGCTACCTGCTTGTGTACTGCCTCGTGGTTACGCATTTCTTGATTTAAACTGCGTTGTCTTCGGTGAGACAAACAGTTCAACAGGTGGCTCCTCACTCAAAGGTTGGTGGTTCAAAACCATGCAGAGGGCCCTTGAAAGGAAGGTCTGGCAGGCTAGAAGTTCCCACAACTGACAGCCAAGGAAACCTCCTGAGCGAGCACTGCTCTGCTCTTACCCATGGGCTGCCATTTGTAGGAATCAGCTCCACAGCAATGGGCTTTATTTTCCCCTCTAGTTCTAGAGGATGGTTGAACTGTGGCGTCCTCCATCACATTAAAGCGCTGGGTGTGCAGTGTCTGACTCTCCTCTCCCAGACCTACCATTCAATGAGTACTGTATCTGAAATATCTAAGTCTCACTGAATAATCATTGCATTTTTTGGGGAGATAAGTTTATCTTGCTTCAAATTAGGTAGACTGAGATCAACAATTTTTAAAGAGAATTTTCTGTGATTAAAAAACATTTTTTGAAAAACTGTACACTTCAATGTAGGTAGAAGTTTTTATTATCCCTTATTTTCCCCATAACCCCCTAGACTTTAAGATTATCTTTATTAGTGCCACCCAAGAACTAAGGGATGATTTTGTCCTTAATCTGAAAAATATGGGATAATATAATTCTAATTTTTATATTTGAAATAATTCACAGAGAGCAGTTTTTCTCATGTGTATTAACTAAAGATAATAGAGTAAGTGGCAGTTATAGAATAGGTTAGCTATTAAAACATTAAATATTTAAGGTGGACAAGGCCATTTAACTGCTCCAATTGTTATATAAATTGGAAATCCTATACAATTAATGATGCATGGCAGACACATGCTCTCTCTGCTATTGCTCTACACACACTTGATTTCCCTCTGCGACTTAACTGTACCTTGAAGGAGTAAACTACACGAGCCTTTAGAATGAGCTCTTGGATTTAAACCAACTGAAAGTGGCTGTAGATACGCAGACTGACTGGGCTGCTTCGGAATCCACATTTCTGAGTCCCTACATGGGTTGAATCCCAGGTGAATACCCAATGCCCAGAGACTAGATTGTTAACAGCCTTAATATCAGAGGGGGGGAATAAGCATTGCAAAGTGGAATTTAGCAGCTGTATTTAGGATGGACTTAATATCTTATCATTTGATCTCCCTCTGGACCCAATGTGAATTTCTTCTAAAATTTTGTTATTGTCTGCTACCTCTTAGATTGAGGTTATTTTGTTTTATTTGGTCATTGTTGCTGGGTTCTTGTTTGTTGGTTGCCCTGGCTTTGTCTGCTGGTCTCTTTAGGGACACCCAGATGGGTGCACTTATGAGTACAACAGCTGGGCTAAGGATTGCCTGGGGCAGGGAAGGAGAGGGGCATGCCGGGAAGTGGGGAGTCAACATCGCTGGTTAGAAGAAGGAAGGAAAGATTCCCACGATGACTGCAGGGATGATTACACAGCCCTTCTCGACAAGATTAAATTAGTGAATTGTATGACATCCTAATTCTAACTCATTATACACATTGAAAATATATTCTAAATGTTTTAAAGTATTCATAATCACCAACAGCAAAGCTATTGTGTACATTAATATTTCCCCCCTCTAACCCTTTTTTCAGCCTTGAGTCTGGGGAATTTAAGCCCATCTTTAGAAATCACTTGATTAGAGAACAAATGAATCAATTTGTTTGAGGTACCTTTTAAAATATGCATGCATTATTAATGGGGAGCTAATACATATACCATAACCGTCCATAGGTCACTCACATCAAGCAGGACTCTACAGCTGCTCTCAGAATCTGTTTCCAAACATCCCGTTTCTTCCTGAACTCCTTCACCAACATTGGACCCCCACTCCTGCATAAAACCCTTATTCTACGTGCTGGCCCTATAGGGTTAACAATCCTGGGTTTCCTATACCGAAACTCCATAGACATATAACGCAACTTCATGAGGATGACCTCCAATGACATAACACCTCTGGGACCCTCCCTAATATGAACAAACAGAAACAGAAAATGTTGAAAACCAGATCAGGACCAGCATGCATCAGAGGGGGGATCCACTTACAAAATTTTTGAGTGTTCACATCAGATTTATGCCTTTGTTCTCCTATACTCCTCTTTCCAATGCACCCTGTTTAGAAGCCACGGTCCTCCCATCCCTGCATTGTGGATAGAAGGAGGTCACCAGAGGCTGATTTCCTATGTAGCTCCCACAATGAATCTTAACACCCTATTCATAAAGGTGCCTGAAGAGAGAACCCTTTTCTCTCTCTAGATGTCACTAATGAAATAGCTATGCTCTAAGATCCACTTTGCTGTTTTACTATGTCCCTGGATTCTTTATTCTGCCTCCAACCTTGGAAGGACACCCATATAAGAAGAGGAGATCGCCACATAGTCCCCGTCCACGCAGCAGTGCTGGAGCCCTATGCTCCAGTGGTTTGCAGTTCAAAACCACCAGTTGATCTGTAGGAAAAAGAGCTTTCTGCTTCTGTTAAGTATTAAGCCTAGGTACCTCGGGGGGGGGGGGCAGTTCCACCTTGCCCTGTAGGGCCACTGTGAAGGAGCTTCAACTGGATGGCAGGGAGTGTTTTTGAGAATCCAGCAATGAGCTAGTACTTCTGTTACAGGCGCCATTAGCTAGTGGTTGATGTGGGCTTCTAAGCTTTGTGCCTCAGATTGACACAGATAGTTTTAGAGTCTGTTGACCATTCATGACACACTTGAGCTACTGAGGGAACAGAACAAGTCTTTTTCGGGCAATCCATAGTTCAATATTGATAGGAGCATTAGAAGAAGTTTTAGATTGCCGATTTCTGCTGGCTAGAGAAGTCCTATAATTGTGGCAGGCAGGGGGCAGAGAGCCCTTGGTGGCTGGCTTAGTGGAAATATGTACTTGATCTGAGCTCTCAAAGCCTTTGTAGATATTTCTATCTGGAGCAGAGCACCAGGGCTGCATTAGTCGAGTCCTTGAGATGCAATTGAGAAAGCAGTGCTATTTTCCTTCTGGCTGAGAGAAATGGCAGAGCCTCTTTGCAGCAAATGATCGTAATTTCCCGAGTGTCTCCCAGCAATGAGAGACCTTGCATGCTAGCACTAATGCAAGCGTCTCTCAGGCTTTTGAGTGGTGCTTGCTCTTGGGAAGAAGTAAGGGCCCGAAGATAAAGCTACCAAGACATGCCCGCGTCCCCCACGTCAGTGCAATCAAAGTGACAGGCTTCCATCCCCTATGTTCCTTTAAAAGCAGACCCTCAAAACTCAATAATCAAATCAAGAGGAAGTCAGAAACGAAGGACAAGGAACATTTGAAAAGTGGAAAGCGAGAGATCATCTGCAGCAGCCTTGTATCTGGTTTCATTTTAAAATATGCACAAGGTCATGCTAATATAGCTAGAACAATGTGTAATCAGAATGCAAACGTATATCTCAGTTTTAAATTCAGAGAAAGCATCTTTTCAGTGCTACCTGAGGCCCTTTTGGCCAATTTTGAAAATTTTCCAGTACCCTATCTAGGACATCTTTTAGCTTCCCAAGCTGCTGGACTCACTGGTTTTTTGAAAATCATTATCTGAGTGTACTTCAAATGCAGACTTAAAGTGACTTTTGGCATACTTCAATTACGTTTATATCCGTGGTTATAATAGGACCTCTGGTGGCACAGAGGTTAAAGCACTTGGTTGCTAAACAGAGGTTGTAGCGGAGAGACTGCTCCTCAGAAGAGAGATGTCTGGTTCTGTAATGAGCTACAATTTTAGAAAGCATGTAGGACAGTTATACTCTGCTCCATAGTGTCATTATAAGTTGGAAATAATCTATTGGCAGTGGGTAAGTGGTTACAAACATTCTCTAGAAGCCCGAGTACCACATGTGTTGCTAGGATGTATTGATGAGTATCAGCATAGCAAAACACAGGCAACATGATCACTCTATGATTTTTAAGGACTTGATATGGTTATGTGGCTAATTGAAGTACATATCATTTGGGAGGATTTATTAGGTATATAATTCTCTGCCAGACATTTAGCATATATAAAGAGGCTTCAAAATTTTAGTGGGATAGAGGATCGAAGATGGCCGACGGGGACACCCGCATACTCTGAGAGCTCCTCCAAACAAAGCGGGTTTGGTGACCAGGTAGCTGAATAGTAGGAGTCTGGTGAGTGAAATATCCCCCTGGGACAGCACCCCAGTCCCACCCCACACATTTGTCCTGAGCAGGGGTCTAGGTGAAATAGGACCGGACTCGTGGGACATCTCTGGTCACTAAGCTGCCGTGAGCTCACTGGCGACTGGCCTAGGCTCCATCCCCAAACTGGACCCCAGCCCAGAGTCGCGCGTGCCTTCCCTGCCTAGACAGGCGCAGCAGGTCACGAGCTCCCCTACACCAGCGGCCCACTCGCGGATCCCCACTGGGAAGCTTTCCTCTTCCGCGGTTCCCCTCTCCCCGCAGGGCAGTGATCTGCCCTTGGGGCCCCAGTGCCTCCCTCCATTCATCCAAGCATCAGGGAGCGGACCCGCGGGTTGTCTGGCGGCCCCCACGGGGGACCATCCACCTGCACCGCTGCCGCGGACCTCTCCACCTGCCCTCCATGCGCCCGCCATCCACCCCCGCCCACCCCCGACAGCCTAGCACCAGCTCCACTCCCAGCCGGGACCCGGCGCTGAGCACTTCTCGCCAGCGGGAGCCATAGCCCAACCAGCGCTTGTCCCGGATCCTGTGCTTCCGCGGAGCGCCGCAGCCCGCGCTGCTGAGTCTGCCCACCGAGGGCCCCTCCCTGAGCCAGGCACAAGAGTAGGTGCCCTCCCCAGGGTGCTGCGGGGACCCCGGCGGCCGCGGCTCTGAGCGGAGGACGGGCGCCATTGCCCCCTGAGGTTTCGCGCCAAGCCGCTACTGTCCTCGTGGTTCTGAGCTCAGAGCTGGGCGGAGGGCGAGCACCATTGTCCCCTGCAGTTTTGAGCCGCTGTCTGCGCAGCTGTCCAAGGGGCCTCCCCGCGCCCGCTCACAGCCCGAGCAGATCAAACATTCCACCTGCTGCGGAGCCTGGGACTCAGCTTTGCAGTCCCTGAGGAGCCGTCGGTGAGCTCCAGCCAGCTCTCACCACCTGGGGGCCCTGTGGGGTCCCCAGTGCCAGCCCTAAGCCTGCCGCAGCCCGCCCCAGCCACCCCAGGAGACGGCACAGTGGCCTGAGTCTCCACACAGTACCCTTAGCTGCCCTAGCACTTCCCAGCTAGAGCACGAGGACCTCCAGTGGGGAGTGGCCAGACCTGGGAGGACTTGGTGAGCTGAAGAGCATTCCCACCAACACACAGATCAGCACCACATTGTGGGACAATACGAACTCAGCCACCTCTGCGCTCTATTAGGCACCACCAGCGCTTAGAGGGAAAGGGGGAAATTTTCAGACATTCACATCTACACATCCTCCATCTAGCATAGGTTTTCTTCTGTTTTTTTTTTGTTGGCTTTTTTCTTTCTTTTTTTCTTTTTTAGTGTTTTTTGTTTGTTTTGTTTTTTATTCCTTCTTCCCTTTCTTTTACTTTCTGCGCTGTATTCTCTCTCCTTCCTTCCTACTTTTTCATTAATGCTTGTACTTCTCTTCTGCCCCTTTTCTATAGATTCTCCTTCTCTCTCTTTTCTTTCTTCTCCTTCCACCTCTACTAGTATCACAGCTTTTCCCCCTTCTATTATAGATTCTCTTCCCTCTCGCCCCAATTTTTCTTCCTCTACCCAATATTATGTTAAAAACTATTTTTATATCATTAAGCTTTTAAATCATTTTTATTACTAACCCCCCTCCTCATAAAGGGGGCTGCTAAGGGTACCTGGTCACACCTGGTCAAAGCAGCCTGAGGGTACTCACTGAAGCCCCAGCCCCCACTCCAGCTGCTGAAACATCTCGGCACTGTGGGTCACCAACCCGGCAGGGAACTCGGTCTACACAGCAGTCTGACCCACCCTTACAGTAGGTCATAGGCAATCGCCTGAAAGAATCCTTAACAACAACATAGATAAGGTTACTCTTGTCTCCCAGAAGCATGGGGCCTATGAATGGATCAAGGAAAAATCAACAGACCACATCACTCCTAACAAAAAATCAGAGAAATGAGGCACTTTAACAGAACTAACATCACTCATAGAAGAAACAGATATAGATCAGCCACAAAAGGAAATCTTCAGAACTCTGCTTGCAGTAATACAGGAGCTAAGAGAAGCAAACCAAAATAAGGATGTAACGATAGAAGGGATGAAATGCACAATAGAGGGGATGAATTCTACCCACCAAAAGGAACTGCAGAAACTAACAGAGGAGGTAGCAGAGGCCACACAAAAGGGCACAGAAGCTACATCTAGGCTTGAGGAGGGTGAGAACCGTATCAGTGAACTCGAGGATGCTAAAACCAAACGAAACAAGCGAGAAAAACAATCAGATAGGAAAATTAAAGAAACAGAAGACAGCCTGAGATCAATGACAGATGCTATGAAGAGGAATAATATTCGAATAATCGGTCTACCGGAACACAACCTAACACACAAATCGACTGCCAAGATAGCAAAGGAATTTCTGGAAGAAAATTTTCCCAACCTAACAAAGGAGAATCCGACTCTCATACAGGAAGCAGAGAGGACGCCGGCTAAGCTAAACACCAAGAAGAACAAGCCAAGACATATAATTGTAAAATTATCCAACTTAGAGGAAAAAGAGAAAATGTTACGAGCATCAAGAGAAAGGAAGACAGTCACATACAAAGGAGCGCAGGTAAGAATATGCTCAGACTTATCAGCAGAAACCATGAAGAGGAGGAGAGAATGGAGCAACATCTTCCAAAAACTGAAAGATAAAAATGCCTCCCCCAGAATCCTATACCCTGCCAAGTTATCCATTAAGATAGAGGGTAAGATAAGGGTCTTCCAGGACAAGGAAGAACTCAAAAAATTTACTGCAAGTCACCGACCCTGCAGAACATACTGGCTGACTCACTATGGCCAGAAGATCAAGCTCCAACTAGAACCGCCAGGAGACCACCATATAGCCCATCTCCATCTAGAAGCAAACATGCCAGCAACACGTACCAGGACAACAGGGTCTCAGATGGAAAAGAGGACAGGATAGAAACCCTCCACTCAAACGCAGTACACAGATATGAAGGAAGATAGACAAAGACCCAAAACACAAAACAGAATATGGCAACCATGAAGCCAGAGATAGTAATAATCATACTGAATACAAATGGGCTCAATTCATATATTAAAAGAAAGAGGCTGGAGGACTGGATTAGAAAACATAACCCATCAATCTGCTGCCTGCAAGAGACACACCTTAAGCAAGCAGACAAGCATATGCTGAGAATAAAGGGCTGGCAGAAAGTTTACCAAGCAAATGGTAACTCCAAGAAGGCAGGAGTGGCTATCTTAATCTCCAACAAAATGGATTTCAAGATCCAAAACATAAAAAGAGACAAAGAGGGACACTACATAATGCTCAAAGGCTCAGTAAACCAGGAAGCACTTAGCATACTGAATATTTACGCACCTAATAATGGCGCGGCAAATTTCGTCAAACAAACTATTAAAAAATGACAGAAGAAATCACGGAAACAACAATAATAGTGGGGGACTTCAACACTCCACTATCAGAGAAAGACAGGTCACAGGGAAAGAAGCTCAGCAAAGAGGCCAGAGAGCTAAACAATGTAATTAGGCAACAGGGCCTGATAGACATCTATAGAGCCTTTCATCCAAAAGCAAAAAGTTTCACATTCTTCTCCAATCCACACGGATCTTTCTCAAGAATAGATCACATGCTGGGACACAAGGCCAGCCTGAGTAAATTCAAACACATAGATATTGTCCAGACATCTTTCTCAGACCACCATGCCATAAAGCTGGAGATTAATAGGAGGGCACCCAGAAAAGCAAGGGCCACCAATTGGAGAATAAACAACGATCTCCTGCGACATGAATGGGTTAAGGTCCAGATCAGAGAGGATATAAGGAAGTTTCTAGAAACTAATGAGAATGAGCATACAACATATCAAAACTTATGGGACACTGCAAAGGCAGTTATCAGAGGTAGCTTGATATCACTGAATGCATACATGAAAAAAGAAGAAAGGCGTATGACAGATATGTTAACACAAAACCTCCAACAACTAGAACAGAGTCAACAGAACTACCCCTCCAATAGCAAGAGAAAAGAAATAATAAAAATCAGGGCGGAGTTAAACCAGTGGGAAGACAAAAGAACAATGCAAAGGATTAACGCAACTAGAAGCTGGTTTTATGAACGAATTAATAAAATTGACACTCCTCTGGCAAAGCTTACCAAAGATAGAAAGGAGCAAACATCAATAGCCAGGATGAGGGATGAATCGGGGGCAATAACAACAGACCCCAATGAGATAAAAAGGATAATCACAAAGTACTATGAAGGTTTGTATTCTAATGAATTCAGAAACCTGGAAGACATGGATAAATATTTAGAAAAACAATCTATCCCTAGATTATCTGAGACAGAGATCAAGAACCTCAACAAACCCATAGCGAAGGAAGAAATAGAGAGTGTCATCAAAAACCTACCAAGGAAAAAGGCCCCAGGGCCAGATGGCTACACAGCAGAATTTTACCAAACATTCAGGGAAGAGCTGACACTGATCCTCCACAAAGTATTCCATAACATAGAAAAGAACGGCAAGCTCCCAAACTCATTTTACGAAGCCAGCATTACTTTGATACCCAAACAGGGAAAAGACCCCACAAGTGTAGAGAATTATAGACCAATATCTCTAATGAACATAGATGCAAAAATCCTTAACAAAATATTGGCCAATAGAATACAAAGGAACATCAAACATATCATTCACCATGACCAAGTACGATTCATCCCAGCGATGCAGGGATGGTTTAACGTCTGAAAATCCATCAATATCATACACCACATCGAGAAGAAAAAGGATAAAAACCATATAATAATATGCATAGATGCAGAAAAAGCATTTGACAACATCCAGCACCCATTCCTAATCAAAACACTCATGAAGATAGGATTGGAAGGTAAGTTCCTCAAGCTCATACAAGCTATCTATGAAAGACCAACAGCCAACATCATAGTCAATGGAGAAAAGACAAGAACAATACCACTGAAAAAGGGTACAAGACAAGGATGCCCCCTGTCCCCTCTTCTATTCAATATCGTTTTGGAGGTTCTGGCTAACAACATAAGACAGCGGAAGGACATCAAAGGGATCCAGTTGGGAGAGGAGGAGGTGAAACTATCTTTATTTGCAGATGACATGATCCTATACATTGAAGACCCCCCAAAACTCCACAGTTGGAATACTTACAGCAATAGAGGAATACGGAAGAGTAGCAGGATACAAGATCAATAAACAGAAGTCGGTAGGGTTTCTATACACATCGGACAGGGCCATGGAAGAGGCGATTAAGAGGGAAGTACCCTTCACAGTAGCCAAGAACAAACTGAAATACCTAGGAATATATTTAACAAAAAATACTAAAGACCTTTATAAGCATAATTATAAAACCCTATTACAGGAAACCAAAAGTGACCTTCACAAATGGATGACCCTCCCCTGCTCATGGTTAGGTAAGCTGAACATAGTAAAGATGACAGTTCTTCCTAAAGCATTCTACAAGTTCAATGCTATACCAATCCAATTACCATCAACCTTCTTCAAAGAATTGGAAAAACTGACCACCAACTTCATATGGAGAGGGAAGAAACCCAGAATTAGCAGAGAACTCCTCAAGAAGAAGGACACAATTGGAGGACTCGCCCTGCCTGATTTTAATGCCTACTACACAGCTACAGTGGTCAAAACAGCATGGTACTGGCACAATGATAGACACTCAGACCAGTGGAAAAGAATAGAAAGCCCAGGAGTAAAATCATCAGCATATAGACAACTGATCTTCGACAAGGGTCCCAAAAATGTCAAGTGGGAAGCAGATGCCCTCTTTAATAAGTGGTGCTGGAAACAATGGATGTCCACATGTAGAAAGTTGAAACAAGACGTCTACCTCACCCCATACACAAGAATACACTCAAGGTGGATCACAGATCTAGAAGTCAAACCCCAAACCATCAGGACCATTAAGGAGGGAATCGGGACTAATCTCAGAGCACTGGCCCAGGGAGCACATAGGCTCACTGCAACAGGGAAGGGGACACACACAGGTGATCTGGAAATCGACAAATGGGATCTAATAAGAATAAAACACCTGTGCACCTCGAAAGACTTTGCCAAGAGGGTGACAAGGCAACCCACAGACTGGGAGAAGATTTTTAGTAATGACACGTCAGACAAAGGGCTCATTACTAAAATCTACAACACCATCATGACCTGCAAAAAGAGGAAAACAGTTAACCCCCTAAGGAAGTGGGCAAAAGAAATGAGAAGAACTTTCACTAGAGAGGAGATCAATATGGCCAATAAATATATGAGAAAGTGCTCGAAGTCCCTTGCCATAAGAGAAATGCAAATCAAAACAACCATGAGATACCACCTAACACCCCTGAGGCTAGCCCAGATCAGTAAATCAGAGAGCAACAAGTGTTGGAGGGGCTGTGGTGAAGTAGGAAACCTCCTCCACTGCTGGTGGTCGTGCAGATTTGTACAGACACTGTGGAAAGCAATCTGGCGATACCTAAAGAAAATGGAAATTGATCTACCTTACGACCCAGCCATCCCTCTACTGGGCATATACCCGGTTGAAGCAGCAAATAAAACACGACCAGTCATATGCGCTCCAATGTTTATTGCGGCACAATTCACAATAGCAAAGACTTGGAAACAGCCTAAGTTTCCATTGATAGATGAGTGGATTAGCAAACTTTGGCACATACACACAATGGAGTATTATGCAGCACTGAAAAGCACCGATGAGCACATGAAACACGTTATTTCATGGGAAGAGCTGGAAGGAATTATGTTAAGCGAGGTAAGCCAGACCCAAAGGGACAGGTACAACATGAGTCCCCTGAGGTAAGTACAATCAGCATGACAGAAATAGAAGAATAAACATCCATCCCACAATAAATGGGAGGAAGCATAGATAGTTGGAGGGAGGGCAGGCCACACCTAGGGAGGTACATGAGAGCCCAGCATAAAGAAGGAGTAGTTGGGTAGGGAGAGGGAGAACCGGGAGGGGGAGAATCTGAATGGATGGTATGGGGGGGGCAGGATACTAACCCACCCGGGGTAGAGTATCGGTTGTGTCCCCACAGATCTGGACATGCATACGGACCCCAACACGACACACCAAACAAGGAGGGCAACTCAAAGTACAGAGGTCTACACAAAGAGGCTGGACGACAAGCCGGCCCAAACCAGAATTAGGCCAACCCCCATACTCGAAGGGAATACCACAGAAAACAAAAATAGATCGTCTGGAGTGGGAAAGGAACTGACCCACCACACCACATCCAGAAGGAAGCTGAAACAAAAGAAGGAGAAAGGACGTAGTGGAGTACACCTGGGTCCACCAAGCCCAAGGTCGATAGACCAGCTAGAAGGGCCCATCATACAGAGAGGACCATTCAGCTGACCACACTACGAGACGCGACATCCTGCACCAACACATGGCCCTACACGGGACAGCACCTGAGACACAATGGGGGATGGGCGACTGAGCTGACCCCGCCACACTGAGGCAAACACTGGGGGCGTGCAATGGAGCAGTGGAGGAAGCAGAGCAAAGGGATCCCGAGGGAGTATAAAGGATGGTCTTCCGGGCCAGGACGTGGCGCCTCACAAGCTACACCTAGAAAACACTCCTAAAGGCCAACGAAAGGACCTTGAACTACTAGCAATTTTTCTTTTAATATTTGCTATCTTTTTGTTTAGTCTTCTTTTAATTTGTTTTGTTTTTTTACCTTGTAAATTTTGTATGTTAGTGGCTTTTCTGCTTATCAGCGTGTCGATGTTGCTTCTGTCAAAGCCATGTTCTTATGGGCCACTTGGGCGCAGTCAAAGTCATATCCGTTTGTATGCACATATTACTATGTCAGCAGGTCCACCTAGACAAGATAGGTTGGACAAATAATGAGAGAAGAAAACAACAGGACCAACGGTCCTGGAGGGACATGAGAGCGTGGGAGGTAGGGGAAGGGAGGAGGTGTCGCCCAACACAGGGACAAGGGAACAGCGAGTGGTTCAAAACCAGAGGAGGGAGGGGAGGGGAGGACTGGAAGGGAGTGACCATGAGCAAGGTAACTGAGAGGAACTACTGAATCCAGAATGAAGGCTAAACATGGTAATGGGTCGGGAGGAAAGCGAAAGGAAATAGAGGAAAGGAGTAGGAGGCAAAGTGCATACAGAGAAGCCTAAATACAGACATGTACATATGTAAATATATTTATGATTATGGGGGCAATTGATTTAAATGCATATATTTATAGGTTCAGTAGTAGGGTAGCAGATGGACATTGGGCCTCCTCATGCATAATCCCCCAATACAATAGCACCTCGCCCTGCTAAACAGCCATTGCAGGATACCCATCTTCCCGACATGATCACTGAAGACAGACGTGTGTGTAAGCAAATGTGGTGAAGAAAGCTGATGGTGCCCGGCTATCAAAAAAAAGATATAGCGTCTGGGGTCTTAAAGGCTTGAAGGCAAATAAGCGGCCATCTAGCTCAGAAGCAACAAAGCCCACAGAGAAGAAGCACACGGCCTAAGCGAATACAAGGTGTTGAATGGACCATGTAGCAGATACAAAGGAACAAAAACAATCATTGTGTGATCACCTTCCTCACATAATCGCTGAAGACGAAAGTGTGCATAAGCAAGTGTGGTGAAGAAGGCTGATGGTGCCCGGCTACTGAGAGATATAGCGTCTGGGGACTTAAAGGCTTGAAAGCAAACAAGCAGCCATCTAGCTCAGAACCAACCGAGCCCACACGGAAGCAGCACACCAACATAGGTGACCATGAAGGACAGAGGAGACCAGGTCTCCAACAACAAATGGGGTGGTGGTGAGAATCACATCACCGTGAAAGAGGGGGAGTGCATGATGGGGACCCAATGCCCACCTGTAGACAGCTGGACACCCCTTCCAGAGGGGTAGTGAGGAGGAGATGGGTCACTCAGGGTTCAGTGTAGCAATAATGAAACTCAAAACCTTCCTCTAGTTCCTGAACGCTTCCTCCCCTCCCAATCATCATGACCCCAATTCTACCTTGCCTTGCGGACCTGGTTATACCAGAGGATGCACAGCGGCGCAGTGGGGATCTGGAGGCACAGGGAATCTAGGACAGACGAACCCCTCAACACCAGCGGTGGGAGTGGCGACACCAGGAGGGAAGGGCATATAGAAAGGGAGAACCAATCTCGGAGATCTATGTGTAACCTCCTCTCTGGAAGATGGGCAATGGGGAGGCGGGTGAGGGGAGACGCCGGAGAGTGTAAGATAAGATATAATAATTATTTATAAACTATCAAGGGACCAGGGGTGGGATCGGGGAGGGAGGGGGATGGGGGGAAAAAAAGGGAAACCGAGCTGATTCCAGGAACCCAAGTGGAAGGTGAATTATGAGAGTGACGAGTGCAACGAATGTATAAGGGTGCTCTGCTCAATTGATATATGTACAGATTGTGATAAGAGCCTTATGAGCCCCAATAAAAAGATTTAAAAAAACATAAAATAAAAAAGAATTGTCAAAATCAAAAAAAAATGTTAGTGGCAATTTTTATTAGTTTTAGTTCATATTTTTCCATAAAATTTTTGAAGCCCACTCGTATTTTCTCATTTTACTTTCTCAACATCACAAACACCATCATTATCCATCATCCTTGAAGAAACTGAAACTCAGAGATTAGTTTTCTTAATCATGCTAGATGAGGATGAGCATCTTTGCTTTATACTACAGTAATCCCAACCAAATTGTCAATTAGGAAAGGTAAAAGTACAGAGCAGAAAGGCAGTCATGTATTTGTTGAGGTATATGAGGTAGAATGAACAGCTTTTCTTTGATATAGTTATCCGAATGAATATCCCACCTACAGGATTATATTCTGATAGGCATTTTTCATTCCCATTTTTTCAGTACCATTTTTTCACGGCTCCAAAGATGGGCCCCATCATTTGCACACTAAAGTTCGCCTGAACCAAGCCATGGTATTTTCAATGTCTTCATGTGGCTTCATATGCATGTGAGAGACATGAAGGGGAACCGAAAAGGGATTGATGCATTTGAATTTTGGTGCTGGCGAAGAACATTGAAAGGTCTATGGACTGCTAAAAGGACAAACAGGTCTATCTTGATGGAAGCATGGCCAGAGTGCTCATTAAATGCAAGGATGGGGGGACTTCATCCTACATACTTCAGACATGTTTTCAGGAGACACCCGTCTTTAGAGATGGACACAGTGCTTGGTACAGTAAGAGGCAGTAAAATCCCTTCACAAGATGCAGTGACGCAGGGCTGTAATAATGGGCTCGCTCGGAGGAACAATGGTGAGGATGGTGCAGGACTGTGCAGTGTTCCAGTCTGTTGGGCATAAGGTGCAAGTGACTTGATGGCACTCACGACAACACCACCACCACCAACAACAACAAAGAGGTGCCACATGACTGTTCAAGCTCCTGGGAGAGATGGATCCATCAGTGACTTCTTTCTTCGGCAGAAAGTATCACAATTCTTATTGGATGATAGGGTGCTGGATGAACACGTGAGATCTGGAAACAAAACAAAAATATGGGCCCTGCAAGGAAATGAGCCACAATTCCCTGTGTTTGGCCCTGTTTCTGTGTAACTTTTGATACCTACTATCAAGATCCAGAGATTTTTTTTTTTGCCTTAGACTTGAATCTAGTCTTGACTTGATTTAAATGATAAAAGGTGAATGAAATTACATGACTCAACTCTGAAGCTGAATTCATTGTGTTCTATCTGGGTCTACCATGTGAGGAAATCAGTTGAGTGAATGGAGGATAACAGATCATGTGGATGAGATACATAATATCCAGAACAACAGTCAACAGTAACTCTCAGACCAGTGAATCAAGCAATCTGGAGTCATCCAACTCCACAGATACTCAGTTTCATGAAGTTCATGGGCAAGGGCAGGAGAGGAACCAAAGCCAGCCAACAGTGCGGTAAGAAATAGCAAATTACTATGTGTTGAGCTGTCGAGTTTGTGCGGTGTTTTGTTCTTGTCGTCACATGCCAGATGCTGGGTTTTAACTCACAGTGACCCTTTATACAACAGAATCAAACTCTACTCGGCCCTGTGCCATCCTCTGATTATTCCAGAGTCTGAGCCCATTGTTGCAGCCCATCTCCTCGAGAGTCCGCCTTTTATTCTGCTGACCCTCTATTTTACCAAGTACGATTTCCCTTTTTAAGAACGGTCTCTTCTGATGACTTTCCAAATTGTGTGAGACAAAATCTCACTGTCCTTTATTTTAAGGACCTTTGGGGCCATACTTCTTTCTGCACAGTTCTGTTGGTTCTAGGGTTGTCAATTTAATATTCTTTGTCAATACCATAATTTAAAGAAATCAGTTCTTCCTTGGATTTTCTTACTCATTGTCTGGTGTTCACACGCATGTGAGGTGAGTGAAAATATTTAGGCTTTGGCTAGGTGTACCGTCATCGTTCAAATGGCATCTTTGCCTTTTACCTTTGTAAAGAGATGTTTGTAGTAGACTAAATCATGGTACTCTCTTGGCTACAGTTGCCACAGATGTTGGTTGGAATCTCTAGGCAAATACGTACTAGAGGCATTGCAGCTATGGTTGTGGGGAGGCTGAGGAGCTAACAACAACAAATATGAGAAAAACATTCTGAAATTAATTGTGGTGATGGTTACACAACTCTTCATACGATTGAATGATTAAGTTGTGTTGTATGTGGATTATATGCCAAGAAGACTATTAGAAAAAAAAAACCCTTACGTACCTGATTTTTAATGATGTGGCTTGTTATTGATTATGATGTGGCATGTTGGGCCTGTTGTGAAGATTTTTTTTATGTTGACCTAAATTCCCTATTGAAGGATGTCTGGTCTTTGGCCTTCATCAATAAGTTCTTTACATTTTCTGCACTTTCATGGCAATGTTACACCATCTACATAGACCAAATTTCTGCAGTGTAACGATTGACTGGCAGTTACTAAGGCTAGGTAGTTAGTTGGGTGGTGACAGAGCAAGATGAAAAAGAAAAACACATTTCTGATGTCATCAAATGATTTGTTAGATCAAGTTTTACTTAACAATCTACTTTATACCAGCATCTACAATTTTTTTTGTTTTCTTTCTTATTGTTCCTATTGCTGTTATTTTAAGAGCATAAATGGAGGGGGGAGAACACATTCCATTAGGTCAAAATAGAAAGAAATGTTTATCCTCAACATTGTTCTGCATGCTTATTAATTATCATAAACATTTAGATGAAAAACTTATTTTCCACAGTTTTATTCTACTCCCCATAAGGATTCATAGGAAGGTCAAATAAATAACAAATCCCAAGCCCAACAATATTTAAGTTTGAATTGGCTAAAGTTCTAGAAGCTTTACTAACATAATCTATGTTTATTTCTGAAATACATAAGCTCTTAGCAGATTCAAGCCCTATTTAGAGTTATTAGTGTTTCATAGTTGCAAAAATCCTAGTTATTTTAAAGTATCACCTCTTAGGAAAGTGCTCCTGGGTGCGAGGGTGGTATTGTTAAGTAAGTGATGGCTCCTTGCTCTTTCTTCATGGAGAAGCTGGGGCATCATTTTCATATAAAATTGAAGCCCAGTACATTTCTGCCCCTGCAATGGGAAGTAAGTCCAACATTTAGAGAAAATAGCAAGATGAAGAGAGTTTGGGGTAAAAGGAAAACAAGAACTTTTATGATAAACCAATTGTATTAAGATCTAGGTGTAGATCATTCTGTGATTTAATTAATTTTAGAGACCTCTGAGATGCCGATATTTATGATTAAGTCCTTGGCACTGAATTCTACACACAAGCTCCAAAGTTGTTTCTAAACATGGGCTCTTAAAATAGCCCGTTTGCAAACATATGTCTCTTTAGCCATCACCACAGCCAATATAAGTGTTTCAAAATGATGATGTGACCATCTATGGAAATTGTTGATTCAATACATGACTGAATATGGTGATGTTAAAAGAACTCCACAGTTTCATTTTATATTTAAGAGCTGGAGGCACAGGGAATCCAGGGTGGATGATACCTTCAGGACCAAGGTGTGAGGGGCGATACTGGGAGAGTAGAAGGTGAGTGGGTTGGAAAAGGGGAACCAATTACAAGGATCTACTTGTGACCTCCTCCCTCGGGGATGGACAACAGAGAAGGGGGTGCAAGGAGACTCTGGATAGGGCAAGATATGACAAAATAACCATCTATAAATTATCAAGGGCTCATGAGGGAGGGGGGAGCAGGGAGGGTGGGGGAAAAAAAGAGGACCTGATGCAAAGGGCTTAAGTGGAGAGCAAATGCATTGAAAATAATTAGGGCAAAGAATGTACGAATGTGCTTTACACAATTGATGTATGTATATGTATGGATTATGATAAGAGTTGTATGAGCCCCTAATAAAACACAAAAAAGATCTAATCAATATTGAATGTGGAATAAATCATGTTCATCCTTTTGATTTAAGCATTCTAACTGTACTGGGAGCCATCCCTTTCTTTAGTCTATTTATCTAGGACCAACAATATGTCAGACTCTGTTCTTAGAAACCTGAAAAATAACGAATTTTCGCAGAAAACACATTCTCAGGGATTAACCAGTCAATGTTTACAGTCTGTATAATAAACTGACTCAAGATAATGAGAAGTAGTCAACAGAAGTAAATAAATAGTCTTGGGTTCACTTCAAAAGAAAAGGCCAATCTTGTTGCCCACTCTTGCCTACTTGGTTAATAAAAATAAGTAATGCAATGGGAATATCTTATTTCTGATGTAGAACCTCTAATGTATGTAGGGAACATATTTCTATAGAACCTTTACCTACAGCATAACAGCAGCATGGGCAATGCCTATCCTGACTGAGAGTAGTAAGTTCTCCCAAGGTTTCTGTGCTGATCTGCAAGGAGCAAGTTTGATAGATTAAGGTGTGTGCTTGTTTGCATCTTTGTTATATATATCATTGTGATTGTGGTGTTATTTATTGCTATATTAACCAGCACATCCTGATTTTTAAGTGGGTTTTCATTCATCTATAGTTTTTACACTTTTTAAACACAGCCTTATAGTTACTCATTTTTATGAATTGACTAAGCAAGAAAAAGAAAGAGGTGTTAAATAGCATGCGTGCTTATCGTGCCCTCGTTTTTAGGCATGACATGCACCACTCCAAGTATCTGAAACTACTAAACAGACCCTAAAGCTATGAATTCCACATCCCTTTCTTGTACTTTCAGGCATGGAAAGAGTTTTGCCTTATTTTCCTCTTTATTTAAGATAAAATTGCTAATGGGATTAATTCAGAAGCTAGTTTACACTATCCGTTGGTTGGATGAGCATCACGAACAGTTTAAAAATAGACTTTGAACAAGATTTATTTTCAGGACTCGGTACAATTCCTTTCACCTCATTGAAAGCTTCCATCCTAATAGAAGGGAGATCTGGTGGTAAGACTGTTAAGGGCTCAGTTGCTACCCAGAAGGAAGGTGGGTGGTTTGACTCTACCCAGTGGCTCCCTACCAAAAAGAAAAGTCCCGATGGGTGACTCTTGTAAACATTGTAGCCCCAGGAGACCTGAGCAGCAGTATCCTTTGTCCTCTAGATTCATTTTGAGTCCGAATGACTCATTGGCACAGAACAGCCGCAAACTAAGTTGCTCCATATGGCGGTTCTTACAGGGAAAAGGACCAACACGGGGACTCTGGTTCCTTCCAGATGTGTCACATGGTTTGGAGCAAGGAGTTTAACGAGGTGTCCCCCAAAGCAACTTTTTAAGAGACTTTGATATGAGGAGCGTTTTATTTCTAACCTAAGCTTCCATACGAGAGCATCGCTTTTTATTACAGAAAGTTCTCGGCACTCGGTTTGTGTAATGATGTTTTAGGGATGTTATAAAATGCTATGGCTTCACATTATACTTATCTTTGATTAATCCTTCTTGTGCTGGAGATAGGATGAGCTTCTTTCCCTAAGGGTGAAACTTGAATTTTCTTCAATATTCATGTAAAATACAATTTGACAATGGAATGTGGCTTAGAGAATAAAAAATGATGACTCTTCTAAAGGTCTTTTTAGGTAAGGAAACTAAAATAAGCATTTTGGGTGTAGAAAAATTAAGTCTTAAGAAGCTAAACTCCCACAAGATAAGCTACTTCTTAAGAATATATAAGGCACTTTGGAAGCGGTATTAATTCTTTCCAGATAAATTACTCTCTGTGAGTATAAATTGTGCCATAAGAGGCCACTTTTTTTTCACCCAGTTGTTTCAAGCTAAATGTACACTTATGTGGAGTAGGTGGGAGCAGAGGCTTAAAGAAACCTAGAGTATATGTTTCTATTTTTCTCTCTCCTTAATTTATTTTTGCTGTTATTTTATTCTTAGCATAGACACTCAATTATTTGCAGTTGTAATTTTAGTACACACAGATGGTGTAGATAGCCCCTGGGTAGTCTAACCTAAGTTTTGCTGCTAAATTAAAGATTGGTGGTTCTAACCCATGCACCTGGGCCATCGACTTCTATTTCGATGAAAGTCAAGAAAACACCGTGGAGCCGGGTTACTCTCTAACACATGACGTCACGTAAGCTGGGATTGTCTGGACAGCAACTAACAACAACAGAATCTGACTGATTGATTTGTCATACTGACTCATGTTAATGATCTCACTTTATTATTTTGATTATTAATTTATTTTGGAGGGCCATGCTTATGAAGCACTTGCTCTGGTACAAGGAACCCTGGATGCATGAAGCCATCCTGGGCTTTTAACTGCATGGTCAGCAGATAAATCCTCCAGCCCCTCATCAGGAGAAAGATGAGGCTGTCTGCTCCCATGGATATACAATCTTGGAAACCAACAGAGGTAATCCTCCTCTATTCTGCAGGGTTACTATGAGTTGGAATTGCCTGATGGGGCTGGGCTTGCATGATAGGGTGTTATGATATGTACAAACGTTCCAAGCTTATCTGACTTATGGCCCCATTTCTGGAAATAATTAATCAGCAGCCCACCTCTGGGCAATTGAAATATCTTCTATGATCGTTCCTAATCCAGGATAAAGTTTAGGTCACTGCTTCTGCTGCTGCATTGCATGGTTCCAGTGCCCCCAAGGGGCTGTTATCACGCACTTTATGACAGAGTGATCTAGCATATGGCATGGCGATGAAACATGAATACAAAGTACACTGGTTCTCTAGAGACCCCGTGGGGTTGGGGTACAATTACATGAACAGGTGGTTACATGCAATTCCCCAAATTGGGGCTTGTGTTACTTTAACCCCAAAACCCAAAACCCCAAATCAAACCCTCTGCCATCAAGTTAATGTTGACTTATCTGGTTTCCGAGGCTATATATCTTTACAGAGCAGTCCGCTTCATCTTTTCCTTCTGAGTGGTTGGTGGGTTTGAACCACCAACCTTGTGTTTAGCAGTCAATGCTTACCAATAGGGCCACCACGGGTCAGGAGAAAGTATTGAGCAGGAACTAATCTCAGGCCACATCCTTGTGAGCTCCCAATACTAAGCATTAAACAACCAAAGAGTCTCCATCAGAAATATTGATGCCAAGGACATGTTTCTGTAAAGATAGTCTTTCCTCCATATGAAATTGATTGTGCGTGTGTATGTTTTTCAGCCTTCTGGGATAGAAAGACTAGTCATTTCACAAACTACAACCTGTGAAACTAGACAGAGCAAAAAAACTCGAAAACTCCTCCATGACGATTAGGAGTAATCATGCCAGCATGTATACCTAAAGATGTCTCTTTGTGAAGGCATTTGCGCTGATTGCCACCTGATCTTTTCTGAAAATGTTAGTAATCAAAACTGTATATGGTGAAATAGTAATAACTTTTATCCATTCTTCTATACAAGATAGTAACCAATAGGATTGGCATGACATAAAGTATTGCATGATCATTGATTCTGAAGTGGCAAAGTATAAAGTTCTGAAGCTGTACTTGTCTCCATTTTTTAAATCTCTGATTTGAACAAATAGTCATTTATATCTTCCAAAGAATGCATTACCTCTGCCGTGTGAAAAACCCATATGATCTGCACTGTCAGATTTTATTATTATTGTGACAGATACTTTAGCATATAAATCTTAAACTCATGAAAAAATGTCATCTTCTTTTTGGAACTAAGTGTTCAAAGTGCGTCAACTATTTGATTTGATAGACATTTCTTCAGAAGACTTGAGAGGAATTGCATATTAAAAACACTTGATATATGACATTCTTACCATTTATATCCACCTCCACAGAGGATAAACTAATTGTAAACTTCTTGTGAGAACTAGATTTGGAAGAGAAAAATAATAAATAAAGAAAGAAAGAAAGCATTTTCTCTGTAGTGATAGAACTTTAAAATTCCAAGTAAGGTTTCTGTACATATTGCAATATTCTAAGAAATGTCTTTATATTTCCTGGCTCAGAATGAAATAATTTGGGGAGCTGAAGCAAAATCTCATCAACTTGGAAGCCATCGCTGTGAGAGTACATAGGACACGGTCAAATAAACTAAGGGATGAGTGAATCTTTTACTGCTCTATATTATTTTACTACTTACAAAAAATGGTGACAATTGTGCATTCTTAGAATGGATAAAAAATCCACTCTAATGTAACTCAAAATTTTACCCAGATGTCTATCATATTGCAGACTCTTAAGCATATTTTCAGAATAACACTTATGGCTGTCTCTACAGGGGATTCCTGGATTATTCTGCAGGTAGATCATGGATCATACTGGATAAAAAACAATATAGGAGTTTCAAGAAATTCAGCTGCAACTTGAACTTCTGTATTGTACATGGAGTTCAAATTTCAATTAACTAAGGAAATAAACTCTGAGGATATTTATTTTCTAATTTAAAGGAAATTAATCTTATTCTTATTGTTATTCATGAAAGAGCTGCCCAATGATAAATGTCCAGAGAGCAGCAACATCCATTTGGGTTTTTCCATCTACTTTTCCTGAAACAGGCCATGCCATGTAAAATGATACCATATGAGGGGATTTCAGTTCGGCACCCTTCTAGCTTGGTACTCTGTCTCTACCTTCACGCCTCACACTGCATTATGATTGCCATGAGCTTAATACTCACTTCATGGAGAACCTAAAGGATAGAGTAAACTTCCCCTTGGGTTTCTGCAACTGTAAATCTTTACGGGAATCAACAGCCTCATTTTTCTTCCATGGAGCCTCTAAGAGCTTGAAATACAGCTTTGTTCTTAGCAACCAATTGCTTAACCCACTGTGACACCAGAACACCTTGAATGTCTGTATAGGTGGCGCTCTTGCTGTTGAAGCGCCTCAGAGCAACCAATTGAAGGGCAATCCAGTATCGGGTGAGATGTTCTTCATTGGAAAACTCTTCTGTTTCATTGTATTAGAATGAAAAGGCTGCAAGCTCATCCTCTGGGTCTTCAGTGGGTGTGCCACTCAAAGGTAGGAGCAGCTGGGCTAAACCTCAGAAAGAAGTGACAGCGCTTTCCATTTTTCAGGTCTTGCCACGCCATGTTGATGCAGTGTGATGTGCATCTTCTAGTTCTACTGGAATAACTCGAAGGGAAAATATGCTAAGTTGCATTAACTATGCTGCTATTGTTTTGCTCTATAGTTATCAGAATTTCACATTACATTTTAAGCCGTTTAACTCTGTAGAGGTTTCCTTCTAAAAAGTGGTTTTATGATTATTCAGGTAAATGAACGTATCTTAATATTCCTCTTACAGATTCACACTGAACATTAATTAATATGAGGGGTGTTCAAAGAGTGCATAGGAAAATGGAATTGAAAGATAAAGGGATTTTTTTTTACAAACATTTGAAGTCCCCTCCTATATTAAATATCTAGAATTTCCCTGGGGATTAGGCACTTCCAAACATTGTTTAATTGAGTACTTCCTATTTGTATTTGCCTAGCCACATTTTGAATAATACATATTGATTGCATGGAAAAATGGTTTGTAACATACTTTTCTCCTCTGTGGAACTCATGTCATATCTCTAATTGTGCTGGAATGCAAAGTTCACGTGCCAATCTAAGGTTTGCTAAATATATACTCCCAATAATGAGTACTTGGCCTACACGCTGAAAAAAGATGTTAGCCATTTTTAAATTTTTGAATTAGTACAATTAATATTAATTGAGTAAATTGGCAATATGAAAAAAGTTATCTTATGAATAATTCTATTATCTTTCATCTCATAAATCAGCTTCAACTGAACTAGATTTCTCTCCTGTAGTTTTCGAGCCCCAATTCTAAGACATCAATTCTTCACTGAACCACTGCCGTCCCTTCTGAGATGGTCACTCTAACTTTATTTAGTTGCAATATAAATCTACCAATTCATACTAATAATCATGCTGTGTTGTTGTGGTCAGGCACCATTCAGTCAGTTCTGACTTATCAGACTCTACATACAACAGAAAGGAACACAAGCCAGCCCTGTACCATCCTTACAATAACCATTCAAAGAGTTGAATTTGTTGTTGGCGGCCACTGAGGAAAGCCATCTCATTGAAAATCTTCTTTTTCATTCACCCTCAACTTTAGCAAGCATAATGTCCTTCTCCAGACACCATTTCCTCTTAAAACATGTATAAAGCATATAAAATGACTCTCAGCATCCTGGCTTCTCAGACACAGTCTCCCGGTATTTTCCCAAGATAAACTAAAATAAAAGCAAACTCACTATCCCCGTCCATATGGACTCATAGTGACCCCACAGTCAGGGCAGAACTCCCCCTGTCCACTTCTAAGACTAACTGTGTATGGGCGTAGAAAGCCGTATCTTTCTTCCACTGAGCCACTGGTGGTTTCAAAATGGCCACCTTGTTGCCCAGTGCATACCCACTACGTCACCAGGGCTCCTCTCTTCTAAGATAGATGAGTGTGAGTCTGGGTGGACTAAAGAAACAAATCCAGAGACACTCATATGTCTATAAGAAAGAGTTTTATATCAAAGGGTAATTGTTTATTAAGAAAACAACTCAGTCCAGTCCATATCAGGTTAATCAATCTGATAATAGCCCATATGTCCAATACCAGTCTATAACCTCATCTTCATACTCATGCAGCCATGCAATGACACTGACTGAAGGAAGGTCACAGACCAGTGACAGTCTTGTGGATTCAGTGACAGTGGAAGCCTCTCAGCACTGGCGTGGGTCTCCACATGGCTTCTCTAACTCCAGAGTTCTGGCTCATCAGCATGGCCCCAGGTGTCTTGTTAACAGGACGATGAAGCATAGAGTGTGTCTCACGTCCAGGGAGAAAGACAGGAGTGTGCAGAATCCTCAGGAGTAAGCCATGCCAACATGGCAGCTATGGCCTGATTGACAGGCTAGACTCAACTCCTTCGCTCAAATTGACACATCATGTAACTATGACAATGAGTTTATTTTTTGACGCTATTGTACACTTTGTGCTCTTCAACAACATCAGAATTCCAAGTTATAAATCCTTTTTCAGTCTTGCTTATTCATTCTCCAGATGTCACATGCATATCAATCAATTGAAAATATCCTGTATTTGGTCAGGGCCAGCTTAATCCCTAAAGTGACATCTTTGTTCTTTAACACTAAATCGGTCCTTTCAGCAGGTTTTCCCAGTGCAGGTGGTTTGACTTTTCTAACTGCTACTTCCAAGGGTGTTCATTGAGCATTCCATTAGAGTAAGATCCTTGACAACTTGATTAGTTTATTTTTTGGCATCTATCATGGGGTTGGTGAGGATTTTTATTTTCTTTATGTAGAAATATCAGCCATACTGAATGAAAGTTGTGGACTTTGATGTTCATCAACTCAAGTCTTTGTAAAATTTCAGTAAGTACGTTTATGTCACCTGCATATGCAGGTGGTTAATTATACTTTACAGAATGCTGATGCCGTATTCATCTCCAGACTGTCCAGTTGCTCAAGATATGTACTCAGCACACAAAATCTGCTAGTATAGCTGATATTTGATCTATGCATGGGTTTTATATGGGAACAATTAGGTGTCTTATAATCCATTCCTCTAAAAACTATCCCTAATGTGCTGTTGTTTACTGAATGAAGGCCTCTATGCAATAAAACACAGGTGAACATGCTGATTCTCCCATTCTTGTCTTCTGAAAACCGCTTAAAATGTAGGGTAGGACCCTGTAAATGGACTTCTACAACTCTACCATCCTCAGCAGGTTTTCAGCACATTGTAGTACTCTATTGTTCTGTAAATTCTGCTCTTTGTTGGATAGCTTAACTTTGGAAGGGGCGCATCTATGAATCATGTCCTGTCAGCTGTCCAGGTAGCTATTTTCCAAATTTCTTGACATAGGTGTGTGTGTGTGTTCTTTCAAATGTATATCTGTTTGTTGAAACATAGCAAGTGATGTACCATCAATTCCTGGAGCCTTGATTTTCACCAATATCATCAGTGCAATTCATACATCTCCTGTCCACAACACTAGCATCCTGAGCAGATAGTGCCTGGTTGAACTCCAACCAGTTCTTTTCAGTATAAGGACTGTGTATTTCTTCTTTAGTCTTTTAAAATTTAGTACATAGTTAAAATTTTTGCCTACTGAATCCATTTTATCTTTCTGCAGAAGTAGTTGACTGTATATCTGCAGACGCTATTTGGTGAGGTGCACATGCATAGTAAGTCTGTATGTTAATGAGAAAGGTAATCACACTGAAGAAGCCATTGTTAGGTGCTAATAAGTCCATTTCAACTCATAGTGACTCCAGGTACAGCGCAAGAAAACCTCTCGGTTTCTATACCATCCTCACAATTGCTCTTTAAAAAATGTTTGTTTTTAAATTGGGAGTTAACACATACATCACAGCACTCCATAGTTCAACCCATCAGGCAGTGTCATTCAATTGCTACCATAGTCTCCAAACATCCTTTCCCTTTTCCTTCCTAGACTCCTTGATAACAGCTCCGTTTTACAACACCCCATCCCCCCCACACACACGCTAAAAGCCCCTTCACCCTGCCCACAGAAACCCTCTTTTTACTTGCTGTCCCTATAGGTTCATCAATCCTGAGTTTCATATATCAAAAAACAGATAGAAAACGGTGTTAGTTTGGGTGGACCAGAGAAACAAATCCACGGAGACTCATATGTATAAGATATTCTCTAGGATTTAGCGCAAGCCCCAAACCCATTTCTAGATCTATTATTTTACTTCAGTTTTTATTATGTATCTGCCTTTGGCTCCCCTACAATACCTCCTTGTTAAGTTATGGGAGAGAGTCTTATTGATCATCCCCCTGGGCATAACATTCTTCTGTTAATATTGTCCTTGATTAGCCCCTGGTAATAAGTTTTTTAAGCCCCATTGAGAGGGTGATAATAGGCCAATGCAGGCCAACTCTGTATCCCAGTACCTGAATTATTCACTTGTACAGAATCAATCTTTTCATAGCTCCACGCTATTTATACAAACAATGGGATTAATTGTCCGGGAAAAATTGTCCGGGATTAATTGTCCGGATGATTATAATAATCATCCCACAGAATGTCAGCCACAGGTTTGCTAGAATAACACGTTTTAAGACAGCAGACTGACATAGCAGCACATGTTTGTCCACCTGTCCGCAGTCCAGCAATCTGGGTATAGCTGTCTTCTGCTTCCTCAGGCCACCATGTATTTTCAGACATAAGTTCTTAGGTTACAAGTGTGTCTGAAATAGAGTCCATCTCACTGAGTGGAGTGACCACAGGGGATCTCACTGATGCAGCCTCTGGAGCAGGCCGTGTGCCTTGAAGACCCAGGTTTCCATTGATGTCCCAGTCTTTCATGGCAGCTGGCCTGGGATGCAAGGATGCCCCCAGAAGCTTGGGTTTACGTGGCCCTTTAGTTCGTACCACCAGGGACCCTCCCCTCTTAGGGTCCCCACCAGCATTTTCAATCATTCTTCTCCCAAAACGGAGGTTGGTCCTCCCACTTTCCTCCCAACAGTCATGCAACTGCGCTCCCCCAGATGAGTTTGCTACCTTTCCCCGCACCTGGTTTGTTTTTCCCATCCTTGTTATCCCTCCTCCTTCTGCCAGGGCTGTCCACCTGTCTGAAGAGCCCTCATCATAGCTTTGTGTGACAGCCACGCAGTAGAAAGTATCCCCTTCTCTTTCCTTGACTCTTTGCTCCCTGCGGACTTGAGGCACTCTTCAGCAACATGATCTTCAGAGTACTTACCTAGAGCAGATGGTGTATGGGTCATGGCCACTGGTCAGGCTCTCTGCCCCTCCCCCCCTCGTCAGCAGATTGGATGCTCTACAAGCCTGAGCTTGTGTCCATTCTGCTGCTTGGACCTAGAACAGCAGTCACATACTGTATTTGACTAACTTCACTCAGCACAATGTCTTGCGCATCCACCCATGTCATGTGGTTTTCATCGTTTCATCAGTGTTTTTTAGGGATCCATAGTATTCCACTGTGTGTATATGCAATAGTTTTATTATCCAATCTTGAATATATGAGTCCCTGTTGCAGCTATTGTGTTAATCCATCATGCCAGGTGAATTCCTCTCTTTTCTCTATCTCTCCACGTTACCAACCATGATATTCTTCCCCGGGGATTAGTCTCTCTTGATAGTATGTCCAAAGTCCAGCAGAGAAGTCTAACAAGTCTTCCTTCTAGAGAGCATTTTAGCTTCACTTCTTCCAAGACAGGTGTGTGGGTTCTTTTGGGAGTCCACAGGACTTTCAATAATCTTGGACTATACCATTGTTCAAAGGCATCATTTTTTTCTATCCATGGCTTGGGTCAGATGTGCCTCAGTCCTCAAAGTAGCATCTTTGATTTAGATCACTTTAAACAGGCCCATGCAGCAGATTTACCTAGTACAATGTGTGTTCTCATTTCTTGACTGCTGCTACCATGAGGACAAATAGAGAGGAAGTTGTGCAAACATAACAAGGTAAAACTTCATGATTTAAAAATCAGGAAAGGTGTGGGTCAGAATTATATCATTTAACCCTTATGTATCCATGTAGGTTGAGCAAATAATCTGAAAATCTGGGTTATCTAAAGAAAAATTAGGTAATCAAGAAATCTGGATAATATGAAGAAGAAGAAGAATTAGGTATCAGGTATCAGGATTAGAGGAAGGTTACTAACAACTGCAACATGCAGATGCCACAACCTTGCATGCTGAGAGCGAGGAGGACTTTGCAGCCCTTACTGATGTAGCCTGCAGTTTGAACTACAAATCAATGGACAGAAAACCCAAGTCCTCACAAAGGGGCCAATAGGTAACATTATGATAAGTGGAGAACAGTTTCACTTGCATGCGATGATAATAATATTGCTTGAGAACATCTGAATTTCTGGTGTCTTGCCTTTCTGGGGGGGACACAGGTATAGCTCTCCTCTAGGTGGTTGGCAAGGTGTCCCACAGAGCAGTGGGCGCCCAGTGCTGTGCAAGCAGGCTGCAAGATTCCACTTGGTGCTCTATCAACTCCTACACCTTTCTTTCCTGCTAGTATCCATAGTGCGTCTTGCAATTCATCAGTTATTAATTAGATACTACTAGATTATATGCTAAAACTTGAAATGTGTGAATGCCATCTTTTTTTCTGAATACATTGACTACTTATTCCTTCCAGTTTCTTTTAATGCTTTTATCATGATTCTATGGGCAAAATACTAAGAAATAGAGGATATACAATATAGTGACCAGATCTGCAAATAATTAATTCAAAATTCCTTTTTTATATATTCTAACATCTTTTACCTAAAATGTACCTTATAACCATCTTACCTACATTGTGAAAAACATTCTCATCACCGTCGTTATCACAGAACGTTGACATTAAAACACATAATAAATAATAGCCCATTGAATAGTGTTTGCATTGCTTGTGTATCAATCTTATATAAGGACCCTGCTTTTGATAAAAGTCTTTAAGTCCCAAACTAGCTATCACGCTGCTTTTTGTAGGACTACTCAAAACCTTGGGTATGTACTCCCATACCATACCAGTCCTGGGTGCATTGATTGCTCTGTAGGGTTTCCAATAACTCACTTTTTGAAGCAGAGTGACTCATATTGCTTCTGAAGTGGCAGCGAGTGTACTCAAACATCCCATATTTCCCATAGCACATTCCCCATACCACCCACTGGCTTCGTGTACAGAGTAGGAGTGAGAATGCCAGACTTGATGAATGGCGGGGCACAGTCCAAAGCACACAGAGCTCAGTATACATTATGGAACAGCCATGAAGCTGGAGAAACTTGAGGGAAGCTAATTAATTAATTAATTAATGTATTAAAGAAAAGGAGACCCACCTAATAAGTTTATATTGAAAATAATAAATGAGATACCAGAAAATCCTTTAGTGTATTGAATGGCATCCAACAGATGGACAGAGACTTGATTCATTTTATTTCCTACTCTGCTTGGAACAGTCCTTGTACTACTTTAGAGTCATGCCTACTACTAAAGCAAAAGAAACACTCACACTAATATGGATTCGTTGGAATCTTGGTAGAGTTCATTGCAAGAAAGAAATTTTTATGTTCCTCTGGCTCTTGTCCTTTTCATTTTTATATAGTCTTGTTCTCTCATGAATATTTATCAAGGCTGGTCCCTAACTCAGTAGGTGTTACTGTAGGGGCCAAGGTGAGAAGCTGCGTCTCTACATTAGGTACTGTGTAAATAATGTTATTTCCCCAAATGAGTCACACTTTTGGATAACGCATTGCTAAAACTTCTCAAACATCAATTCAGATGTTAAATAGCATTTATTATAATTTCAAATGACCTTTAGATTTTGGAAAGCATATTTAATGACTATTCATATATCAAATAGTGAATAGCTACCAAATGCTACCCATTTATATTATGCATATATTTTAAAGGTGTTACATAAAAGTCTTTATGCCTTTTGCATTGGAATGATCTCTCATTCAGAGTGTAGTGTTCTATTCAGCCAACAGACTCCCTCCTCCATTATAATGATTGGAATGCTTTCAAAAACTTGCCTTGGATATGTCTCATATTTTACCAGCTGTCGAGATGTGCTTTCTTACACTTCCTATGGAGTTACAAATAAACAATCATAGTCTCATCACCTTTGGAGCTGAAGCATTGACTGAGATAACAATGAGAAAATAAGTATTCTCTCCAGGAAGCAATCATTACGAGTGGCATGAAGTTGATTTTGAGTTTGTTTTTCCTACCATTGCTTTATTCCTGTAGAGGAGATAAGTAAGGTTATGGAGTCATATTTTCTCTGTGTCAACTAAAACCATCCCTACCAAATGTCTGTCATGTTAAGTATAAGCATTAAGTTTTACAAGATTACATTGCCTTAATCCTTGTGCTCACATATCATAATGATATACGGTATACACCTGTTTTGAATGCCATGGCCTTAGAGATAAGTGCCTGTGGACAGCAGGTGGGGTGAGCTTGAGGAAGAGTCAGACGAGAAAGGATGAATGGCATTTTGACAAGCACAGGTACTTAAAATAAAATATTCCCGTGAGGAAAAGTCATGTGAGGTTGGTGTGTGGTGTCTGTACAGTGTATAAGTTCTTGCTCTTTTCCTTATAAGGATGCTCATGGGTATGAATTTATTTATATAATAAAATCAATAAGTGCATTTTGAGATACAGTTAAAATGTACAACCTCAGGATTGACCTAGTCCCAGATGCCTGCATATTTTAAAGTGCCTAGCCCTGACCCACGCTTCCCTTTCCCCCTTGAGTCTATGGTGTTACCCTGCTCCGTGGGCGAACAGATGAACTGGACTTGCTTTCCTTTCATGTGGAAGCTCTGGGTTGGTTCTCATTCAGTAAAGATTGACTAAAATGACTGCAATGGTCGCAAACATAGACTCAACTGTGAGAATGCCGTCAGAGTGGGCTGTGCTTTGTTCTATTGTGCCTAGGAAATGATGACTTCATGGTCCCTAATGACAATGAAAACAACAAAAGGATTCCAATGAAGGTGCATTGATAATTATGACAATTACATGCAAAATTTAAACAACAGAAAAGGGGACGCAGTATTTAGAAGATACGGTCTTGGTGATAGAAACCAAGCTAGAGATGTCATGGGATCATTTAATGTGACCACACAAACAGTGACTGTACACATGGACTTTGCCGGATGAGATACATAGGAATCAGATTGACTTCATCTGTGAGAAAAGGCTACAGAGAAGCTCAGTATCTATCGAAACGGAGGTCAGGCATTGGCTGTGGGATATACCGTCGATTGTTCCTCTGTAAATTCAGATTGGGCTGGGTCTGTTGACCTATGGATTTTGAGCTGGACGTCTATAGGTTAAGGTTTACAGCTGAGTTGCATACCCTTTGGGGCATCTACTAGGAGACATGGGGCATTGTAACATACTGGTAAACATGTACCTTGTGCATTTCTCACTCACATTATAATGTGTTAACTTCATTAGTAAACCTTTTATCATGCATTTTGCCTGTGAGATTCTGTGTAGTCATTGCAGTGGGTATTAGAAACATGAGATGTAAAACAGAGAACATTAATTTAGACACTCACTACACGACAGGAACGAAGCCACGGCACCCAGAAACATGGGCACATTCACTGCAGCATTAGTCACATTAGCAAAACGATAAAACCAATCAAGTGAGCTTCAGTGGATGGATGCGTGCCCAAAGTGGTGTGCACACAGTGGAATACGATGCAATAATAAAGAATAACAGCAAATCTGTGAAGCATCACGCTGCCAGGATGAATTTGGAGGACATTATGTTGAATGAAATAATACAGTCTCAAAAGTAGAAATGCACTGAGTTCATTATTATTAAAATTAGAACAACAAACAAGGAAGGCTGATATACTGGGGGGGGGGGCATTAGGAAGAGAAGGAGTGTAAAATATTACCTTAAAAGGAGACACCTGTTAATAGTGTTGAAGGGAACGGCTATATGCAACATAGGGGGCATGAACACACATGATCACAACATGATCACAACATGATCCAGGCAATGGAAGACAGTAGGAGAAAAACAAGAAGAAAAGCAATTACAATAATCACTATAACACTTGTAGACATATCTACAATAATAGTATTCTCACAAAACCACTGCTATTGAATCGGTTCTGACTCATAGAGACCCTACAGTGTAGGGTAGAGCTGACCCTGTGGGATTAGGAGTGCCTAGTGTATAGAAAGGTATACTTCAAACAAATATTAGGGGGTTTAAAAATTTCCTAGAAATCTTCATTACTTTTTAATTCAATTTTTCCATGAAACTTTTGAAGCCCCCATGTGTAGATAAAAAGTAGACGTGTAGATTAAAAATTAGAAGACTTAGATGAAATAGAAAATGTTTAAAAATGACAATCTACTGAAACTGACTCAAGAAAAAATAAACCACATAAATAGCCCTATACCAAGGGAAGATATTTAATTAGTTATCAAAAAAACCACTTTCCCAATCTTTACCACCTACACTGGTTCTCATATATCCCATAGTATACAGAGATTATCTGTATGTGCACCAGTGATCCTATATATTTTATTGAGTTTATTAGAAATTTGCATTTTGGAAGACATAATGATTATTTAATGAGCATAAGGATAATACTGTGGACCATATATGCAGAACTTACTTTCTGGAATCTCATGTCTTAATGTTATACATTAGTATTTTTGCAGTACCAATATTAATCAAAATTTACAGAGAAAGAAACTGAGGAAAAGAGAAGATTCATAAGTTACCAAATGTCCTATGACCTCAGATTATTATATTAAAAGGGAAAGGCAGGATTTGAATTTAGATAATTTGCCTTCTGATACTGAACTTTTAATAATTATACCTTGCTGCCCTTCCTAGTTACCCTAGGAGAACCCAAAGCTTTAAACTAAACAATAAAGGCACTAACCATAATTTTATGAATCCACAGGGGGCTCAAACAGCTAAGCATATGATGGCTAGCTGAACAAAATAAAATAAATCAAATAACAGAGCTCCCCTCTCATCTTGAGAGTCCTGAGAGAATAGGCCTTGTGATTGTTTTTTCAAAGATCACAGCTTTTAAAACGCTGAGAAGCTTTTTTATTTTTATATGGGGCCATCTTGAGTCAGAATCTACTCAATGCCACTAACAAAATTAACAAAGCAATTTATGATTCTCATTTATAATAAAACTTCTAATTAAATATAATGAAGGAAGCTTCTAAAACTTAATTCACAGGGATTCCTGAGAAATTCCGCTTTATGGGAAAATGATTGACAAGACAAACAAAGAGCTAAACTCACTGCCATCAAGCTGATTCTAAGTCATATCGGCCCTCTTTGGCAAATAGAACTTCTCAGTAGAGTTTCTGAGGCTCCAAATATTATGAATTTGTAAGGCAACAGAGTCTCATCTTTCTCCTGCAGAATTGCTTGGTGGGTTTCAACGTTCTTAGTTGTGGGTAATATTTCAAAGTTTTGGGACTTCTATGGAGAGACAGGGGAAACATGTTTATCCATGCTCATTTCTTGCACACTTCCTTCAAAAGCAAAACAACAACAACAGCAAACTAAATGCCCTCAAGTCGATGTGGACTCACAGGGACCTTTTGGGCAGTGTAGAAGCACCCCTGGAGGTTTCTGAGATTGTAGAGAACAGAAAACCTCACCCTTCTCCTGCTGAGTGGCTGTGATTTCAACTGAGCTGGCTCTGCAGTTAGAAGCACAAGGAGTAACCCGCCACAGAGCCCTCCTGCAATACTGTCCTGTGCATCTTTACATGAAATTTCTAGGAAAATTATTACTAATACAGAAAATATCTACAGATATTCTTAATTTTAATGGAGCAACAAGGGCTCAGATTGTTTATTTTTTCATCCATTTAAGTGTTTCCAGGAAGGGTAATAACTTCTACAAAGAAAATAATTCTCCTTTAATCTCACCCTGTAAGCAGCGTCGTGTCCTCAATACTAGTCCCTCCCAGAGATAAATCACCAGTGGTGTATAATTACAGCCCTAAAGGGCCACCTTTTCAGAATGACATGCTCCTTAGTATTTTCCCTAAGCATTTTACAATAACAAATTGCTTTGATCATAACAACATCATGCAAGTTATTATTAGGAGAGACTTGGAAATCATATATTCCTATTTGACTTTATGGTTAAGACACTGAAAGTGAGAGAACTTAGGTGACATCTTCACTGTCACTCAGCCAGTCGATTAGGTAGTCTGTGTGAGACCACATCTGATTCTGTCTATGGTTCTTGATCAAGATTATGTGGTAGCCGACAAATCAGGTATATTTTACTTAATCAAATTTCATGCACACTCTCCCTGATGTGGACGGATAATGAGTGACTCATTCATGCCGTTGAGTTGATTCACATTCACAGTGACCCTCTGGCACAGGGAAGAACTGCCCTGTGGGTTCCTGAGACTGCGATTCTGTACAGATGTTGAAAGCCCCGGGTGTTGCCCTCCGAGGAGCTGGTGACTGCAAACAGCTGCCCTTGTCGGTAGCAGTCCAAAGCAGCGCCCCTGGGTGACCAGGGCTGCTTCCTGCTGCTGTACATTGAGTCCCTGTGAGTGCAGCACCTAGCAACACTTGGTCTTAAAAGAGGTTTTTCCCTTTTAATATCCTTCAAAATGGAGGTAGAATAATGTTATTTTTTTTTAATTTGACATTCTGTTGGCTTGAATAATAAGCATAATGCAGTGAAATAAAAAAAACACTTCTAGTGCTTAATTATTGATAAATAAGTAGTTATTTGAGGTCATATTTAAAAGCAAAAAAAGATTTCTTATATGTATACATTAGGAAGCCCTCACACCTCATATTTTGAAAAATGCCCCATTTAGTAGCAGAGTTTAAATAAAATACATATTAATCCACAAAAAACGAATATAGTGTTGTCATGGTGTACATGGAAATGTAAGAGTGAAAACTATGACAACCAAAAAGGTTTTCTTGTTTTGTTTTGCTTTGTTTTTTAATAAAAGTAAAACTCCACATCATTCACAACATTGAAGCAAGGCGCTGTGAAACCCAATCACTAAGCCACGGGCATAAAACAAGAAAGTAATTAGGTTAGCTGAATGAAACATACACATTCACCAGTAGTTGGCAAGTTTTGAAAAGGTTAAATGTGAATGCTGGAATTTATTTTTGTGTAAATATGTATTTATGCTTGTCTATGTGTTTTTGAGACTATTCAGCAGTACCAACTTTGGGGAAAGTTGAAAATAAAACTCTTTTGAGAGACAAAAATGTGATGAATAAAACACACTAATTGCAATATTAAGTACATGCTATTGACACCTGTGGTGACCATTAAATCTCAATTTTTAAAAAAATTTAAATCTCCTGACATTGAATATTTAAGTAGTTTGAAATTTAACTTTTGCAAAATGCAGAAAGTCATTTCCTTTTCCTTAAGTAGATGCAGTTATGCCTACCAAGCACTACTCAGACAAGGCAAAGCTGTCATCTGATGGCCAATTAAAAATGGGGGAGCTGGATATCTACTTGCATAGAATGCTTGGTAGGAAAAATGCAGAGTCTTGCTGCTAAGAACGTAGAGTTGGACCCTTATCAATGAAGTGTCACTACTCTGTGAAATGTAATTTAGGGCTCATTTTGAAGGGATCTCCAGTTAATCAATTTATGGCCATTAATCAAATTAATATTGGCCAAGACTGCAGCAGAAATGTTGCGGGTTTTTTTGCTTTCCGTCCAAAGGCAAATGTGTTTTTGGAACAATTCAAGAACATTGTGGGATGCGTTTCACTATATAAGAATATGTTTACCAACACTGAGCTATCCCCCCTTGATTCATCGGCCTTTCTCCCATTTCATGTCACTCAATTTACTCTCATTTTCCTTCTCATGAATGATGTTATTCTATCATTTATTATTTGTTCCCTCTACACTCATGGATTTCTTCTTCTATTATATCATAGTCATCTTGTTTATAGACAAAGAGAGAATATTTCAAACAGAAAAAAAGGGAGACTGAATGGTTTAAAATTAGAGAAGAGATGTATCAGGGCTACACCCTTTCACCATACTTATCCAATGTGTGTATTGAGAAAACTGTCCAAGAAGCTGTACTCAGTGGAGAAGGATATGGCACCAGGACTGGAGAAAGATTCATTAATAATCTGCCATATGAAGATGACTCAGACTTTCCTGCCGAAAACAAAGAGGACTTGAAGGCCCTGGGGATAACAGTCAAGCACAGCAGCATCAGTCTGGATTCCAATTAATGTAAAATAAATCAGTGAGTACAAACTCCCCTTAACTAAACCGATAGATTTCAACATAATAGGTGAGAAGACGGATGTTGTCCAAAACTTCATTTTACTTAGATCTAAAATCAACATTCATGAACGCCACAGTGAAGAATTCAAAGGAAGAATGTATTGGACAAACCTGCATGAGACAAACCTGATGAAAAAGGCCTCTTTAATAGGCCACCTTGTGGACTAAAGTTCTCTTGACCTGACGTGCTGTTTCCAATTGCTTTCTATATGTGTGAAAGCTGGACAATGACTAAGAGAAAAAATAAAAGAACTGATGCCTTCGAATTTTTGTGTTAATGAGGAATAATGAATATACCATGGAATTCCAGAAGAATGAAAAAAAAAATCTGTCTTGAGTGAAGTACCAACAGAATGCAGGTGAGAAGCAAGAACGATGCGACTTAGTCTCACATTCTTTGGACATGGGACCAGCCCCTGGGGAAGGACAACGTGCTTTGTAGAAAGCCAGTGTGAAAGAATAACCTAAAGGAATATGGGCATTGACACTGTCGCTTCAACAGTAAGCTCAAACCATAGGACAACTTTGAGGATGGCACAGGACCAGGCAGGAGGCAGTTTCTTCTGCTACATATAAGGTTGCTATGAGCCTAAATTAATTCAATGGAACCTTATGACAACCAAAACATACTTCAACAAATCCCTGGGTTCAATCATGTTTATAAAATGCCATTAATATAGTCTTCAAGTATATTCAATAGATTAACAGTGTGAGTTTGAAAAAGGTATGTGATGGGTTGTCAGTGTTCCTGAAATGCAGAAAATGAGGGGAAAGAAATCTGCAAGTCTGTTGATGCAGATCATGCTACTCAAAATTGGGGTGTGTAGGCCATATTTTAGGAAAGTTCCACATAAAAAATTACTATAAACTACTATGGAAATGATATTTTTAAAATAATGGTCACTGTCAGGGTGAAGTAGAATTAAAAGCAAGGCAGAGAAAGTGAAGGAACCATTAACAAAGGTTAATTCAAAAACAAATTCATAGTTAAGAAAACAAAACCACTTTTTTTCTCTGGGTGAAGGCTTGGGTGATAGTGGAAGGGGCTGTGAGGGGACATGGTTCTAGTTTCCATGTGATGATCATATATATTTTTTATGATCTGTGACTAAATAAATTTATCCTTTTGTCAAAATCTATGTAAAATTTGGCTACTTCAATCAATATGCATTTTACCTAAAATAGCAAATAAACATAACCCTCTAATTCATGATGTGCATGCTGAAGTGTATTGGTGTCTCCCGCATATTTTGAATGTGTCACAGAATAGATTGCATGGGTAAAGGCTTAAATAAATAGGATAAAGCAAACTCAGGTGCTGTGTGCCATTGAGGAAAGTCTGACTCATAACAACTCTGTAGGAGGTAGTAAAACTACGCCATGGGGTTTCCTAGGCTGCCTTTGGGCAGGAGTCGTGGGGGCTCAGTGGTTAAGTCCTTGTCTGGTAATTGAAAAGTTGGTAGTTCAGTCCAATGACCTCCCAACAAGAGAAAGAGTTGATGTTTAATGGCCTTGAAAACACAGAAAGGTCTTTTTACTGTGGTCTGCCTAAGCTCTGCCCAGAGGAGGTTTATTACAGTTTGGGGGAAGTATCCCTCATAATTTTTTGTTACATAAGTCACTGGAGGTCTACCTATTTACATGGACACCAATGATTTTGATAGCAAAATCCTGTTTACTGTTTTCAGATTTTAAAAGTACCTCTAATTCAACCTGTCTGCAATGAAAACCATAGGATAGTCCAATCCAGGCCGCTGTTTTTCCCTAAGAAACATATGAAACAGTACCTTGAAGTCCCCAAGTGCACAAACCCAGAATGTATGAGCAACCTTTCTCCTTGATTTCAGTCCACGGATGATGACCAAATCCAGGGAAGTCACTCTCTCTAATGTGCAAGCTCTGCCCAGTTTTTCCATTTCCAGAAATGCCATTCATATCTGAGTTAGAACTTTCCCTACATTTTTATGGTTGTTTTATTTTAAAGACATTTTTAGGATGAAACATAAATAGGGCACGCTGCTATATTTCCCTTCAGGAAAGTTTTGGTGTGATTGGGGAGTTATCAGAAGAAGGCGGCAGTCTAAACCACAGCTACTCCATGGGGCGGGGGCGAGGGGGGTTGGTGGCGAGCCAGCCACTGAAACATCAAAACCACTACCTGAGCCTGTGGGTGAGGCCAACTCTGACTGAGAACAAACCTGCAGTCACAGTCAAACTGCCCTACAGTCTTTCCCACTAGAGGGGCCTCAAGCAACTCACTCTGAGTTTGTTCACCCAGGATTGTTTGTCACCTGGGAAGGTTCTCTCTGGTTACAATGGATTTTTTTATTATAGCAGTTTCACTGGAGCCTTGCTTTTTCGTGATGGCCAATTTACAAGATTTGGATGTAGCTGTGAAATTCTGTTTCCTGTTTGGGAAAAAATGCCTCAGAAACTATTGTGATGTTGAACACAACTTACAAGAACAGTGTTAGGAGGAAAAAGTCAAGTGTAGTAATGGTTGTTTCCTTTCAAAAAGGGTGAAATATAGATTGATGGCAAATCACGTTCTGGACAACTGTCAACTTCCCAAAAGAATGAAAATGTTGACAAACAGCATGCACCTGTCTGTGAAGACTGAGGACGAACCACTGAAGACGCAGGGACGTTATCTAGACTGCCCTGGAGCTCGCTCCTGCGAATTTCCATGGAAGATTTGTGAATGAGAAGGATTGCTATAAAATTGAGCCTCGGGTTCTGACCAGAAAAAAGAGTGTCAGGGGGAAACATTCTAAGCTATAAAACAACAACTCTAAAGCAACACAGGCTTTTTCCGAAGGTACCCTGTTTCCCTGAAAGTAAGACATCCCCCGAAAATAAGGCCTACTTACAGTTTTGCCTCTCAGTGAAATATAAGGCATCCCCTCGAAAATAAGACCTCCCAGAAAATAAGGCCCCCAGAAGCTACCATAACTCTGACTCTGGACCATAGTGGCTGGAGCCGCAGCACAGCTCACTGCTGGCCACAGCACAGCCAGAGCAGACCGGAAGTGCGAGGTCTCTTTTAATAAAACCATAAACAATAAATGTGTACTGTATTATTCTTCATGGAAAAATAAGGAATCTCCTGAAAATAAGACGTAGCACATCTTTGGGAGCAAAAATTAATATAAGACACTGTCTTATTTTTGGGGAAACAGGGTATTAATTGTGATGAGACATGGTGCTATTCTTCTGACCCTGAAAGCAAATGTCAATCAAGCCAGTGGAAGATGCCATCATCACCTTGCCACAAAAAGCTGATCATAGAAATCAAAGATCAACGATGCTCATCTATTTTTTTTTGACGTGAGAATCCTAGTGCATTTGGAGTTTGTTCCACCAGTTAAGACTGTTAATCAAGCTTTTTATTTGCAGGTTCTGAAAAGATTGCATAACAGTGTGTGTCCAAAAAGGCCTGCTTTGTTGCAGAAGGGGGACTGGTTTTCCCACCTTAACAACGCATCTGCTCCTGCAGCCATCACAGTACTCCAGTTTGACACACACACACACAAAACAGCATGCCGCTCGTTCCCTACCTACCTCACTCACCTGACCACACTCTGTGTGACTTCTTTTTGTTTCTGTGAATGAACATGGACCTGAAAGGACAGTGACCTGACAACACAGAAGAGTTTAAGGAAAAAATGAGAGCGGGGCTGTCAGCCATGCAAACAGATGACTTTGAAAATTTTTTCCAAGAATGGAATTATAGATTTAACTAATCCATTACTGTATATACTCATGTATACACCAAAGTTGTCACACATTTTTAATATAGTTTTTTTGTGGTAAAATTAGGTGCCTCGGCTGATACTCAGGTTGGCTTATACTTGAGTATATTCAGTAAGTGTAGTGGAGAGTACCTTTGAAGGTGATAAGGTTGTGTTGTAAAAAATATTAAATCTGTTTTTGGGCATTTTTTTGCTTAATAAAATATTGATAAATTATAAGACTAATCAGTAAAATATGATTTGAAGTATTATATTTTCAAATGAATCTATGGAAAACGTAACAAGCTATATGCCCCGTTTTTCCTGAATAAAATAATTTGGCTTACATTTAGTCCTCTAAGTAATGCCAGAGAATAAAACAAAGAAAAGTTGGAAGCCCAAGAACTAGATGTCCAGTAAGAAGTATAGAAACTTTTTTTTTAAAGAATTGTAGGCACCTTATCATTTTACAAACTTTGCTGAATTCTCTTCTAGTGTGCTAGCTATAAATGTGACAAGAGTTGTTTAAAAGTCCCAAGTCAAGGCTTGTATGAGTCTGGCAGACATAAGATACTAATTATCCTGAAATCTCAGAACAAGTAAGTGAGTACACACAGACAGGATGATAATAATTCAAATGATCTATCAAGTTAAATGTTCTGTTATGTGATTCACCTCTACTGAATTCAAGATACCTTAAACTACTTGGCACTATGAAATATTTTGCAATTACTAACTTGTTCTAAATGAATTTCAATATTGTTAGTAGGTAAGACTCTCAGTTTCATGGAAAGTTACATATTAGGAAGATCTCTTCTTGCTGGCTCCCCATTTCCAACTCTGGTTAAACAAGAGTCAAGGTTCAGTATAGGGTCACTACCCAGAAACTATATAATAGAAAATTAGACAGCACAGATAGTTCAGAGCGCCGTCTATAAGAAGGAGCCCTCTTCTTGTAGTGGTCACAAGTGGGGCAGTGACCTTCAGAAGTCACTCTTGGCTCTCAGGAACAGTTGCAATCTGAGAACCCACAGGAGCAGTTCTCTGTCCCAGAAAGTTGCTATGAGTCAGTATTGACTCCATGCAGTGAGTTTTTTGTTAGAGTATACTCGTTTTATTCAGATTCCCAATGCCTTCTGTTTTCACAAAGATTCTTATCTGATAGGCCAAATGGATCTCCTAATTATTGATCACTCTTTCTCTAGCTTAAGATACACACATTCATTTTTTTCTTTCTTTTAGTTAATAAAACATGTATTGAGTGCTAACGATTTGTAGTTTCAAGTACTTCAGAAATAGTATCAGAAGATATCAATCCCAGGGAAAATGGCATAATGTTTGGTAAAGCATAGGGTCCCCCCCAATAAAGGAGGGTCCAAAAAAATTTTTAAAACAGGATTGACATAGTGGCCATACCAATGGTGTCAAATATAACACTGATGCAAATACAGCACCAGACTAAGCAATGTGTGTGAATGCACACCACTGGGAACTGGAGAACATCTAACAACAACAAAAATATGCCTTGCAATAAATGGGAGAGATTGAAGGCTAAGCAGAGGGTGACAGCATCACCATTGTGTGCTTAAAAAGATGAACTGCAAAAAGGCGGTGGTAGTTACACAATCTGTTGTCAACTTGAGACTATTCAGAGCGAAGGCAGGAGTTTAGCCTGGCAATCAGTTCATAGCTTATTGACCTCATTTGGAGGTGCTAAGGAGATATAGATATATAGCTCACTAGCAGTGGGACATACCCTCTCTCCCTATAAGACATTCCTCCTGACAAGACACATGGGGTTATGCTAGAGTCCTGGAGATGGAGGGGCCATGTGGAGACATCTGCCAGTGCTGGCATGGTTCCACTGCCACTGGATCCACAGGACTTTCCACCCATTGGCCTGTGATCTTCCTGCATTTGGCATCATTATATGTTTTGTGTGAGTCTGAAAGGGAATTTTTAGATTGGTATTGGACATATGGGCTAATATTAGACCTATGGACTTAAATCTGAACTAGGAGTTAATGATTTCTTAGTGTGCAACTGCTCGTTGATACAAAGTTCTGTCTTACACAAATATATCTGCCCAGATTAACACAGATGCCATTCTTTTATTAAAATAGAGAGATGCTTCCTGGAATAAAGAAATCATAGTTTCTTTCATTTGAAAATTCAAATAAATACTTGGAGTCCCAAAACCAAACCAAACCAAAACAAAAAAACTTTCAGTATATAACATCTTTTTATTCTAGTAAAATTTATAATCTTTCCTATTGGATTTTGAGGGGTCCCCCCCCCAAAAAAGTGGAATTTTTATTTCAAAGCTATGTATATAATTTTTTTTTACAAAACAGTCCGTCACCTCCAAACTACTGTGCATCACAATACATTTGTTAAATCTATGATTCCATTCTTGGAAACATATTTTGAAAACATCGCTTTGCATGGCTGACAGCACCTCCATCGTTTTTTCCTTCACCTCGTCTATGTCATCAAATTACTTCCATGAACATTAATGATGGATCCTTTCACACTTTCTCCCGCATGATGTTGCCTATTGTTCCTGTTGTGGGGATTTCATGCCTTTACAATGAGTTGTAATCCAACTGAAGGCTGCAATCCCTGCTCTTCATCCGCTCGTTCCTAAAGTCCCATTTTCAACAAGCAAGGTTTTACCGTCTTCATATGTCAGGTTGTTAATAAGCTTTCCTACAAACCTTCTGACTTGTTCTTTATGTAACACAGCTTCTCTGATTACTTACTCAGCATAAGATTGAAGAAGTATAGTGACACTTCTTGCAACCTTGTCACATACCTTTCCAGATTCTAAACCATGCGGCATTTACTTGTTCTAGTCACACACCTACCTCTTGACACATGTACAAGTTCTACATGAGCACAACTGCGAGTGATGAGACCAGCTATCCCGCATCAAGCTGGGTCCGAAATAAGGCGTGCAGATGAAAGGAAAAGAAAGAGACATGTACAAAGCATGGGATTGGGAGGACAACAGTCTGATGGACTGAAGTACCGAGTATATTTGAAGCTTGGTTTTTATACTCTTCTTACATAGGATTGGTTACAAAACAAACATCAAAGAACCTAAAAAATATTCTTAAACTCTTATCTATGCAAATGTTACTTAACTAGTCACACTTTCTTAAAATTTAAATAATAAAAGCACTATGTTCTAAGACAATCACACAGATATGCAAGATACAAGAGAGCCTTAAAGAGATCATAAATAACTGAGTTATCTCTCAATGCTTTTATCAGCAAGGTCACAAATAACAGTCATTTTGCAATGCCTTTGTCTGCAAAGACACAGAGGCACAGGGGATTAATTGTCACCCATAATAAATACCTTGATCAGCAAATGCCTCCCACACAGCCCAGTGTTACGGAATCTCCATTCTTCTCAAGGCTAGCCATAGTTTGTTATGATCACACAGTGGAATGCCTTGGCATAGTCAATAAAACACAAGAAATATCTCTATGGAATTCTCTGCTCTCAGCCAAGATCCATCTGACATTAACAATGATATTTCTTATTTCATTTCCTCTAATGAATCCAGTCTGAACCTCTGGCAATGTGCCCCTGAAGCCATTGTTGGAGAATCTTTAGCAAAATTTTACTTGCAAGTGATATCAATGATATTGCTCTATAATCTGTAGATTCTGTTGGGTCCCCTTTCTTTGGAAAGGGTACAAATATGTATCTATTGCAAAGAGTTAGTCAAGTAGCCATCTTCCAATTTTCTTGGCATAAAAAAAAAGCAAGTGCTTCCAGTGCTTCATCAGATTGTTGAAATATTGCCATTGATATATATGTGTGTGTAGCTACTCATGTAGAGATGTTCAGAACATACACATTTTGTCCTACATATATGACCCTTTGTCTAAAAAAAGGGATAAGCAAAGCATTGTTATACCTAGGTCATGGACCAAATGTTGATAACCCTTATAATTGTAAATATAGTTTTATTGAACTATATTCATATCCATGTATTTATATATTATTGATCAATTCTTTTCACCACAATGTTAGAGTAGATTAGTTGCAATATAATCTATAAGACCTAGGAACTGGAAAATATATTGCAGAAATGTGTTGATTCTTCCTCTGGACACATGCTCTCTTTTGAAAAGTCATGTTCAAATACCCCTTCAAAATGTCATTGTACAAAAAAAATATGTGGTGTCCTCCAATGCATGCTTAGAGAAACTGTTCTATAATAGAAAATCAAATATAATCTCTTAGATACTAGGAAATATATTTTTTCTCCTTGTGCATTGCAATGAGGTAATGTGATGGATTGTCTTTTAAAGTATTGGAGCTGCTTTCCTTGTTCCTTTTTACAGTAGAATAGAAATATAAAAATATTTAAGAAATCTTGTTAAATGAGAAATTTTATCTCAGAAGACCTGGTCTGGGTTCTATGAGTATTCAATTCTAACAAATTGTTAATTATCAATACTACTGGTAAACAGAACTCACTCTGGGTAATATATATTTATATTAAAATCTCATTATTACTTACTTTCTTCCTACAGCTGAGTTCTGTTACTTTATATCCTGAGAGGGAAAAAATAAATTAAATTAAATTATAAAATCCTTTTGATTTTTCCTATATTTTCTCATGGCCTACTCATATACCTTTTTTTCTTCTGCAACTGTAATATAAACTTTTATGATCATATGCCTTTGACAGTATTGTTTTAAGAGCATCCTATGAGTTCAAGAAACTTACTTTTGGACGCTGATACATTGTAGCTAATTACCATCAAATTGCCTCTCAACTCATTCCACCCTTACACTCAACAAATAAAATTCTGCCCTATTCTATACCATTCTCATAAGAAATTGCAGATAAATTTATGGTGTTTCAATTTCATAAATGTAAAGAAACTTTTGCTAGTCCAGTTTAATTAAGAATTTGCCTGAAACCTGTTCAGTATCAAAGCAACATATAAGCTTCTGCTAACAGATGAGAGTGGTTTAACCTAGGTTGGTCCACATTAAAAAGAAACTACTACTACTAAAGGCCTCAAAAGATACAGAAATAAATAAAAGTGGACTTTCCTCATCATTGACACCCTAACTCTATCTTGTATTTTAGAAAAAGTTCCATATTGGAACATTTGCTTCAGCATGAGCAAATAATTCATTTCTCTAGAGCTCTTGATACTCAACTTTTAAAATCATATATTTGGAGTAAAAAAAATCTCTAACACCTGGTATTAGTTCAACATATTCTATTTTCATCACTTAATAGTTTACTGAACATAATGGCTTACTGGAGACATATGATCACCCACTATCACTTTCAGACATAAAATTAACATGTAATTAACAAATTTTAAACATTCTATTAACTGAAATTTCTATGTATTGGCATATATATGCTTCAAAGATTTGGTGAAGTCTATTACCAATTCATTTCATGTTCCCAGGAAATTCTGGGAAACCCCTCATATACAACATTCTATGTTGCTATGCTATCTATATGTAGATATAAAGATATGATATGCTTTCTTTTAGAGAGTTCTTGATAATGATGGTACAAATTGTTTTGGATCACATTTAGTTAAAGAAAATGTTGTTCTACTCTAGAATAAGCAGAAATCTATTATAATAAAAATGATGCCCACCTGATAACTAGAAGAGACATTTAGATCATAACTTTGATAGTAACTTTTGTATGACTGTGAGCAAATTCCTTCTCTGAAAATTGATTTTCGTATTCATAATCTAAGAGTATTAGAAATTAGTAGTCCAAAATAAATTGTTTTCCCAAGTCTCTTTTTAGCTTATATTATATAAAAAAGTACTTCTACAAGTGTAAGAGCTTCAAAGTAGCCTGAACATTATTGTTAAGTAAAGTTTTTCAGGTAAGATGTAAAACAAAATTTAAGAATTTGGAGACATAAAGAATTCTAAAACTGACTTGAAAAATTGAAAACCAGCAGCAGCAACTTAAAAATGCAGTAGAAATTTCAATAAATGACATTACCGTGGGAGGCAGAGTAAATAATAAAGAAAAGGACAGCAAGACTGAGAGCATTTAAATGATAAAAGATGAAAGCTAGTTCAAAATAACTCTAAAACTGAATAGTGATGCAACTTTGCAAAAATGAATATCAAATAATTTCATATAATTCCCTCTAAAGCTTCCAAAGTAAAAGTATAAAGGTTACTCTGTGGGCATCATTGAATATGAGTGTATAGAATAATAATTAATAAAACTTTTACAATTTATTTTTAAATAGATTTCTTAGCATACACTTCACATATCATACAAACTCATACTTTAAGCATATTGAGGAGATTTGTGCAATTATCACCACAATTTCAGAACATTTTCTTCTCAAACTCATTGTTATCAGCTTCCCATTTCCCCAGTCTGTCCCTGCCATGCCCCTAGGAAAATATCAATCAAGCTATTGTATCTATAGCTCTAGCTATCTTAGCTTTCATATACAGAAGACTATACAGAACATAAACAAGAAGAAATTAAACAAACAATTTACAACAACATCAACATCAACAAAAAACAACAAAACAACATCAACAACATCAACAACAACAACATCAACAAAAAGAGGTGGAGTCACGATGGTGTCCAGGTAGAGTTATTCCTCTAGCACTTCTGCTGCCAGACCAGAAAATAAGGAGGTAAGGCCAGTACTGGGAAGCAGGGTGCTGAAAATAGACTCAGCATACTAGGGTCCTATTCAGATGTCATGCTTTGTTTTTCATTCATGAAATGATTCTAGAATGCACTGAAACACTCTAAGTTTACTGCACCTGCCCTTGGGCTCCACCAACCCCTCACCAGGTCAAGAAGAACAGCGCCTGCCACCCGTTCCTGCACCCTAGTCCTGCAGCTTACAATGATTTCCATAGACCACTGTCTAAAGGTGGTCATAATTCCAGGTTGACAGAGAGCCTCTGAGAGTTAGCCACCATACTTCACACCGGAGTACCCCATGTTGCTAGCTGCTCTGTATCTGAAGCTAGGGCTTTGAAACTCCATTCCCCAGCAAGGAACAGAGTGACCACGACCACATTGATCATCCCTTTCTTGTCTCTCTCCAGCTCCACTTCTGCAATCTAGGGTAACAATAGATGAGTAGACAACAATTTGCAGCTAGTATAGATCCCATGGGAGATTTGCCTATGAGAAGAACTCAGTCAACAGAGCACCATCAGATAGAGGGGAGGGACAGTGGATGACAGTCAAGGACAAATTCAAATTCAGCCAGCCCAAGACATTCTCTGATAACCTGCTCCCCCAACGCTCCCCCACCCCGCCTCTCGGGGGACAGCACAGCACAGGTCTGATATCAGAGCACCAAACAAACCCATCATAAAAAGGGGAAACATTTTTCTTTGTAGAAACACTTTCAATTCCACGCTGTTGACATTTGTTTTACTTTGAATGTAAACCTGCAGAACTTTGTCTATTATGATCCATTAACATAAAAACATAGGGAGAGTCAAATTCCAGAGCATAGCCTAGGGTGTTTAACATAACGAAACAAGAAAGGCCAACAGGCCCTACCACTCTTTGAAAGGCTGCAAATCATAGCCTGACAGCCCAGACCAGACCCATGGTCAAGCTGTAGGCCTTTCCCAACTTGGACCCAAAGCATACCTACAGTCACCAGCCTTAGCTCAATATCTGAGTCCCCTCACAGTTGTCAGCCACCAAGACACCATGGTACCCTGCCTACATAGCAGTTTAACCATGGTAGGTTACAGACAGCCATCAAAAATACACTCTTACCAATCAATCACCCAGAGGAAAAGCTCAGATCCCTTGGTCTCCCAGAAGCATGTCACCCAGTTCTTCCAAAATGACAGGCAAACAGCAACATACCACAACACCTTCAACATAAAACAAGAAAAACGAAACACAATGAAGCTAACAACGCTCACAGAAGAATCATGTGTGGATCTGCCACAAAAAGAAATTTTCAAAAGCTGATGATATCCGACTATCGAAAGATACAGAGTGTGGTGTCCTTTAGGATGGAATATAAACAAGTTGCCATCTACCTGAGAAACAACTAAGCCCACATAGAAGAAGCACACCAGGATGTGAGATCACAAGACATCGATGGGATCAGGTAGCAGGCATAAAAGACAAAACAAAACAAAAAAATCATAGCATTGTGAATGAGGACAAATGCAGAGTGGGGACACCAAGCCCATCTGTGGGAAATTGGACATCTCCTTGCAGAAGGAACATGGGCAGAAGAAAAGCTAATCAGGGTGCAGTTTAGCAATGATAAAACATACAATTTCCCTCTTCTTCTTCAATGCCTCCCCCTGTCCTATCTCCCCCCGCCCCCCACCACTATCATGATCCCAATTCTACCTTACAAACCGAGATATACCAGAGGATGTACACTGATACAGATAGGAACTGTAAACACAGGGAATCCAGGACAGATGAACCCCACAGGACCAGTAGTGAGAATGGCGACACCAGGAGAGTGTAGGGAAGGCGAGGGAGAAAGGGGAAACAGATTATAAGGATCTACATATAACCTTCTCCCTGGGGGATGGACAGCAAAGAAGTGGGTGAAGGGAGATGTTGGAAGATGTAAGATATGACAAAATAATAATAATTTATAAATACAAGACTTAACCTATGAGGTAACAGAAAAAACACAAGATCACAGATCTCATGAATAAACTAGAAGAGACAGAGAATCATACCAGTGATCTTGAGGACAGGCAGACTTTAACAAACAGGAGAGTCAAACAAGATAAAGAAGCAGAAGAAAACCTGAGATCAATGACAAATGCTTTGAATAATATTTAAATAATTTGTCTACAAGAACAAGACACAGCAAAAAAGCCAACAGCTAAATTCACGAGGGAATATCTGGAAACAAACTTTCACACCTTAATGAATGAGAATCAGGCAGTCATACAGGAACCACAGAGCACACCAATTAGGGTAAACCCCAGGAACAACCCACCAAGGCATATAATAGTTAAATTATCCAACTTTGAGGAAAAGAGAAAAATTTAAGAGCAGCAAGAAAAAAAGGTGGTCACATGCAATGGTGCTCAGGCCTATACAAAATCATGAAGAGGAGAGAGTGAAGTAACAATCTTCCAAAAGCTGAAAGAAAAATAAAAGCCTGCTCAAGAATTATCTGCTATGGAAAACTATTAAGATAGACAATGAGGTAAGAGTCTTCCAGGACACAGAAAAATACAATTAATACTCCAGAAGACACCCAAGCCTTCAGAAAATCCTTGCTAACTCACTGTGCTCAGAAGACCAACATCCACCAAGGACAAGGAGAAGACCACCTTATAGTCCAACTCCATCCAGAAGTCAGTGTGTCCACAACAGTTACCAAGACAGCATAGTCTCAGAGGGCAAAGAAGGCAAGAAGCAAGCCCCACATACAAACACAGTCCACTGATATGAATATAGGAAAACACTCAACCCAAAAGATGTGAGATGACAACAATGAATTCACTGATCATAATATTAACTTGGATTGTCAGTGGGCCCAATTCATCCTCTAAAAGACAAAGGCTAGTAGACTGGATGGCTCAGAAAACATAAATCATCAATCTGTTGCCTGAAAGACACACATCTTAAACTCACAGACAAAAATAGACAAAGGATAAAAGGCAGGTGGAAAATATACCAGGTAAATGACAACTTAAAATAATCAGGGGTTGCAATTCTAATCTCTTACAAAATTGACCTCAAGGTGCAAGCCATAAGAGACAAGGAGGGGCATTATATAATGCTCAATGGATCAGTTAAGCAGGAAACATTGAGCATAATAATTATAGATGTACCTAACAGGGAGCCCAAGAAATTCATCAAACAAATATTCAAAAGATGAAAATAGAAATTATAGATTCAACAATCATTGAAGGTGACTTTAAACACTGCTACCAGAGAAAGACACATCATTTGGGAAGAAGCTCAACAAGGAGTTTCCAGAGATAAACACAATTAGGCAACTAGACCCGATAGACATTTATAGAGCTTTTTATTGAAATGCAAAAAATTACATTCTTTTCAAGTGTACATGGCTCATTTTTAAAAACAGACCACATCTTTTCAAGTGCACATGGCTCATTTTTTTTAAAAAATAGACCACAAAATTCCTCAAATTAATATAAGCCTGAGTAAATTCAAATACATGGAGATTATTCAGACATCCTTCTCAGATCAAAGCTGGAGATCAATAAAAGGATGACCAGAAAAACAAGGGCACACAACTGGAGGATCAATAACAATCTTCTGTGACACAAATAGGGTACTGGCTCAGATTAAGAGTGGGTTAGGTTGTTCCCAGAAATGAATGAGAATACAATGTATCAAAACCTATAGGATAATACTAAAGCAGTTCTCATAAGTAGCTTGATAGCAATAAGTGCATATATGAAAAAGGGAGACTGATGACTGATATAGTATTACAAAACCTCAGGGAACTAGAACAGAGTCAACAGAACAACCCCTCCAATAGCAAAATAAAAGAAATTATAAAAATGGGGCAGAGTTAAACCAATGGGAAGACAAAGGAACAAATAAAAATTCTATACAGCAAAAAAGATGATTATTTGAAAGGATGAACAAAATCGAAAGACCACTGGCAAGCCTAACCAAAAAAAAAGTAGGATCAAACATCAATAGCCAAGATGAGGGATGAGACAGGGGAAATCACAATGGACCCGACTGAGATTAAAATGATAATCACAAAGTACTATGAGAGTCTGTATTCTAATGCATTTAACAACATGAAATACATGGAAAAATAATCTCTTCCTAGATTATCCCAGATAGAGATCAATAACCTCAACAGACACATAGCACTGGAAGAAATAGATATGGCTACCGAGAAACTGCCAACAAAAATATGCTCCTGGACCAGGTGGGTTCACAGGAGAATTCTACCTAGCATTCAGGGAATAGCTGAAACTGATCCTCCACAAGTTATTCCAGAGCAGAGAAAAGTATGGCAAACTCCCAAATTCAATTTAGAAAGGCAGCATAACTTTGACATCCAAACATAGCTAGGATCTCACATGAATAAAGAACTATAGGCTGTTATCTCTAATGAACATAGATGCAAAAATTCTTAACAAAATATTGGCCAATAGAATACAAACGTATATAAAACATATCATCCACCATTATCAAGTAGGATTCGTTCTAGGGATGCATGGATGGTTTAACATCTGAAAATCCATCAATATTATACAACACATTGATAATAAAAAGTATAAGAATCCCATGATACTATGAATAGATGCATACAAAGCATCTGACAATTTTCCTTGCATTCTTAATTAAGACACTCATGAAGACAGGAATGGAAAGAAAAATCCTCAAATTAATGCAATCTTTCTACAAAAAGCCAACATCCAACATCATAGTCAATGGAGAAAAGGTGAAAACAATCCCACTGAAAAAGAGGACCAGACAAGGATGGCCCTTTTCCCACTTCTATTCAGTATTGTACCGGATATCCTAGTTAGCAACATAGACAACAGAAAGACATTAAAAAGGCATTAAACTGGGAGAGAAGAAGGTGAAACTATTGTTATTTGCAGATGACATTATTCTATACACTGAAAATACCAAGTACTGACAGTGAAAGAGGCATGTGTAAGATTGGCAGGATACAAGATCAACAAACAGAAGCCTATTGGTTTGCTACATACATCAGACAAGACCGTGGAAGAGGACATCAAGAAGGCAGTATATTTCACAATAGCCAAGAACAAATGGCAATATCAAGGGATACATTTAACCAAAAAAATCACAAGACTTAAACAAGGAAAACTACAGGACCTTACTATAGGAAACTAAAGCAACAATTACAAAAGAAAGGATATCCCATGCTTCAATATAGTAAAGATGTCAATCTTATCCAAAGCACTATATAAGTTTAATGCTACCCCATTTCAAATACCAACAATATTCTTCAAAGAATTGAAAAACTTACCACCAATCTCATATGGAGAGGGCATAAGGCCAACATTAGCAGAGAATTCCTCAAGGAGAATGGCAAAGTCAGAGGGCTGACTTTACCTAACAGTAGCACCTACTACAAAGTCACAGTGGTCAAAACAGTATGGTACTGGTATAATGACAGAAACTCAGACCAATAGAAAATAACAGAAAATCCAGAAATTTTTAAAAACCAACCATCAGCATATAGACAGCTAATCTTCGACAAGGGCCCAAAAAGCATCATGTGGGAGATGGTGCCCTCTTTAACAAGTGGTGCTAGAAACAATGGATATCCACTTGTAGAGGCTTACCTCACCACTTACAAGAACAAACTCAAAGTGAATCACAGACCTAGAAATAAAACCCCCTACTATCAGGGCCATCAACAAAGGAATTGGGACAAAGGTCAAAACCTTGGCTCAAGAAATACATAGGCTAACTGCAATAAGGAAGGGTACACACACAGGTGAACCTGAAATCAACAGTGGGATATACTAAGGATAAAACACCTATGTGTGTTGAAAGACTTCACCAAGAAAATAACAAGAGAAGCTACAGCCTGGGAGAGGATGTTTAGCAATGACACAACAGACAAAGAACTTTTTATTAAAATCTACAATTCCCTCCTAGCCTACAAAAAGAGGAACACAATTAATGGGAGAGTGGAAAAAAGACCTGAAAAGAAGTTTCACTAGGGAGGAGACCAGAATGGCCAATAAATATGTTACAAAATGCTCATGATCATTGACATGGGGAACAACTAGGGGATTAAAATCAACAGCAAGGAGGACATAGAGATCCTGGAGTGCTGGAGCAATAGCAATCTAACTGAGAGGAATTACTCAGTGGCAGAAGTAGAGTAAACGTGATAGTGAGGCAGAAGGTAAAAGGAAACAGAAACAATCTAGGAAGCAAAACTGTGGATAGAGGTATAAGCAAAGGTGTGTACATATGTAAATACATTAATTCATAAAAATAAATACATTAATTCATAAAAATAGAGGCATTGGTCTATGTACATATATTTATATGGCAATACACAGAGGCAGTGGATGGACTTCGGGTCTCTGCTCATATTGCCCCATCAATGCAAGAACACTTAGTTCTAACACACTGTCACTCTATGACTCTCACCCTGCCAGCACAAACACGGAAGACAAAAAGTGTGCATAAGAAAATGTGATGAAGAAAGTGGATGGTGCCCGGTTATCAACAGATATAGTGTCTTGGGTCTTAAAGGCTTAAAGATAAACAAGCAGCCGTCTAGCAGAGAAGCAACAAGCCTACATGGAAGAAGCACATCAGCCTGTGTGAACAAGAGGTATCCTAGGGAATGGGTAACAGCATCAGAAGACCCATAACAAACAAACAAAAATACACCATATTGTTTAAAACGAGAGAGGATTGGAGCACAGACCCAAAGCCTTTCAGTAGATAATGGAACATTCCCTCGCAGAAGGGTCACAGGCAAGGGATGAGTCAACCAGGGTGCAGTATAGCCCTGATGAAACACACAGTATTCCTCTGGTTCCTTGAAGCTTTGGACCTCCATACTACCATGACCCCAGAGTTGCCTTTCACCAGGGGTTAGATCAGAACATGTGCAGAGTACAACTTAGAGATAAGAGCCCAGGACACATGGAATCCAGGAACAAGAATGGATACCAGAAGGGTAGGGGGGAGGTGGGTAGAGGAGGGGAGGAAGTAGGAATCAATCACAATGATAAACACATAGCTACACCCCCTTCCTCCAGGGGAACGAACAACAGAAACCTTGGGGAGAGGGATACTGCAGTTGGTAAAAGATATGAAAACAATAATAATTTATAATTGATCAAGGGGTCATGAGGGTGGTGGGAGGGAGGGGAAAAAAAGAGGAGCTGATACAAAGGTCTCAATAGAAAGTAAATGTCTAGAAAAGAATGACGGCAACATATGTCCAAATATGCTTGATAAAATTGATGTATGGATTATTATGGGACTTGTAAGAGCCCCCAATAAAATAATCTTTTAATTAAAAAAAAACCCTGCTCAAAACATGAATTTTAAAACGAAAAGCATAGAAAATCTCAATGAAAAGCAAAGCAGAAAATTTTAAAACTTGTACAACTTCAAAGTGGATCAAAGGGGAGTTAAAATGATAAGACATTCCATTTTAACCTACGTACATTGGCAATCATTGACTTTATAATGCTCTCTTGTCAGACTGAGGCTGTTGGCACCCAGGACTCTGGCCAGAGGAGATTCACTGAGGCTTAGTCCCAGGTGGAAGCTGCAAATGTATTTTGAGCTTCCGCTGGCATCCATGTTGTGTTAGGTGCCATTGAGTCAAGTTCATTCCTATGCACAATGGAACAAAACACTGTGCGGTCCTGCACCTGAACCAACTTCACAATTGTGTTCATTGTTGCAGCCACTGTGTCAATCCATCTCCCTGATGGCCTTCATTTCCTCTGCTCCTCCATTTTACCAGCAGGACATCCTTCTCCAGTGTCTGGTCTCTCCTGACAACATGTGCAAAGTATATGAGGAAGCTCCCGATTCCCTCCCTTCCTTCTTAGTAGCCCTCTACCCATACTCCTTCAAGAGTGCAAGGTTGTCATTTTTGCAATCCATGGTACTTTCACTTTTCTTCTCCACTACCACACTTAACATGTATCAATGGATTCTTCTTTGGTCTTCCTTATTCAATGTCCAGCTTTCACATGCCTTGGAGGCGATTGAAAAGACCATGGCTTAGGTTAGGCTCACCTTAGTCCTCAAAGTAATATCATTGTTTTCAGCACTCTAAAGAAGTCTTGTGCATTAGATTGACCTAATGCAACCCATCTTTTGATCTCGTGTCTTTCTGATATTCTCTGTTTTCAGTCAAAATCCATCTGACACTAGCAATTATATCTCATTTTCCTAGGCTTTTATTGCACCTGAACCTCTGGCAGCTCCCTGTCAATGTACTGCTGCAACCACTGCTGGATGATCTTCCATCCTGTAAACCAGGTGTGCCCGATTTAAGCTTTAATATCCTGCTCTTTTTGGATTTGGATCTTAAAATAAATACTAATTATGATTATGCAGAGGAAAATGTCGAAAGAATCCGCAAACGTTCATAATGTCAGTAATAGACAGAATGCCGGAGTGTTACAAGCAATAAAACAATAGATGGTTTCCCCGAACTCAAATGAAGCTGATTGCCATTGAGTCAACGGAGGCTCACAGCGACGCTGTGGGTAGTGCAGGTCCGCTCCACCGTGGTGCTGAGCCCGTGAACCTTTACAAGGGCAGATGGTGTCCTCCATGGGCTTAGACCCAGGATCTTAATGTGGCAGCCCAGTGAGTGGTCCTCTGGGCTACCAGGGCTCCTGCTCACTTCCATAGTGGTTGTTAGGGGCCATAGAGTTGTGTTCCATACTGAATGCTTTATTTTTCCATCAATAAGGGCTTCAGTCTTTTTTGCATTCAGCAGCTAGTAAGTTTATTTTCAGGAAGCAAGTATCCTCTGCATATTGCAAGTCATAAGTCCGCTTTCCTCCAATTCTGAAACCATGTTCTTCTTCATAGAGTCTAACTTTTAAAATTATTGGCACAGTATACCCATTGAATAAATGTTGTGAAAGCATACAACACCCCACCCCCGCCCCCAAGCCCACCACACACACACTTTTCTCGACTTTAAACCATCCAATATTTGCTTTGTTCTAACCACTGACTCTATGTACAGGATTTATGTACAAGTTCCCATTAGGTCACAATTAAGAGTTCTGGAATTCCCTCTCTTTGTAATTTTATCTATAACTTGCTATGAACTATGGTCAAACAATTTGGATAGGCAATAACATAGAGGTAAAAATCTTTCTGGTGTTCTCTATTTCCAGCCAAGATCCATCTCGCACCTTCAAATGGGCTTGGATTTTTGGTAACACACTGTGGATCTATTGCTACACTTGTGTTCAAGTAATCTCCTCCATCTCCGGGGACTGGCTGAGGGCATGGGTGGGTTGGGTTTTTAGATGGTGGAAAGCCAATGTTTATGGCCCTCAACATATTACCATTTTGTTATGCTTTATTTCCCTTGTATTTTTAGGCTTGCATGTGGCTAAATATTCTTCTAAGTATTTATTTTAATGTAGATTTACTTGTAACAAAATCTGTTTTTTATTTGTGTATTAATATTTTAATAGAATATTTTATTTCTAGAGAGTGATTTTTAAGTTAGCAAGTTTTTCCATCATTTAAATATGCTATGTGCTATTTTTTCTATTGGAAAGTCAACTCCATCCATTTAAGGAGTGTTTTTTAATATATATTTGTAGCTGTCTTTAATGTTTATCTTATATGAATTGTAAGTCATTTCATTAAGATGTGATTTAAATGAGGTTCTTTGTGTTTACCTTTCTTGAGGTTTGCAGCTCTTTTATCTTTACTATTTTAACACTTGCATAGTTCTTATGCTTTATTATTTGATATTCTCTAATTTATTTCAACGTTTGTCTTTGAGATGATATTTAGCTTTGTCCAATATGTCAAATAACTGTTGCATTCTTTTGTCTCTCCAATTTTTTAGATTGTGTAATCTCTATTGACATATTCTCCAGGACACTAAGCTTTTTTCTGCTGTTTAAGCCATGGATTGAGTTACTATTTCCAATTCAACAAGACAAAAATAATTTGTATTATTTTTGGAATTTCAATGAATTGATTTGATTTTTTAATTTGATTTTTTAAAACAGTTGTTAAGTTTCATCTTGTCAGCTTTTCTCTCAAACATATTAATTACTATTTCAAGAATGTGCATTATCTATATCTAACAAGTAGGCCAGTCACTGTAGGTCTCCAATATTTAATTATTTATTCTTTAATTCTTTATCCATAGCAGGTTTTGTCAAATGTCTATCTAACATTATGCATAAAGGAATTAGTTTCTAAATGTATAAACCTTCAAGCCAGGGTTTGCCCTGTCCTACTAGTTAGTATACAAGATAGAAGAGGGTTTTATCTCAGGAAAAGATTGACAAGAATTGTGAATTGCCTAGAATTTTGTATGTCTTAATTCTATATTCTGTATTCCATAGTCTTTCTGGCTCACCATCTCCAAAAGCAAGATATAATCATTAAGAGTTTTAGATAAGTAAATTACCCAGGGGTTCATTAGTTAGATGCCTAAAGTTTTATAATAGAAAAAATATCACAGAATATGTGTGTGTATATATATATGTATATATATATGTATGTATATATATCTCTTTCAGGATTTCATGCAGACATGAGATAAAAGTTTCAAAACTGGAATCCAATTAAACTTAGATTTTGTATATTCTCTTGTTGTGGTAAATATTTACTCTGCTTGTGCATCTGTCAAGATTGTTTTGTCTACCAAAATTTCAATTTCCATTCACTTAAGCTTATGTGTAATTATTAAAATGTTAAACTCTAGCTACAAATTACTAGGGAGTCTGGAAAATATGTTACAGGAAACAGCTCTCAAAATTATCTCTGTTAACTAAAGCTTATAACAATGCAGAAAAGAAAATAGAAATAATGTCTTGATGATTTAATGATTTTTACACAAAACAAAAATTTTAAAAGTTATTTTTTCTGTGTAAAACTGTTTTTCAAGAACAAATTGAGTTCTAAGAAAGCAGCAGAAGTGTGGAAAACATCATTTTCAGGAACTAAGTCAGACAGGAGGCTGCCAATACCAAAGGAATGGTGTTGTTAAGTGGGTTATGACTCATAGCAACCTCTGAACACCAGAAACCCTAACTGGTCCTACATGATCCTCACAATCATTATGTTTGAGGCCACTGTTGCAGCCATGGTGTCAATCCAGGTCATTGAAGATCTTCTTAATCACTGCCTCTCTAATTTCCAAGGAAAAAATGTCCTTTTCCAGGCATGAGCCTTTTCTGATAACATGTCCAAAGTACATAAGATGAAGTCTTGTCATTCATGTCCCTAAAGAGCATCATGTGTGTCCTGTTTTCTAGGACACATGATTGTGTTCTTCTAGCCATCTACAGTGCTTTCAATATTTTCCACGAGCACCATAATTCAAATGCCTCGATTCTCCCTTATTTGATGTCCTACTGTCACCTGCATATGAGGTGACTGTGAATAGCATGGCATGTATCAGGATCACCTTGGTCTTCAAAGTGTCTTCAACATGTTCAAAGGTCTGGTGCAGTGGATTCATCCAGTGCACTACTTCATCTGATTTCCTGCTTGCTATTTCCATCAACATTGATCGTGCATCCAAACTGGATGACTCTTTGATAATATTTTTCTGTTTAACATGGGGTTATCTATTGGCCCTGCTGTGAAGATCTTGGGTTACTGTACACTGAATTTCAATCTAGACTGAAGGTTTACATCTTTGACCTTCATCAGCAAAGGCTTCAAGTCTTCCTGGATTGAAGCAAGCATGGTGGTGCTATCTGCATGTTGTAGATTTTTCGAATAAGCCTTCTTCTGATCTTGATGTTGAGTTTTTTAATATAGTCCAACTTCTCTTATTTGCTCAGCATACAAATTGAATATGTGGTGAAAAATACAATTTTGACACATACTTTTCTTCATTTCAAACAAAGAAACACTATTCCTTTGTTTTGTTTGCACAATTGCCTCTTAGTCCATATACAGATTTCACATAAACATAGTGAAGTGTCCTGGCATTCCCATTCTTGCCATATTCCCATAGTTCAGAGTGGTACAGTCAAATGATTTTGCGTAGTCAATAAAACATAAGCAAACATCTTTCTGGTCTCTACTTTCAGCCAATGTCTGTCTGACATAAGTAGGGATACCCAAAATGCCACATCCTCTTCTGAATCCATATACTGTCTTATGATATTAATATTGTTTGATAATTTCCAGTTTGTTGAGTCACCTTTCTTTGGAATGGGTACAAATTTGACATTTATGACAAACTGACAGATATATTGTGACTCAATGATATACCTCCTGGATACTACGTGATTTCCTCACAAAGAATCAACTCAAAATTTCTAGTTCTCTTTACATCACGCATTTACAATTCAGAATTCTTGACAAACCATCCAACCAGCCAAGGTTAGGATGCATCATTTTTCCATATAATTGAATATTCAGGGTAAAAAAAATGAAAGGAAATCTAAAAACTCCTGGACTTCTCTAGTGAAAGCATTTCTCTCTCCCTCCTTTTCAGAATGATGATGGCTGTCCTCAAATTATAGGTCCAACTGTTTGTCTCCTGTGAAGTACACACCAAAGAAGGGCTCAGGTTCACCTCTTTAGTTTGCAAACTAAATTGTTCAAAGTTTGTACAATTCATAGGGTCTGAGTAAGTCTTTCTTTAACTAGTTGTAACATGAGGATACTGATTGTTGCCTTTTTTGGCTGAACAAGATAGCGTACCAATTTTTTAAATCCTCCAAAATAAATATATTTATATGTCTAGAAACAATATTGTTTGATTGCTTACTCTGAGATCATTGTAACATCATTCAAAGGAGCATGATCACTTTAAAAAGCGTAAAACTAGATCAATGTTTTTCTTATGAGTTAAACATAAAGCCTTCTGCACAATCAGCAAGACTTTCATGAGAACTCTGATAACAGAACAAAGCAACGGTAGGCTGATTTCAAAAGTATGTTCAATATGCTCCAAAAGAGCCATAATCAATGGTTAAGTTTTACATTATTTATAGTCCAATTATATCTATATTTTTGGTTATAGTTGAATCCTCATATCAAAAATCCTCTCTATTATTAAAGAGACAGCATATAATTTTTTGGCTTTCATTTCTCCCCGTCAATTGCTAAGAAGAAATGTCTGTTTCCAGGTCCTCATTCTTAAACCTTCAGTACATTGTCCATGATATATATGTCTGTGTGACCAATTACAAAGCAGAGTAGATCTATGTGGCAATGAGATATATATTAGATAAGAGACTCTATCCATTCTGTAGGAAGTTTCACAAAAATGTCCTTGGGTAACTGAGTGAATTTCCTTCCTCCCCTTCATGTGTTGGCACTGTATTCTGACTGCGTTTCTTCAACATTGTCGTGAGACAGCATTGCAGTGGCACTATTCTGCCTGGTACTTGATAGCTTCTTTTCAGAATTTCAGATTGAAACCCATCCGAAATCAAAACAAACAAATACACTGAGTGCTGCTGTATCCTGGTTTGAAGCTTCCCCTTGTGTTTATTCAACTCTTTGTAACTATCAGAAGGAACAAATATATCTTTCCAAAAGGCATTAATATGAAATAGCAGAAGGTAATTTTACATATATTGTTTCTCAATCTGCAATGTCTGTGGTAATAGTGCAATTTATGGATTTTATTGTTGGTAGGTGTTACAGACTTGGCTCTGACACATAGCCTATTTAGGCAGAATCAAACAAATCATGCCCAGTTCTGTATTACCTATAGATTTTGCAAGGTAATTTATATCTGTATTTCAGTTAGTTTATTTTCATATAGACAATGTCTATGGTATATGAAAAAAATCCTAGATGATAAAGATATAGCTAGCTTCTTTCTTTATAAACGAGACTGATGTTATTGAGGCCAAAAGAGGATAAAAATAATAGAATGCTAATTTACTTATTTTCATAGGCAACAAAAGTTTCAAAAGTTTTTCTGTAGAATTGTCAAGAACAAATAGAAAGTTCTCACCTCAAAATTATCTTGACATGAAAAACAAATAATTAGTGACTGTTTTCTTTGCATAACGAAAGTCATTAAAATGACAGAAAGACAGAGTGATATAGTAAAATCTATATTATCTTAACAACACTTGTTTTATATTTGACATGATGCTAGCATACTAATGCATTTAATATTTAGTAAAACAAAAATGCACTCCTATAATAATTTATGAACAACCTAGACACAATCATCAATATGTGTAATTCGTTATAATGAAACATTGGAGATTCTTTAATGTTTTAATGTAAACAAGTTATTGATAAAATAATGGTTGATTATGAAAGTGTTTCGAGAGTATGGGGGCAATCTTATTTTTTTTAAATGTCTGCACTTTAAGAAAGCATCTGACACATTGTATATAGCCCACAACACAGTACAAGCCCACACAAAACTCAATGACGTCCAGTTGATTCTGACTCATAGCGACCCCCTGTGGGTTTTTGAGACTGTTACTGTTTATGGGAGTAGAAAGCCTAATATTTAGCCTGTGGAGATGCTGGTTGGTGGTTTCAAACTGTCCACCTGGGTATTGCAGCCCCATGCATGACCACTGCATCACCAGGGCTCGTAACACATAGTATGGCAAATCTAACACTGGAAGACAGAAATTCAAGCCAACATTATTATGTCTGTTTTCTGGTTCCACACATAAGGTTAAAAGTTTGTCTTCTAAGCCTCACTGTATTAAATATATCAGCTTCTTCACTTGCCATTTAGTTGAAAATAAATTGTTGGGTTTAATTTTGGCGTACTATATAGAATACAACTTCAAATGACAGTTGCTTTGTTATGTCTTATCTGCCTTAATGAGTAAACATATTGAAGATTTTACCCAGACATTTGGATTGGAAATTTTATATTTCTTTTATTGGGTCATTCTTTTAAACATTGGAAAGTGTTCTTGATAATACCAGTTGATTACAGGACCCAGCTTCCTCAGTGAGAGAGATTTAGTCCCAGCCTGGAATAATTGTTTTCAATCAATACTTTTTTTTTAATGTCTTGAAACATCTGGGGGACTGTTCTCTGAGACTTTTTAAAAATGTCATAAACTTATAAGGATACTTCTTAAATGGTTTTATGACATTTTTATGAAAAAAATTTCTATTTTCCAAAAGGGTAATGAGATTGTGTTAGAAATTCTTTTCTTTTTAATCATTTTATTGGGGGCTCAGATAGCTCTTATCACAATCCATACACACCTCCATTGCGTCAAGCACATTTGTACATTTGTTGTCATCATTATTCTCAAAACATTTTCTTTCTACAAGATGGAAGTACTTTTATATAGTAGGTTTATTGGTATATCTTACACATTCCAAAATATCCATTCACATGCAATTCTGTTGTTCAACTAGGTCAGGCGGGGTTAAGCAATCACCAGTGCTATCAACTCCCCTTCTCTGCCGCGCCTGGCTTCCCTGTGCCCTCCTGCCACAGTCTCACACTTCACACTTCATTCCATACTTCAGGTGTGAATTCTTGTGAGGGGTCAACTGCTGGGTTACAGGGGATTTTCAAAACAGAGATAGACATGAAAGCGATTTATGTGGAGATCAAGCAGTAGATGTTTAAGATGAATTGCCAAATCATTGTTGACCTGGTAGAAAATTAGCTATACATGTTAATAAAATGACGTGTCTCATACTTTTAAAGTTGATAAAAATATTAGAAAGACGGGATGGGTTTTAAAGACTGCAAAGTTATTATTTTCTTTTTTCTTTACTAGTGTCTGATTTTTTTACTTGTAGGGAAAGTACACGGGTCTCAGTTAACAGAGCTGGAGAGAAGTGAGAAATGACCATACTCCTGAAGTGACCCTCATGCTAAGTGGCTCTCAGGGAGATGAGCTCTGGAGTGCTTTGCATGCAGGAGATCTTTAGTAGAGCTGGGGTGCTTGCAGCATTGAACAGTTAAGTTTTGTTTTAGTTTAGTTTTGGGTTGTAAGGCAGAAATTAGAATAGTTCTCCATTTTGTGCTTATCGTTTTCATTGTCATTTTAAACGTACACCAATGGACACATAAGAAACCAACCAACGAACAAACAAATTCAGTGCCCTTGAGTGATGCCTATGTACACACAGCAAGCGTGGAGGCCAGGGTAGACTGCTCCTGTGAGTTTCCAAGACTGTAACGCCCCACAGAGGAGAAAGGTTCGCACTTCTCCTGCCGAGCCGCCCTGGTCACAACTGTGCAGCCCATGCCAGCCAGGAAACCTACTAACTGCATTGAACAACAGAATTGGCAATGTTGGCCACACATGAATTATGGTGCTGGTGAAGAAAATTGAAATTATCTGCCAAAAGAGCAAATAAATCTGTCTTGGAGAAAGTTCCGCTGGAATGCTCCCTAGAGAGATAAGAACGGCATATTGTCATCAGAGGCCAGGTCCTGGAAAAGGACATCATTGTGGGTAAATCATAGTCTCAGTGAAAAAGAAAAGGGGCCCCCAATAAGACGGATTGATCCAATGGCTGCCACAATGCACTCTCCCTAAGAACAATTGTGAGGATGTCCCGAGACCGGGCAGTATTTGCTTCTGTGTACAGAGGGTCACCGTGACACTGGAACTCACTGGACAGCACTTAACTACAAGATATTTCTCAAACATGAATTTCCCATTACATAATTACTGATAGATTAATTGTGGGTTTGGGATAGTGGTTGCCGTTTGACATATTAGCAAGAGATTGAGATATCATATTAAATTTCTAGCTCTTTCAGTTACAAGGATTGCTTAAGAGAAATCTCTTAGCTAATTTAAGCTTCAGTTTGACAGTCTGATGAGTTCATACAAATCTCAGGTAAATTGATGTCCCCTGTAACTGATATAAGCATTGTATAGGTGGTGGCAGTACAGTCACGAAAAATGAACTCTGAAAACTCTTTGTGGATACAAATACTTCATAGCTGTTATTACACAACCATGCTTAGATTTGAATTTATTTAAAATGCATAATCTCCTGAAATTTCTGGTTAGCAGCCCTGATGGTTTTGGCTTTTTGATTTTGAGGCGCATTCTCATCTGTTTTGGTTAATCATATATTTATTAAGCATTTCCTATGAGCTAAGCTTAAACTAAAGAATCCCGATGGCACAGTTGCTACCCAGCTGCTAATGAATAGGTTTGAATCCACCACTTGCTCTATGGGAGAAAGTATAGTAATCTGCTTTAGTAAAACATTTATATCCTTGGGTATCCTAAGGCTCGGTTCCATCCTACATTAAAGGGTCATCATTATGAGTCATAATTGACTCTACAGAAAGAGATTTTGCTTTAAGCATACAGAGAGAAAGAAAGAATAAATAGGGAGAAAGAGATTTGTTAGTCTGAAAAATATGTGTATCTATACATATCGAATTCAATAAAATGAGAATGGTAATGTGGTGATACTACCAATTTGCATTTATTGGGTATGTAGGACCAACAAAGAGCTAATTATACATTTATTATATTCATGATTGCTCTTCATAAACCTATGCAAGATAAATAGTGACCTCTCCTTTCTCCAAGAAGAAATGAAAGCACCAAGATGACTAATCAAATGGTCCCAGATCATGCATCTAGAATGACTGAGTTGTGATAGGTCACATAAAAGTCAAAGAATCTGCATTTGCTCTCCAGTGTAAATTACTGTTTCACTAAACTGTGACTTGAAAGTGCTAAGGATGATGTTTTAAAACCAAGTCAGGAGAGATTTTGGAAGGAGTTGATAACTAAGTGTGATTCTTAAAGAAAGAAAAAGCTAGCATGGTGGGCTAATGGCTATGCACTGGGCTGCTAACCTGAAGATCAGCAGTTTGAAGCCATGAGGGCCTAAGATGAGTAAAGATGAGGTTTTCTACTTCCTGAATAAACGTCACTCTCAGAAACTCACAGAGGCAGTTCTTTCCTGTCCTAGAGGGTTGCTATGAGTCAGAAACAACTCCATGGCAGTGAGTGAGTTTAGAATGTGTGAGAGTGAAATTTTCAGGTTAGAAAGTTTATAAGCAATGGAACAAACTGAAAAACAAGTACTTGGCTGATAACCAAAAGGCTGGCTGTTTGAACCTACTTGTTGCTCTTTGAGAGACACTACCTGACAATAAATCTTGTAAAGATGTATACCTACATAATCCTGTGAGAAAGATCTTCTCTCTCTTACAAGATCAAAATGACTCAGAATTGATTGTGGGACACAGAAAAAAAATAACAATGTTTTATCTGTGTGTGCAAAAATCAGAAGCTGTTAGGTGGGACTGGGGGAGAAATGGGAACATCTTGAGTAGTGAAAAAAAGGATTATTAAGGCAGCTCACAGAGGCTGTGTGTTCTTTTAGGAAGCTTCAACTTTATCTTGAAAATAATTAGGAGATTAAAGGGATATTACATGAGAAGAGGACAGATGAATATGAATAATTAGATAGCTCACTGGCTATTTTAAGGAAGAAGTCAAAGATGATGTGATTGGATTTAGATGATTTAGGAAGATTTTGAAACTCTCTGTTGAAGAGAAACAAATGACTGAGAAATAAGACCAGAAGCCAGAAGGAATTGATGATTGCGATGGGGAGGAGGGAGTGCACTGAAGGACAGCACAGACTGTTATGATTGACAATTTTTACACTTGTGTTGCATAAGGAGGTGACATCAAAGAAGACAGGCAGTTCAGGGAAATAGTGAATTTGTGGGGCCTAGAAGCTAACCAATAGGAGATTTTTGCTCACAGTTAAAAGTAGGAATCAGAAGCTGGGAGAAACAATCACAGAGGAGATCTGGGAGTGATTGAATATATGGATGAAGGGACTCCGGCAATTTGGGATAATGGAACTGAGAAACTCCTTTATAGCAATGATGTCAGTACCAAAGAAACTTCAATATCCAGGGCAAGTAAATCTCTCTCCCTTCACCAACCTAAATATGAATGAAATAGAAAACTAGCGTAACACCAAAGTAGATTCTAGGCATCATTTGTTTGAAAACACCTGAGCTATTTGTTGGTCATGTTCATTGGGCCCTGCCCCAAACATAGTAAATTAAAATCCTATGAGTGTAATACCAAGGCACATTTTCAAACAACTCTCCAGGTGAAACCGTTTATTGCAAACTGAGGAAGATCTGCATTAGCCCAGCTAAACAAATAAAACCCCACTACCATTTCATCAATTCCGACTCACTGGGGCTCCAGAGAACAGCGTAGAACTCTCCCACTGTGTTCCCAAGGCCTTGAAGCTAATCTGTGCTAGGAACATCAAGATGTGATGCAGCCGAGTTTCAAATGAATTTTTCCGTTAAGAAACAACTAAAAACAGATGAATCCATTCTCTTCCACCGAGTGTTTACCCTGACCTTGCCTTTTTATACAAAACACTATGCAGAAATTTCAAAGTAAGTAAGTTCAGAGTTAAATAATATAATTTAAATAAGAAACAAAACATTAAAAACATTTTTAACAACTGTAGTATGGCCCAAACCTTGAGATGGATAAGCATCTTCTGGATCTGTGGACACGGAGGAGGGATGGAGAGAGTCATTGTTTGGAAGTAGAACCCCTTTCCATCAAATCAACTCATAGCTGCTGGCCAGGAGTTTTTTCTCTTCTTTGCCTCATTTCACTGGCTGGTTTCTCCCCCACCCCCTCCAAAAAAAAAAAAATCGAATGTGGTCTGCTGTTGGCATTTCCTTAATTGCTTTCTTAAAGGGCTTACTAAATTATCCTTGACAATCAACCACATGTTAAATAGTTCCTTATCATGATGATTCTTTTCAAAAACTCTTTCTTAGGACCCTTGTTTTTTTATCTACAACAGTAGAAAAAGCCACTAAAACTAAGAAAATTATAGCAAACTGCTTGGAACACAGCTGCAAAAGGTTTATGCAAGTACTAACAACGGTAACTAACGCCTAGTGACCGAAAAACACGAACTGCTTTAGTTTACAGAAATCACGTGTGTCCGGTAGGATTCCGATGTTTTGTTCGAGTTCCGATGCAAATTTTTCTCAACATGGCGCAGCGTTATGTCCAGTACAGATACTGTTGGGTGCTGGGGTTCTACGTAAATCTTATGGAAGCAGATTGCTACGGTGCTCTGCTATGGGACAGCTGGTAGGTTTGAACTGCGGACTTTTCAATCAGCAGCTAAGCACTTGGCCCAGTTCTGTCAGGACTCCTTGTTCTTTAACCACATGTTACTGTTAGATGCCTTTGAGTCCGTTCCCACTCACAGTCAGTTTATGTACAACAAAAGCAAACACTGCCTGGTTTTGTTTTGTTTTGTTTTGTTTTTTGACGGGAGAAAATTTAATTTTGTGACATGCTTGCAATCAACAGCGTGGGGGACCGTCCCTGACCACTGACGTCCTCTGGCTTCGCTAGTGCCCAGAGGCACTGTGCAGCCATGCCTCCGTGCTCCATCCTCCTGCTCCTCCTTCTTAGCAGGTTTATCTATCGGCACTTCATCCACAGATCAGACAATTAACTAGTTCACACCCAGGTGAGTTTGTATAAACACTACCACAGAGCACTTTAGAACCTTTTCTTCTTCCTTATACTCATTGTTATTGGTGTTATCGTTACTTTTGAAGTGGTGGTACACAAATCTCAAATTCAATAACTTCTGCATGCATAATTCAGTGGCATTGATTATAGGAAGGGTCTTTGCTTCGGGACCATTGAGTTTATGCTAACGGTGGTAGAATATTGTATCAGTAATGGTTGTACAACACTGCCTGGTGCACACCATCCACACAATTGTTACTTTTGAGCCCATTGCTGAAGCCACTGTCAATGCATCTACGTGACGTGTTCCCTCCTTCTTACAGAATAAGCTTGATGTTCTTTTCTAGGGTCTGCCCCTATTAGTAACATTTCCAAAGCATGCGATGTAAAATCTTGCCATCTTTATTTATAAGCAGCATTCTGGTTATGCTTCATCAAGACAGATGTGTTCATTCTTCCGGCAGACCACGGTATTTTTAATCATCTTCATCAACTCCATAATTCTCCTTCAAACTTCTTTATTCATTGTCCTGTTTTCACAAGTATGAGAGACAATTAAACTTATCAGGACTTGGGTCAGGAATTCCTGCATCTTCAAAGGGACATCTTATAGAGTAAGGATTTTACAGTTCAGCTGGGTGTCATGTTAAAATGCAAGACTCAGGATCTCTTAAGTCTGTGGGGTGGAGAAGACTGAAAGGCTGTAGGTCCTACAGGTCATGATAATGCTGCTAGTTCAGGTAAGGGCGGTGCCTTCTTAGCACAGAGCACACCCTATGTCCTTATTATTTTGTTTTTCATCATTGCTATTGCTCTTATTATCGTAAGAGAAGATGGTAGCTCCCACTATATCGACTACTTTCAGAACACCATTTCTATTCTTTTGAGCCTGTTTCTATATTCAGAATTTAAAAAAAACATTCTCTTGGCAATATTGATGACTTATAAAAGTTAATCACTCTAATTTACTTAATAAGTTTTTTTAAAAGTCAAAACTTGAAATATGCAATGCAAGTGTCACAGAAAGTAACTATAGATTATATTATAAATGTTCTTGACCATGGGGCTATTAAAAACAGTTTTATTGGCATATAATTTATATATTACACAACTTAATAGTTCAACCATGTTTTAAAAAGTTGTAGAATCATCTCTAAAATCAATTTTAGGACATTTTTTTCATTCTTGTGCTCACTGTTATCAGCTCCTCATTTCTCACCAACCACTCCTTGGGTACCCCAAGAACAATCAATGCAGTAACTATCTCTATAGCTTTACCTGTCTTGGATTTCATATATAGAAAGATATAAATATAAATAAAAATAAGACACTGCACCCTGCTTGCTTTTTTATGGAGTATTTATGAAGGAACACAGTTTGGAAATATTGCCTAAAGCTAAGTTAGACTTATGGAATTGCCTTGAGGATTTTTCGGGACGTTATTTTCAGTTTGCTGTATATGTGTGTGTGTGTGTATATATATATATATATATATATATGCCATTGTAAAACAAATTATTTGAAGTGTTAAAGGTTATAAGGAACCTTGTGGAGTAAGTCCGACTACCTTCAAATCCTGACTTCCTTAAGTACATTCGTGTGGATTTTAATAAATTACTATACTTTTTGGAATTCAATTTTTCTCAAGTGTTCAAATAAGTCATATATGTGTACTTGAATTATCAGTCATCATATATTATATGGCAGTTTGTTTTCATCGGAAAATAAAAGGAAAATTGAAATAGTAAAAATTGTATATGATACCAGTTCCAGAATTCTATTTGGGTGTACCATGCCTTAGAGCTAATTGCATTTCTCCTCCCATTCCAAATGGTTCTCTCAGTTCTGGAAGTTTCTATCTGAAGGATTATCAAGGTTGCCAACTTTATTTATACTTTGTTTTGTTTCTTTTGTTCCACTATAACACATTTGTTCTTACTACGTTATTATTTATAGTTATAGATTTAATTTGAACAAAATCATAGTTTTCAATTAATTTATAAAGTCCTTATACCCAAGGATAATGATATCTTTTGGAATTTATCCATAAGTTAAAATTTACTAAATGATTAATAAATGTAGATGATTAAGTACCTTTCCAAATAATGACACAGATATTTGAATCTTGAACAAAAGATTCACATTGACTAACTTATACAGATATTTTGCTTATCTGTATTTAAAAAATTTTAGCAAATCTATCAAGTGAAAAAATGACTTGAATTAAATTGCATTTAATTTGTGTTTTAAGCTATTCTTTATAATGTGAAGAACCATTAAAATGGAATTACCATGAGGCTTTAGTGTCTTAGAAGTAAAGATAGAATACAGTGAGTCAAATTAGGATCAACTTTGGGCCTCAAGTTATTAGGGTTTCTCTGATAATAATGATATAAAAGATAAGAAAAAGAGGTATTCTAAGGTTTTCCTAGATATTTTGCTTGAATACTTGTTGGGCTCTTAGCCCCTTTCCTGAGGTAGGAAGAACTAGAGAAGGAAGAGTCAGACGTCAAAGGGATGAATCAAGTGTTGGTCTTGGTGTTATTTTATGTTGTCTAATAAACTTGAAATTATGCATTAGCAATTCACACTTTGACCCCAATTATTCTCTAACCTCATTTTGGCTGATAATTGAACATCTCCATAGGTTTTTTCAGAGATGTAGTTAATTTGATTCTGGTATTCTTTCTGCTAATTTCTATGTGTACAGTTGCCATTTATGTTGTAGCAAAAATTGATTTACAGTAAGGAAACCTTCGGTCTTGCAGAATTCTTTTATGGGATATCCAGTCTCTCTTTTATGACCAAGGCCAAGTTTTCCAATGACTGTTGCCTCATATTTTTCCCCAGTGTTTGAATTCAATTGTTAATAATAATCCTTGCACATTGATAGCATGTGTAATCAATTTTAGAATGGAGAATTTGATAGCATTTCCAATTTTTTCATCACTAGTTTTCGTGGTTTGTATGTGAATTTAAGTAATATTCTATTTATTTGATCTTGCTTATAAGCAGATAGATAATATACTATCTATCACATACAACTTTGTACTTTAGGATAATATAAAGTTTTTCTTTGTGAGGATTAAAGCAGTGCCATTTCTCTGTAATTTGTGATTCTGGGCATAGTGAACTATGTGTTTGTCAAATTCATATTAGCCAAGACCAGGCTATTTCACCTATCAGTCAATTTAATGCCTACTATATCAAGATGTACATGGTCCATTTCCGTTTTACAAATGACAATTTTTAGTCATTCATTTCCAAACTTAATTGTCCTAATGTTCCATTTTTAGAATAAAGATTTCTCAAAAATTACTCAAACTTGCTGTTGTAGACCAGGTGGACTACAGAAACAAAACCAGTGACAGTTATATATACCCATAAGAAAGAACTTTATATTAAGAATCAATTGTGAGAGCTGAGCATGGGAGTGGAGCCGAGCTCGTAAGCCGCCCACCTGGCTGCCTCGCCGCTCTTCACCTCGCTCTCGCCGCCTGCCCTCTCTCCTGCCGGCCGGCAGCGCAGAACACCTTCCACCATGGCCACCTTGCCAAGTTCCCACTTGAACAAAGGCGTCAGGCAGATGTACATGGCTCTACCTCAGGGCGATAAAGTCCAAGCCATGTATATCTGGATCGATGGCACTGGAGAAGAGCTCCGCTGTAAAACTCGAACCCTGGACTGTGAGCCCAAGTGTGTGGAAGAGTTGCCCGAGTGGAATTTTGACGGCTCCAGCACGTTCCAATCTGAAAGCTCCAACAGTGGCATGTATCTCATCCCTGTTGCCATGTTCCGGGACCCGTTCCGCAGGAACCCCATCAAGCTGGTGTTCTGTGAAGTCTTCAAGTACAACCAAAGCCTGCAGAGACCAATTTACGGCACACCTGTAAGCGGATTATGGACATGGTGACCAGCCAACACCCCTGGTTTGGAATGGAACAGGAGTACACCCTCATGGGGACAGATGGGCACCCCTTTGGTTGGCCTTCCAATGGCTTTCCTGGACCCCAAGGTCCGTATTATTGCCGTGTGGGGGCAGACAAAGCCTACAGCAGGGACATTGTGGAGGCTCACTACCGGGCCTGCTTGTATGCTGGCATCAAGATTGGAGGGACGAATGCCGAGGTCATGCCTGCCCAGTTGGAGTTGCAGATAGGACCCTGCGAGGGAATCGACATGGGGGATCATCTCTGGGTGACCCGCTTCATCCTGCACCGTGTGTGTGAAGACTTTGGAGTGATAGCAACCTTCGATCCTAAGCCCATCCCTGGGAACTGGAACGGTGCAGGCTGTCATACCAACTTCAGCACCAAGGCCATCCGGGAAGAGAATGGTCTGAAGTACATTGAGGAGTCCATCGAGAGGCTAAGCAAGCGGCACCAATACCACATCAGCGCCTATGACCCCAAAGGGGGCCTGGACAACGCCCGGCGCCTCACGGGATTCCACGAAACCTCCATCAACGACTTTTCCGCCAGCGTGGCCAAGCGAGGCGCCAGCATCCGCATTCCCCGGATGACCGGCCAGGAGAAGAAGGGTTACTTTGAAGACCGCCGCCTCTCTGCCAACTGTGACCCCTTCGTGGTGACAGAAGCCCTCATCCGCACATGTCTTCTCAACAAGACCGGCGAGGAGCCCTAATATAAACTAAGCGGACTAGACCTCCAGCCAACAGGCCCCTCCCAGCTCTTCACCACACACCCATGTTTCCCCCTTTCCCACTCATTCCTACTAGCTGTAACTCAGAAGACAGAATATCAAGGTCTTTAAAAAAAAAGAATTAATTGTATATTAAACAAACATCCCAACCCAGTCCAGATCAAGTCCATAAGCCTGGTATTATCCCATAAGTCTGATAGTAGTCCATAAATCCCTCTTTAGACTTATACAGCACATGCAATGATGCAAAATGATGCAGGAAGACCACAGGCTGGTGGAGGCAAAGCTTGTGGATCCAATGACAGTGGAAGCACCTGGTGTGGGTTTCTACCTGGCTCCTCAGCTCTCCAAGTTTGACTCTTCCATAAGAAGCTGAAGTAGAGAAAGAGCTCTTGCAGGTCTCAGCATGTCTCCTCCCCATTGAAGACCAAGGCAGAGAGAAAGAAGAAATTCCCAGAATCCTCACGAGGAGGTCATGCCTACAAGGATCCATCATCAGACTGTGACCTGGTTGACAAGTTAGATAGACCCCTAACTCTTAATACTCTCAAGTTGACAAAAGATTATGTAACCACCACACTTGCAATTAAAAATTTTATACTATAGTCCCTAATCCAGGATAAAGTATAGGTATCCCTTTTGCAGCTACTCTGGATCATTCTAGGGCCTTCTCACGGGCCAGTATCATTCACTTTGGGAAACACTGTCTATATTTATACTTTACATATCCCACATTTCTCTTACTTATGAATGTTTGTAGTTGTCTTATCTCATTTTTAATCGTGTCCATCAGCAAATATAGGTTCAAAAAACATTGTGTCATTCCAAGAAAACATAATTAAGTATTCTATATACATGCATAACTCTGAGGAGATAGCTCTCATTGTCATGGAGTCAATGTTAACTCAGAGTGACCCCGCTGTGGGTTTCTGAGACTGTAACTCTTTACAGAAGTAGAAAGTCCCATCTTTCTCCTACCAATGCTGGTGGATTTGAACTGCTGATCATGTGATTCACAGCCCGACTCATAACCACTACAACACCAATGCTCCTATCAGGAGACGGTGGCACTTTACTATTGGCATGGATATTTACTTGCACATACACGCACACACTTACGTGAGGTTAAAATGAATGAGATAATTAAACCAAGTTACAAAAATCAGTGGGTTAATAATTGCATTCACCAATTCTTTGATTGATCTTACCTGATTATCGTGAAGTAAATATTTAACCACTGCTTGTCTGTCAGTCTTCTGTACTGTGTTGGCCTGAGCGTTTCTGTGGTGCTGGAAGCTAGGCCACTCATAATGTAAACACTGGCCAAGTTGCTCAAAGTGGACAGATCTCAATGGAACTTCCAGACTAAGAACAGACTTTGAAGAAGGACTAGACTGTTCACTTGTGAGGAATTAGGCACTGTAATCCTTATGAGTAGCAGAGGAATATTGTCAGCTCTAGTGTGGGAAGATGAACTCCTTAGATTGGAAGCCACTCGAAATTGGACTCAGGAGGAAGCAGAGTCAAGCATAATTACACGATGGAGTAAAGCTTTCAAGAACTTATTGGTTGATGGGGCAGGACTCAAAATGTTAAGAAACAGGTGCAAAAATATATTGATAATAAAAATGTATGAAATATGAGTGTAGGAGTATTAGAGGTCATCAGAAATGGAAAGGACTGCATAAAGATTTACATCTTAAACATGAAATATTATTATTTTATTTAAATTCACCAAAATATTATTTGAGAAAACATTAGTCGTCTGAATTTGGTCCAGGTTTCCACTAAATAACGATGTGATTTTGCTCCTACCATCTATCTTGCTGTTTATCAATTTTATCAATAATGAAATATCAAAAGATGATCACGCATTTCTTTTCTATACTCCATCTTCCTAAGGTATTCTGATAAAGGTTTTGAAGAAAATGGTGCTGATAAGTTGATTTTAACTCCTGGTCATCCAATGGGACAGGTTTGAATCGGCTCACAGGGATTTTGGGACTGTGAGGTTTGCAGGGGCAGTATGTCTGGCCTTACTCCCACGCGGTAGCCAGTCTGTCTGAATCTGGCTTATGGCCAGCAGCCCAATGCTGAACCATTTCACAGCTAGTGCTCCTTGAGAGACATAATAGTAACAACTGGTTTCTTGGATGTTTAGTAACTACTGGAATAATAACAGTCTTTACATGTATTATAATATGTACTCTGTACAAAAAGATCTAAATGCAAGCACGATTAGTTTTCTCATCCTAGAAAGAAGTAATCTAGTGGGTTCAAAAGTATATATAACACATTTCCACTCCTTCTAATGGCTAGAACTGGGGCTCAAACCAATTTCTACTCTCGTGATTTCAATACTCCTATTTTTCTCTGCAGGACTCATTCCTCATGTACCATCCGGTCACCTTTCCTCTTGTTATTAACAGCCGTATCATACATCTTTGTCGCACCAGAAATTTAACAAAGAAGCTAGGCCCACTGTGACCCATTAACCTCATGACTATGAGGACAGTCACTATACCACCTAAATGAAAGGGCAGGGAACTTCTCCGTTGAGGGATGCGACTTTCCATTGTGCCCAGTTTTTTATCAAATGGACATTATTCCAAACAGCGAACTTCCTAGAAAATTGCTAGGGACTTGGGAGACGAGAAAGCCACACACAACTGGGGGAATAAAGCTCATTAAACCTAACTACTTTAAGCCCGGGGACAGCAGCACTTTCTTGAAACTCCAAATAATCAGGCACAACACAGGCTTCTTTAAAAAGAAGGCTTTCTCTGCTGCTCACTGGTGACCTAGAACTTGAAAGATGCTTCAGCACATATTGGCTCTTCAGAGCACACTCAGTTCCACGGATGCATTTTTCCACCTTGGCACAAGGGAGATCAACATAAAACCCCAAACTTTCGCTAATTCCCAGCAGAGCTGAGACACTGTAAGAAAGAAATAAATTTTTACCACCTACAGGTTTCCAGTGGGACAATTGGAAAAGAAAGAGAACCACTGAGACCAAGAAGAAGGGAAAGATTAATAAGTGCAGCCGTCACTGCAGGAAAAAAAGATTTTTCAAAACAACAACAATAAAAAGAGCCTCTAGTATAGCTGCGCAATACTCTCTCTCTCTTTTTTTCTGTAGATAAAAAGAGAAACAAAAAAGAATTGGAGAGAGAAATGCAATAAGAGGGCAAGCTCCTGGAATTGCTAAAAAATAAAAATAAAAAAGGAAGAATTAAAAGAGAAGATCATTTAGTTTCTTATTTTTCATGTATAGTACATGTGCAGGCATTTTTGTCTGGGGACATGTAGATATTAAGTATCGATGTAGAAAATAGCGCTGGCTATAAGAATAGATTATTCACATAGGAGTTTATGCCCTACAATTCATTTGTATATGCTCATTTGTATATGCTCATTTGTATATGCTCATTTGTATATGCTCATTTGTACATGCTACAGAGTATCAAGAGCTGGCACTCTGAAATACAGATTCCCAAGCAAGATTCCCAGAAAAAAGAAAATAGTGTCCAAGTAATGGATCTAAAACACAAACTGAGAGAAAGAGGCTGATAAGAGGTGATCTTTTTTAAGGACTCTCTGGTCCTCCTGAGCCATGACCCCTGCTCTTTCACACGCTTGGATTACTTCCCCCAACAACAAATGTTGTTAGTTGTTTGCTTGCCTATACGCCTCTGTGTTTCTCTCATAAAACTAAAAACTGAGGGTGAGTCACGCTACAGTTTTTCTAGAAGAATTTTCAAGGTGAAAATTACTTAGGCTGGTGATTCTGATATTTATTTTATATATCAACAAATTGCAGAGATGTGTGCGTCCATTCTACGATAGTCTTCCTTCTTTTTTCCCACCCTTTATAGGGATTTTGTGTATGTCTCCTAGCATCTTTTATTTAATTAAAAATTCACACTCAGATTAATATGCTTAAAATCAAATATTTTTGTACTGAGTTTAAATTCACCAATGTTTTTTCCTTTCCTCAATCTATAGTGATACTATCTCTGTGATAAGAGATTAGGCTCTTGGTTCCAATGCCCTTTTTAATAATAGACATGTAGGTAGAAAGTAAAATCAGACATAAATCCATAGTGTGCATAAATGCAGGGCTGGAAGAATATAAGGATCCCTGGTTGTGTAGTAGGCTGTGGGCTACTAATCAGAAAGTCAGCAGTTTGGATCCATTAGCTGCTTTCTAGAAAAAGATGAGACTTTTTTCCTCCAATAAAGATTTATGGATTTTGAAACTCAAAGGGCATTTAATGACCTGGCATTTAATGACCTGTACTGCCTCAGTTGAAACACTTTTCCGGTTTTGTTTCATTTTGTTTTACCTTGATAATATATTCCTTTCATCAAAAAGTATGAACATGACTAAATGATAGTCTTACATATTTTAAAAATGATCTGAGAAGGCTAAAATAAATGCACGTAAGTTGCCAGCAGCCTCAGAACTGCCCTTTCTTGATTGTCTTCCCATAGAGCAAAGAGTCAGAGAAGGAGACGTGCCACTCCAGTGAGTGAATGATTGCTTCACACGTCAGTGCATAGGTGGCTTACAATAGCCCACAGAAAAGCAAAGATGACATCGTAGTCAACTTCTTCCCATTGAAATATATAGCCTACTCATGATCATAAATAACACTCAGTTTGACACTGTTGCTTCAGGAATGGCCGTATTTCCCATGGAGAAAGTGATAATCAGATACTGTACTCCGAGTTTCACTAACATGTGGTGCATTGATGAAATGCACACGTTTCTATGATATTTTAAGTATTTGCAGAGAAAGAGTCAAAATATATTCTTGTTAATGATATGCCTTAGAATTATCACAGCATTGTAGTGTTGTTTAAGGAGCATGAGATGTTTTAAAATCTCCTTTCATTTTATATTATTTGAATTGATTGAAAATGCAACCTCAGTAATTTATCTCTGTTTGCTAAACACACTCTTAGTTTATACCCAAGTTTTCTTGCCTTGCTCCTTAAACTTCTTTCTTGACTTCTGAGGTTTGAAACGGATAGACCATCTGCCCCAGAATCCTTTCCACCATACATCTTCCTGATATAGTTCTTATCAGAAGCCTACATACACTGTTCACAAAGAAGTTGGATGCTTCCCAGTGTCTGTGGCAGGAAGTATGAACTCTTTGGGCTTAGCTTCCATGCTCATCCTTTCTGCATTCTCTCTCTCTCTCTCCATACGTTTTGCCATAGAGCTAAATTATATTGCTACCTATTATTCTTTTGGGTCTCCATATACATTTGTGTATGTATTTAATGATGGATGGCCAGATTTTTTTTCTTCTCCCTACCTTTTATCCTGCCCCATTTTAGCAAATCCAGCCTTTCTTTTGAACACATTTAATTGCTTTTCACTAAATTTCAGATCACCGGTCCTGTATTGAACTAATAGTGACCCTATTGGACAGGGTAGAACTGCCCCTTTGCATTTCAGAGCCTGTAACACTTCACTGGAGCAAAAAGCCTCCTCTGTCTCCCGCGTAGCAGCTGCCGGATCCATGCTGATGACTTTTTATTAACAGCCCAGCCTGTTACCTACCACATAGCCAAGGTTTTCACATTCCTCCAGGCCTGCCTCTAGAAACATTATGGAAGGTTCACTATTTCCTTTCCTTCCATTAGCTCACTTTTCTTATGACCTGGTGTGTTTATGTGTGTAGTACACATGAACACCCTTATGTTGCTGTTGTTGGTGTTCCTTAGGTTGCCATCGTGACCTTAGACATGACAGACAGGAACACTACCCTGTCCTGCGCCATCCTCACAACTGTCCCCTTGCTTGCACCAATAAAGTTCTGCTTCCACTCATGAGATCTTTGATAATTGACAGTGTTTCAAAGCAGTGTGTGACGTTTCCAGAGGTTTCTTCCTCTCACGTGGAAAACTGAGTCTTTCTTCCTTGTCTGTTCTTAGTCTGGAAGCCCTGCTGAAATGTGTTTGTGTTGGGCGACCCTGCAAGCACTTGAAATACCAGTAGTAAACCTTCCTGCATCACAGCAATGCACAAGCCACCACAATATGGCAACCTGACAGACAAGTGCTCAAAGTGCTCTTACACAAGTATCTAATACTTAAGCTAAATGGATCTTTATGCTCATATTAATACATTTTCAGGTTGATTCTTGCTGCCTATAAAAACTAACAAAATGCCATGTATTATCATATTGATTTCATGATGTTATAAGACAGATTTGCTTAGGGAATAATAGTAATGGCATGTCTCTTTCCTATGAAACCTGGTAACTCATAGGAGCTCGCTCAGATACCCTGCAGCTGGAAACACAGGGACCAGCACATCATCTTTCTCTAACTCTCCCCACAACTGTCTAGGTGACTATCGACTAAATGTTTTTACATCGACAGTAAGTGTTTCCCGTGCTTCTTCCTTTTGCCCAACACTTCAGGCGGTATCCCATCTCTTCTGGGATGCTTTTTATTTGCTCATGCCTTAATGGCAACCAGGACTTCTTCCTTCAGTGCCTTTGGTTCTTGGTCATATGGTACTTCTTGAAATGGTTGCTTTTCTACCAGGTCTTTTTGACAGTGAATGTGCTTATTTCGTTTATCTAATTTTAATGCTGCCAGCAAAGTTCAATATTTTATCCATGGCATCCTACAATTTATTTCAACTGGAGGTTTTATTTTTTTAAAGTTCTTTCTACTACAGATAGGCTGGGCATCTTTTAAAAGGAGATTGATTGGTACATAGTTCATGCACAATACAATCACTGGTTTTGATATGTTATAAAGAGTTTTACAATCATTACCACAATCCATTTTAGAACATTTTCTTCATTCTTGTCCCCATAATTATTAGCTACCCATTACTCATCACCCTTCCCTGATGTAACTATTAAGAATTACAAGTCTAGTTGTTGTTTCTATGGATTACCAATCCTTGTATTCAACTAAAAGCATGCAAAAACAAACAAACAAACAAACAAACCCAACAATGGCATCAAAATGAAACACAGGAAAACCTCAATCCTGATGCAAACAGAAAATAACAGAAACTAGATAAATTAAAAATATGTCAAAAGGGAAAGCAAATGATAATATGCTAGCATTTTAAATAATCTCAATAAAGCATCATAAAAACATGGAAATACTGCATCCACAGTAAATATCTAAATTGATTATTCCTCTGTAATTAGAAGGTGTAGTGGGTTCTGAGTGGAGCTGTTAAGTTCAAAGTCAGCAGCTTGAATCCTCCAGCCACTCTCTGGGAGAAAGACAAGATTGTTACTCTCATAAACATTTACGTCTCATAAACATAGTCTCAGAATCCCAGTTGGGCAGTCCTTCCTGTCCTACAGGATCTATGAATCAATATTGACTAAACGGCAGTAGGTTTGGTGTGAATAGATTCCACATCAATAATTATAACATTAACATTTCCTTTAAAAGCTGCCTTGAGGCCTTTTACAGGTATTATTTCAACCCAGCCTCCAAGAGTGACCATGGTGACTCCTGGATTTGAAACAATGGATTTTAACTCCATTCAAAATCAAATTGTATGTGCACTCTTGAGTCTAGGTTGCGTGGTTCAACATTATTTTTATGAAACCTAACTGTTCATTTACAGGTAGTGTGTGCCTCTTTTTGACATTATATTGATTTTGTTAATATCCCAAAGTGCATTTATCCATTAAAATATTTATGGATATCTACATAATTTCTATTTTTACTATTAATTCAGGTGGGTTCTATGAATGTACTCATGCATGTATTTTGGTGAACATATATGTATATTTCTATTGGAAATATATCTAAAATTGGAAACAGAGCTATGGATTACACATATGCAGAGCTTTAAATTATATAGCCAAGTATTTCCCAATATTCGCATTAATTCATTTTAAAGAGACTTCTTTTCTTTTCTTTCTATTTACACAGCAATTATTCATGTTTTTATGTGTTCTCTTCAACACCTCGAAGAGTATAATCAAAACAAAGCAACGTTCTGTTTTAGACCTTGGGCTCTAAATCTGCTACATCAGTCAGAACAGGATTTCGCTCCTGATTCAGAATTGACAATGGATTTTCCAAATCTTTGTCCACATCTTACAGCATATAATCATGTTCGAAATGCCAATAGCAGTTTCCTCACAGCCTGTTGTCTACATCTAAGTCAATGGCACATGTAGTTTCTAAAATATCACTTCACTTGGAGCACTAATTTTAGTACTCAGTAGTAAACTACCATTTGGTACTGCCATGAATGTGGCTTGAAATCTTAAAGGGCTAATGTAATAAAAGTTCACTTCATGTTCACAACATAGCCTGCTGCAGAGCAGTTGGCGCTCCATCTGGAGTCCTGTATTCTTGGACCTGTGTGCCCTCGGTAATCACTTCATCAGGAAGAGACTCTGAAGTTCCATTTGCGATTTTAGGTTGTTCAATTTTAGGTTGTTGATCCTCCACAGTAAGTGCTTCAAGCCCTCCTCCCTTTCAGTAAGCAAGGTTATGCCACCTGCAGATTGCAGGTTGTTAATGAGATTTCTCTTGTCCCAATGTCATATTCTTCTTCATAGTCTACCTTCAGATTGTTTGCTCAGCATTCAGAGTGAATGCATATGATGGAAAAAATAGAACAAGGAAACAATCCTTTCCTAATTTCACACCATGCAGTATCTCTTTTTCCTTTTAGACAACTTCCTTTGGTCTTTGTATTAGAATCCCCATTCTTCTCCACGTTATCCACTTCTTCTTTATTACACAAAGTTGATTGCTTTTGTAGAGTCAATAAAACACAAGTAAATACTTTTCTGCTATTCTTCACTTTCAATTAAGATCCATTTGCCCTCAATGATATCCATATCAAGAATGACACTAATGGCAAGTTATCAATCTCCCTTGAGTTTTAGCAACTCTTTACTTGTATATGATAGGAGGTGGCACAAATATAGACCTTTCCCAGTTGGTTGGCCAGTTAGCTCTCTTTAAAGTTTCTTGGTATACATTTTTTATTGCTTCCAATGTTTCCCAGCTTGTTGAAACTTTTCAATTGATATTCTCTCAGTTCCAGGTAGCTTTGTTACTCACTGCTGCCTTATCTGGTACTTGGATTTCTTTTTGCTTATATATTTTAATTCAAGTTTTGAATTGTTTCTTTAGTACTTGAGATATGATCTAGAGATATGCTCAGTTTGTTCTTCCCTTTTTACTTCTCTAACTCCAGGTCTTAGCATATGTCATTATAATGTTTTTAACACAATAATTTACAAATAACTAACATATCATATGATTCAAAAATCCAATCATGTTAAAAGGGTTTTATAATCATTACCACAATCAGTTTTAGAACATTTTCTTCTTTCTTGAGCTCTTGATTGTTAGTCACCACTTTTCCTCTAGCCATACTTATCAGGTCCCTAGGAACTATTAATCAAATTACTATCTCTATAGAACTACCTATCCTTGATTTAATACAACAAAAATCACACAAAATCAAAATGAAAACAAAATCCCAACAACCACAAAATAAAACAGAAAAAACTTAATAATAAAATAATATATTAAAAATTGGAACAAATTTAAAATGGGTTAAAAGGGAAATCAAATGATAAGGTGTTAAGTTTTAACCACATCACATCTGTAATAGTCTACGTTAGAGTGAAAATTGTCTGATAACAAGGTTATTTACACCCCTGATTTCTGGTTTAATCCATATGTTACCTTACCAATGGATTTTAGATTTTGAGCTTTCACTGCCATCTATAGCCTTCTGAAATTTGGGTGTTAAACTTTTAAGTTCTAATACTATTCCCCACTCCAAAGTAGGATTTTATCACATAGTTTGGTGTTCTTCCATGTAGACTTAGCTGATGCCTCACTTAGGCACCGGTTTGATTTAATAATAGCATGCTGCTATTATTTCTGATAGCTCAGCACCATCTGATTTCATCGCTAACTTTGCTATAGCACTCTTCAGCGATCTCTTCATGAGGATAAACATTGAGCAGGACCATGTTATAAGGTTTTTAGGTTACGCTTATGATTAAGTATAAGCTTAAAACCCTTCTATCTATCTATCTATCTATCTATCTATCTATCTATCTATCTATCTATCTATCTATCTATCTATCTATCTATACACATCTATGGAGTATAGAATGTTTACTTTTGCTTCTTGAACTACACTTGGAAATGTATTCTTCATCTCTTTTACATCATCATATCTTCCATTATAATTATTTATTATAAAACCAAGAGAAAATTTCAAAGTCTCTTCTAATACCTATGCTGGTCTTTTCTTTCTACCCCCCCCTTTTTTTAGTGACATTTTGCTTTTCTCACATATATTTTCTGTGACATCTCTAAACTCACCTATTCTTTGGTAATAGTATTTAATATATCAAATCTGTTCTGTAAATGATCTCTAAATTCAAGTGGTATATAAGAAAATTTGTATTTTGACTCTTGTTCATGTTTCAATTTCTTCAGATTCAATCACAACTTGCTTATGAGCATGCTGCGGATCTATCCCACAGAGGACCCCCAGTTTGGTTTTGGTTAAACATCTCCATTGTCTCTTCCCACAGATGTAGAGAATTTGATGCTTGTGATTGTCATCTGTTGAGGTCAATGCTTGTGGTCCCCATATATGATGAGGAAGAAAGGTATTTTAAAAGAAGAAATATTTGATATTACATATTTATATATTAGCTCAAGCTTTGCTCTTGTAAACAAGGTCACGTTTTCCAAATACTGAAATTTCCTTTTTGATTCTAACTCTTATCAGTCTAATCATCAGTCCACTCAATGCATCTTAGTTACGTATTATATACATTTTAGGCTAAACAAGTTGACCAAAGTCTTTAAGTCCTTCATTATTTGCTCCAGTGGTTGGTATTTAAATATGAAATTTAATTTCATTAATGGGTCTTCCTTGTAGGCATTTACATATTATCCTACCATAGAGAGTATTGTACTTCAGGATATATGTAGAAATGCTATTTTTATGATGAATGTAATATCTTTCCCCTTGAATTTATCATCGCCTGGATAATAAATCATAGAATTGCCCTCTTCAAGATGGTGAAACTAGTTCATGACAGCTCACTAGGACACTTATCTTTTGTGGTAGTTACATAACCTGGTGTCAACTTGGCACTTGGGAGGATTAAGCCTGAAGGGGTGGAGCCTAGTCTGTCAATCAGATCATAACCAATGAGACCTCTGAGTGGGCCTGGCCTTCCCCTTCATCTGATGATAAACCATACACACAAGTGTTCACCTTGTTAGGCTATTGAGACTAGTTTTCAGGGATCCACATAAACTAGCACATTCCTTTTTATTTGGAGTCCTCTGAAGCACACCATCTGCTCCTTTCTGGGTTCTGGGAAAACTGGTATTTCCTGGGAGGCAGAAGATACTGTTTCTATATGTTCACTTCCTTGGAGACACTCTACTGAGAAGGCTGACTCCCTGGGAGACATTGCAGCTGACAAGACACATGAAACTATAATAGTGCCCTGAGCCGTAGAAGTCACATAGCCAACCTGAGGCAACCAGACCTCTGAAGCCAGAGAAACCATGAAGAGACCCCTGCCAGCACTGAGATGCTTACAACGCCACTGGATCCAAAGACTTTCTACCCTCTGACCTGTGATGGTCCTGCAGTCAGCATCATTGCATGTGTTCGTGAATCTGAAGAGGACTTTATAGATTGGTATCAGACATGTGGGCTAATATCAGACTTATGGGCTTGGACTGGGTCAGGATGCTTTCTTAATGTGCAATGATCCTTTATACAGAACTCTCTCTTATACACATATGAGTTTCTATGAGTTTGTTTCTCTAGTCTACCCAGAAAAAAAAATCTTTACACATTCTATTTCAATTTTCCTGGATTCACACTCCATATTTTCCACTTTCCTATTATTAATGAGTGTTCACACCGTCTCTTTTCATCTTGACTCAAGCAACAGTAGCAAATTAAGACTCAAGGATCTTTATATTCATTTCCAAAATCATTATTTATTTAGTTTGTTTTTAAAACATTTTATTTAGGGCTCTTACAGTTCTTGTAACAATCCGTGCATCAATTGTATAAAGCACATTTGTACATATGTTTCCATCACTATTTTTATATATTTTCTTCTTTTTTATTAAACCATTTTATTGAGGGCTCAGACAACTGTTATCACAATCCATACATACATCCATGTGTCAAGCACATTTGTACATTTGTTGCCATCACCATTATCAAAATATTTGCTTTCTACTTGAGCCCTTGATATCGGATCCTCATTTCCTCCCTTCTTCCCCACTTCCCCCTCCCTCATGAACCCTTGATAATTAATAAATAATTATTATTTTGTATATCTTACACTGTCCAATGTCTGCCTTCATCCACTTTTCTGTTGCTGGTCCACCAGAGAGGAGTTATATGTAGATCCTTGTAATCAGTTCCCCCTTTTTACCCCACCTTCCCTCCACCCTCCTGGTATCACCACTCTCACCACTGGTCCTCAAGTGGTCATCTGTACTGGATTCCCTGTGTTTCCAATTTTCCTATGTGTGCTAGTGTACATCCTCTGGTCTAGCCAGATTTGTAAGGTAGAATTGGGATCATGATAGTGGGGGGAAGGAAACTTCTAAGAACTGGAGGAAAGTTGTAGGTTGCATTGTTGCTACCCCGAACCCTGACTGGCTTGTCTCCTCCCCGATACCCTTCTGCAAGGTGGTGTCTAGTGCCTACAAACGGGCTTTGAGTCTCCACTCTGCACTCCCCCTCATTTACAATGATATGCTTTTTTGTTCTTTGATGCCTGATATCTGATCCTTTAGACACCTCAGGGTCACACAGGCTCATGTGCTTTTTCCATGTGGGCTTTGTTGCTTCTGAGCTAGATGGCCACTTGTTTATCTTCAAGCCTTTAAGACCCCAGATGCTATATCTTTGATAACCGGGAACCATCAGCTTTCTTCACCACATTTGCTTATGCAGCCATTTTGTCTTCAGTGATCATATCAAGAAGGTGGGGACACACTGACATGATTTTTTTCTTTTTTGAAGCCTGAATCCTGATCCCTTCGACACCTCGCGATCAAGCAGTCTGGTGTGCTTCCATGTGAGCTTTGTTGCTAAGAACTAGATGGCCATTTGTTTATCTTCAAGCCTTTAAGACCCCAGGTGCTATATCTTTTGATAACTGGGCACCATCGCCTTTCTTCACTACAATTGCTTATGCACACATTTGTCTTCAGCAATCGTGTTGGGAAGGTGTGCATCATGGAATGCCAATTTAATAGAATAAAGTGTTCTTACACTGAGCAAGTACTTGAATGGAGGTCCAATGTCCATCTGCTGCCTTAATACTACACCTATATATATATGCACATAGATCTATTTCCCCACCAGGCCTGGTAGGGATTCAGTGAAGGCAATGCAGCCAAGAGTAATTACTAAACCTCAAATGAAGGCTGAGCATGATAGTGGGACAAGAGGGAAGTAAATGGAAATAGAGGAACGAGGTAGGAGGCAAAGGGCATTTATAGAAATCTAAATACAGGCATGTACATATGTAAATATTCTTAATGGGATGGTGGGGAAATAGACATTTATTTTCTATTGAGCACTTGGTGTCAGCTTCTCTTTCCCCTGCTCCTCCCTGCCCCCTGCTTTCTGGCCCTTTGATAAATTATAAATTATTGTTATTTTAATATCTTACACCGACTGCTGTCTCCTGTCCCCTACCATTTTCTGTTGTTGTACCCCTTGAGGTGGGGGGATGGGCACGGTTATGTGTGCAGTTCCCCCTTCCTCTACTCCTCTCCCCACCTTCTCCCTGACCTCCTGGTATTGCTACTCCCAGTCCCATTGTGTCTTGATTCCATTGTGTCTTGAGCTCATATGTCTCATCTGTACCTGAGCACTTGCTCTGGTCTAGCTCACAATGGAAGGCAGGACTGGGGTCATAATAGTGTGTGTGTGAGGAAACCTCAAAGAACTGGAGGAGTATTGTGTGTTTCATCGGTGATTACTGCACAATGATTGACACATCCCTTCCATGTGACCCCTCTGTGAGGGGATGTCCCATTGATTGTCTGCAGATAGTCTTTGGGTCTTCATTTTCCACAATATGTTTTTTTTTTTTTTTGGCTTGCCACAAGCAAACAAAGCCCCAGAATCTTTGGACCATCCATGTTATGAAACTTGCCTCTGTTTGAGGTGGTAGCTCTTCCCCAGTTGTATTTTGATTACTTTGCAAGTTCAGGGGATTGTTTTCTGACACCACCCTGACAATGTTCTGCTACTCTATGAGATTTTCAGTGGCTAAACTCTGATGTGTACCATGTTCAACTTTTTCCTAGTCTGTGCTTAGCCTGGAAACTCCACTGTAATTAATTCACCATAGATGATTCTGCTGACATTTGAAACACTGGTGTCTTAGCCTCAGCACCATAACAGGAAAGTCACTCCAATGTAGCAACGTGGCAGATGTGTGGGAGGTTTCCTGCTGGGGCACCCATTTAAGGTCAGGATTCCCGAGATACAGGCAAAATGTCTTTATATTCTGAATTCACTTCTTTGCATGGTCGAGGTCCATTGTGATGGCAACATAGAAACTAACTGATGAAATTCATGATTGGGGTGTTTATTAAAGGAGCAAAGAAGTTGTAAAGCCAGTGAAAAATGTCCAGCATTATTGTTACAATAACCCATTACAAAGTTTTGGGTCTGATAACAAATGTCCAAAAGTAGCCAGTCTGCTGAACACTTCAATCTGTACACTTTCATCTTAAACTCTGAGGGTTTCCAAATAAATTTTCCTGAGTTATGTGCTCACAGGTGCCCCACTCCAGTAAGCTCCACCGCAAAGGTACACAGTTCCACTACTGAGAGGCAGCAAGCCCAACTTCCCCAATGAGAGTCTAGAGCCCGCCTGCTCACTCCACCAGCCAGCTTCCTGCACAAAAACACTCGTCCTAACTTGCTCTGTGGGGTGGGAATTCCATCACTCTGTTCCATGCGCTGGCTCCTGATTCTGTGCTTTAATTGTGATCTGGATCCAGAAGTTTCACTGAGCAGGTATCTCTGGTCCAAAGGATATACTCTAACCCTTGTTCTTGCTGGTGGTGAAATTCCTCCTCCTGCTTCTCAAAGGGCCTGTTTCTTGTTTGTTTTTTCCTGCAAAGATTTTTATGGGCTTGATGGTTTGTAATTTCATCTCTACTTCTTGGAGAGCCCATTTTTAGAACTAATACAATGATATTCACAGTTGTATATACACCCATTTGGGAAAGAGAATGATGTTGTTTGTCTCCCCCTGTTTGGGGAACAATGTCCTTTTCAATCAGCAGGTTGGACATGGAGCTGGGGAGAAACCATCAGAAGTTTGACCCAAGTATCCCATTAGCAGCTTTCTAGTTGAGGTACACTTAAAAAAAATAATGATTTTATTGGGGGCTTGTACAACGCACCACAATCCTTACATCCATCCATTGTGTCAAGCACATTTGTATATTTGTTGCCATCATCATTCTCAAAACTTTTGCTTTCTACTTGAGCCCTTGGTATCGGCTCATTCCCCTTCCTCCTTTCACATTCCTTCCTCACGAACCCTTGACAATTTCTGAATTATCATTATTTTGTCATATCTTACACTGTCAGACATCTTCCTTCCCCCACTTTTCTGTTGTCCATTCCCCAGGGAGGAGGTTATATGTAAATCCTTGTAATTGGTTTCCCCTTCCCACCCTCCCGGTATCACCTATGAACTAATCTTGAAGGGATCTTCTGTCCTGGATTCTCTGTGTTTCCAGTTCTCAAAGGGCCTGTTTTATACATAGCACGAAAACCTGTTCAAAATTACTCACAGGTGAATCCTATCAGTATCTTATCATGCTGTCTTATCATACAATGGAGGGAAAGATTTTTACAGGGAGTTAAGAGACTTTGGCAAGAAGATCTACAGTAACTAATTTACTACCTATAAAAGATGAAGTCAAGAGCTATGCTGATCTTCTATTGATTCCTAAATTTTTCTAAGAAGAAATCAATGTGTACTGATCCCAAATTAGTGGGACATCTTATTCTGAGTAATTGTATTTCTATGCTTTTAATTTCAATATTGTTCTATTTTAATTATTTTTTTCTGGTCTTCTTCTGATCTATGTTTTATGTTCATAGAATTGTTTATGATTATAATATTGTAATGGTTTCCTAAATTCCCCTTAGTATTAACTATTACAACATTATACACCAAATAGTCCTGAGCAAGATCTTGTTGAATTAAAATGGATATGAACTTAGGAGTCTTAATATAGTTAATAACTTGCAATATATATTTTAAATTTTAATTAATTCAGTTTCATGCAACAATTAGAAAAAACAATTAACGACAGATTGATCACACATTTTAAAATTTTTTCCTGTAAAAGTTTACATGGCTCCTGGATTTATTTGAAAAGTTGTATTTTTTTCATCTCTGATACTATTGTCTGCTGTTTCTAAAGTGTGACTCTTGTTCTTGTGCTTTAAGATGCTTTTTAATATATCAGTCACCACATGCACATGGCAGGTACTGACATTGAGGAAAATACTAAGGAGAAACCAAAAAAAGTATCTGCACAAACATTCTTGAGATAATATAAAATATAACCATACAGAACATCTACTCTGATCTCACTGCTAACAGTTATTCCTATGGTCACAGCTGGCTTCAAGGAAATTTTGGAAAGTGTAGTGTTAGTCCAAATGGCTAAATATGTTTCTCTACTTGGAGTAGGAACCCTCGTGGCATAGTGGTTATATGTCGGGATGTTAACCTTGAGGTTAGAAGTTCGATTTTGCTCCCATAAAGAGCTAGCCTCAGAAACCCACAGCACCAGTTCTAACCTGTCACGTACGGATGCTGTGAGTCAGAATTGAATTGACAGCATTGAGGTTGGGTTTTTGGTTTGGTATGTGGACACGTTTTTGCTCAGGGATAGTGATAGATCTAGAAAACATTCATTTTTGCCAAATGCACAATCAAAAATGCTAGAATCCACATGAAGATCTGGAGGTACAAAGAAGAACGCAATGAAGATGGTCTTGAGCTGAAATCCTGCTTAACTGTTCTTTTTCAATCATTGTTGGTTTTTGCTATGTAGATGTGTATAATCATGTAACCTCCTAAAGTTTTAGTTTCCATGTGAGTATATTGAGAATGAGATTTACCTTTCAGTTTACTTCCCTTTTTGTGTGGATTGTAATTAAATTAGTTAAGGCTGACCAGGCTCTGGTCACTAAAACAAATTAATTCTCATTATTGCTATTGCTTTCTTTTTTTCCCAAGAGATACTTTAGTATTTTGGAAAAATAATTGTATCTGAAAGCTTTATGAGTCATACATCCATTCTTATCATCACCTCTCTTATCTGTAATAATTACTAATGATCTTTGATTTTTTTGGTGGGATCTCAATAGAATGCAGTACATGTCACTGTTAAGGAATGGACTTGCTACAGAGGACCACCTTAGTGTTGATATGTCATTTTCCCTGGCTGGAAACCATGTTTGTTTTTGTTTTATTATTTAGATGTATTAAAAACAAAACATAAATATATGGAGATACTAACAGCTGCTGTTACCTGGATGGTGTGAAAGCATTTAGGTTATGACATCATTAGCTAAAATTTTCATACTCAAATAGTGTTTTCCTCTGAAGCAGAGTAACATGGGTTTAAAAGAGAGCAATTTTGTTACTTTTTACCTTGTCTGTGAAATAAATGCTGGTTTGGTATCAAAAGATGACCTATGTTTCTTATAGTTAAAGTAATGTGAACGTAAGAGAAAGATAAAAATACTTGGTCACACACACAATAAGGACTATGTCAGGAATTCATTAACCAGAAAAGAAGGTACACCTGAGTTGGTGGTAGAGTGGCTATGCTTTGGGCTATGATCCTTATGATCCTCTGTTCAAAACCACCAGCAGCTCCCTGGGACAAAGACTGGATTTTCTGCTCCTAGAAACAGACATTGTCTCCAGAACCTGCAGGAGATCACTATGAGTCAACTTTGATTCAATACCATTCAGTTAGTTTATGGTGTGGGTTTTTAGTGAGCTCACAGTAAACACAGTATGCACACACTTAATTGTGCTTGCACACAATTACACACAGTATGCACACACTTAGTTGTGCTTACACTGTGCAGTACACAGTCTCACCTAGGTTGATGGGGGGGTGGCAGGTAAAATTGTGCACTACAGATTGGTAAGTAAGCACAAGTAAGCCCGTGTATATATTGCTTTTTGGATAATTAGTCCCTGGTGCTCACTAAATATTTGATGAGTGCATTAATTAGTGATAGGATGGATGAATGAATAGATGTATGTCCTCTTCGTAGCTCCATCCCATGGGCCTTTTCTAGTGAGGAACCATCAAGGAGGAATGAGCTGTCCTCTGCATGGTTGCTGTGACGTTCGCTGCGTTTATTAGATTCTAAGTCATAGTGGCAGGACTTCTCTTTACTCTTGCATTTGGTGAGGGTTACAGATTCAATGAAATGAACCATAGCAAATATACCATACATCTTTGCCAAAGGGAAACTGTAAATTTAGGTGATTGCTTTTTCCTTGCATCGGTTTCTCAGTAAGAACCACATACCATTGGCAAACAATATTGCAATAAAAAATCTTGGCTCCTTGAAGACGATTAATGTAGCCTGGCAGTCATTGTATTGCTCACTAAATGGAGTTGAGAGATCTGTATCTTTTCAGTTTAATGATTTTTTATGATTCTGTTGATGAAGTTTCTCAAACTTATATGGCTTAAATGTTTGCTTCTGTGAGCATAGTTCCTCATTCTTTAAAAGAGAGGAACACAAGCAGTTTAACCCGGATTTCTTTCACTCTAACATTCAGTGAGATTAATAATTTGCTTGGACAACCCCGTATTAGCCCTTAAGTCCAATATTCTATTTACCTAAGGAATTTTAAAAATGAAATATCTGCCAGAGAATATTGCAGAGCACCTCTTGAGCAAGACAAATGTAACATCAGTTTCTTCTAATTATGAGTGGGTCTCATTTTGAAACACATTCTCCTTCAGATAATATCTACCTATTTGTTCAGATTTTCTCCTTTAGAAGTATGTTTTCGTTTACTCTGAGTGTATATCAAAACCCCATTGTTTACTTTATCAGTCTGGCTTATTTAAGCCAGGCTTATTTAGTTCCATTAGTCATAATTTACTTGATAGATCTGGAGACCTGTAAGATTTAGTAGGTTCTTCTAAATATGGCATCTATATTTCAGGACCTTCAATAAATTTACCATAACTCTGTGTCCATACAGATAACTCCTAAAGGCCTGGCACTATGACAAAGTCAGAAAAGATACATAGATGCAGTCTTCATATGCATATTTCATGTGCTGAGTTTTATTTTATTTTTCCTGGTGTATACATTGTGTTTTTGAAATTAGGAAGTTGGATTTCCATTTTTATTTATCAAACATTAGAGATGAACTTTGTTGAGTTATAACATCTGTCAAAACAACACCAAAGAAACCAAACTCACAGCTTTTGAGTCAACGGTGACTCACAGTGGCCCTGGAGGACCGAGCAGATTTGCCCCCTTGGGTCTCAGAGCCTGTGAATCTTTACAGAGGCGGAAAACTTACTTTTTCTTCCCTGGAGAAGTCAGCAGTTTCAAACTGCTGACCTTGCGGTTAGCAGACCAAGACGTAACACTCTACACACACCCACCACCAGGATTCCTTATTGCAGACCGAGAGACTTCAAATATTTATAGAGAAGGCCTATTATGGTTTTTTTGTTTTTTAATAATAAATTCTATTCATTTAACTAAAAGCTATAGCTTAGGAGTTATAATTTAAAAATTTAAGTTTTATTGACATATAATTTATAGATAATACAATGTAATGAATTAAACATATTAAAGAGTTGTGAAATCATCACCACAGTCAATATCTGAACATGCTTTTCATTTTTGTACCATTACTAATCGCTTCTTATTCCCTCCAACCTCCCCTGAGATAGGTCTGAGAAACTATTAACACAGTTACTGTCTCTGGATATTAACTTATCCTGAATTTAATATTCAAAAGACACATACAACACATCTCCAATAGCAATAACAAAATAAAAGACAGGAAAACCTCAACTCCAAAGAAAGCAGAAAATATTTAAAAACTGGAACAAATTAAAATGGATAAAAAGGGAAAATACATGATTGGGTGATGAAATCAGCATGACTTCACTTCCCAGTGCACACAGCCTGCCAGAGGCTTAATCTACCTGGCATTCGTCAGAGTGGATTTGGGGCTGTCACTGTTATCCACAGCCTTCGGAAAGCTGGGTGCTCAAAATGTTAACTCTAATACTGTTCCATCCTCCAGTCTTGTATTTTATTATTTACAATCCTGAATCACACTGGCTGATATGCCTTCTCTGTGTGGAGCTAGCTTCTATCTCACTTCAGTGGATGATTGTGTTAGGTCAAATCTTTAAGATCCCAGGAGCTATTTTGGCTGATAGTCTGGCACCCTCTGATTTCTTCTCCAAAATTTGCTATAGCACACAAACTTTTAGAGATTTCATCAAGAGGGCAAGTATCAATAAGCCTATGTTATAAGAATTAATTATTTTTCTATTAGCATTTACCATTAAGGGTGAACTCGAAATCCATTCATATATCCCTGGTCCAACTTGAAGACAGCATTGTCACTTTATTGTGGAGCATTATAAATCATCCCCACCAGGTATATGGTAATTCTATTGAAATTATTAATTTAGCCAGTGGTACAGAATTGAAAATTCTATTGGGAAAAAGAAAGTATACATGAATAGGGAAGCTATTTTAGACTAAACGACATAGATTGTTGACTTTTACAAATTAAAACTTAAGAGATGGAACGGCCTCCTAAAGACACAATTACAGCACCAGATAGGTGGCGACAACTTGCGCGACTGGGGCAATGTTCTCCAGGAGGCTGTATATGCTCTAAACCTGTGGCCAACATATGGTGCTGTGTCTCCAATAGCCAGGATTCATGGGTCCAGGAAACAAGGGCTGGAGGCTGTCATGGCATCACCACTATTACTCCTAGTAATCCACTTGCAGCATTTTTGCTTCCTGTCCCAGCAACCATGTGTTCCTCAGGCCTGGAGGTCCTGGTCCCAAAGGAAGGAACTCTCCCACCTGGAAACACAGCACGGATTCCACTGAACTGGCAGCTGAGAATGCCCCCTGGCCACTTTGGGCTTCTCATGACTTTAGATCAACAGGTCAGGCAGGATGTCCTGTAACGAGTGGTGTGATTGATCCTGATTACCAAGGAGAAATTGGACTGGTGTTACATAATGGAGGTAAAGAAGAATATGCCTGGAATCCAGGAGATCCCATGGGCCATCTCTTAGTACTGCCATGCCCTGTGATTAAAGTAAATGGTAAACTACAGCAACCCAACTCTCACAGCATGATTAATGACCCAGAGCCCTCAGAAATGAAGGCCTGGATCACTCTACCAGGCAAAAAACCATGGCCAGCCGAGGAGCTGGCCAAGGGCAAAGGTAATACAAAGGGTAGTAGACGAAGGTAGTTCAAGCATAACTGTTCAGTTACTACTACAATCCATTTCAATATTTTCTTTCTTCTTGAACTCTTTGATGTAAGCTCCCCTTTCCCCCCTCCCTTCCCTGCCCTTCCAGACAGGAAACCTTGTTATTATTATATATTATAATTAATATTATATATGTATATATATTTCACCTACAATTCTGTAATTCACCCCCCTCGAATTGAGTTATACAGCCAGCGTTAAGTATACCAATTTTGTTAAATCTTTCAAAACACCATTTCCCCCTATTATTTTCTAAATCATTTACCTTTACTATCATCTTTATGATTAATTTTCTCCTGGTTAAAGATTTATCTTGTTGCTCTAGTCCTGTTTGAGGCATTGTATTAAGGTCTTGATTTTGGATTTTTCCCTTTTTCTTGTGTGCATTGATTGCAATTATTTTTTTCTGATATTTGCTCTTACTGGGTGCCAAAGGTTTTGGTATGTTGTGTTATTGTTCTCAATTATTTCAAGGAATTTCTAATTTTATGAAGTATTTGATGCACTTCCACAGTCGTTTTTAAGTAGTTTAGTCTCCATGTGTTTGGCTTCATGTTCTATTTCTTTTTATTTATTTCTAGTTTTATAATATTGTAGTCTGAGAAATTTTATTTTAGGATCTCAATTTTACTTTATTAAGGCTTGTGTTGTGGCTGCTCCACTACAGTATCTATCCGTTGTGATGGAGAGTAATGTATATTGTATTGTTGTAGAGTGGAGTTCACTGTTATGTCTAGGGGAGCAGGCAGTTCGATTCTGTTGTTTAACTCTTCTTGCTTTTGTTTTAGTTCTTTAATGTCGTTTTTGATGATATGTCTGTCCTGGAGAGTGGAATATTGAAGTGTCCTGGTATTATCCCTACTTTTCTTTTTTTTTTTTTTTAATTATTTTTTATTTTTTAACAAATTATTGGGGCTGATACAATTCTTTTCACAGTTCATACATATACATACATCAATTGTATAAAGCACATCTGTACAGTCTTTGCCCTAATCATTTTTTTCTCCTCTTTTCTTCTTTTACATTTTATTAGGGACTCCAACAACTCTTACCACAATCCATACATATACATACATCAATTGTATAAAGCACACCCATACATTCCCTGTCCCAATCATTCTCAAGGCATTTGCTCTTCACTTAAGCCCCTTGCATCAGGTCCTCTTTTTTCCCCCCCCCCCTCCCTCCCTTTTCCCCCCTCCCTCATATGCCCTTGGTAATTTATACCTCGTTATTTTGTCATATCTTGCCCTATTCGGGGTCTCCCTTCCCCCCTTCTCTGCTGTCCCTCTCCCAGGGAAGAGGTCACATGTGGCTCCTTGTAATCAGTTCCCCCTTTCCAACCCACTCACCCTCCACTCTCCCAGCATCGTCCCTCACGCCCTTGGTCCTGGAAGTATCATCCACCCTGGATTCCCTGTATCTCCAACCCTCATATGTACCAGTGCACAGCCTCTGTCCTATCCAGCCCTGCAAGGTAGAATTCGGATCATGGTAGTTGGGGGGAGGAAGCATCCAGGATCTGGGGGAAAGCTGTGTTCTTCATCGATACTACCTCACACCCTAATTAACCCATCTCCTTTCCTAAGCCCCTCTATGAGGGGATCTCCATTGGCCGACACTTGGGCCTTGGGTCTCCACTCTGCACTTCCCCCTTCATTTAATATAATATATATATACGCATACATATATACATATACACATATATACACATACATACACACACTTATATCTTTTTTTTTTTTTTGCATGATGCCTTATATCTGGTCCCTTGGGCACCTCGTGATCGCACTGGCCGGTGTGCTTCTTCCATGTGGGCTTATTTGTTTCTGAGCGAGATGGCCGCTTGTTCACCTTCAAGCCTTTAAGACCCCAAACACTATCTCTTTTGATAGCCGGGCACCATCAGCTTTCTTCACCACATTTGCTTGTGCACCCATTTGTCTTCAGCGATCCTATCATGGAGGTGTGCAGTCAATGATATGATTTTTTGTTCTTTGATGCCTGGTAACTGATCCCTTTGGGACCACTCGATCACACAGGCTGGTGTGTTCTTCCATGTTGACTTTGTTGCTTCTGAGCTAGATGGCCGCTTGTTTATCTTCAAGCCTTTAAGACCCCAGTCACTATCTCTTTTGATAGCCGGGCACCATCAGCTTTCTTCACCACATTTACTTGTTCACCCATTTTGGCTCCAGCTGTTGTGTCGGGAGAGTGAGCATCATAGAGTTCCAATTTAATAAAAGAAGGTATTCATGCATAGAGGGAGTGTTTGAGTAGAGGCCCAAGGTCCTTCCGCCACCTTAATACTTGACCTATAAATATAGACACAAAGATCTATTTCCCCAACCTCCTATATATATTTGCATGTACATGTCTTTGTCTAGACCTCCATGAATGCCCTTTGACTCCTAGCTCTTTCCTCCATCTCCCTTGACCTTCCTCCTGCCCTACTACCATGCTTCATTGCCACCTAGGCTAGAGTATACCTCTTCTCTAAGCAACCTTACCCTTGATCATTTCCCACCAGGCCTGCCACTCCCCCTTCTCTACCCTTTGGGGTCCCATGTTTTTCCCTTGTCCCTGGGTTTGTTAACACCACTTCCTTACCCCCCCTACCCCCCACCCCAAGTCCCCCCGGAACTGTCGGTCCCGTTGTTTTTCATCCAGATAGTTCATCCAGCCTGTCCTATTCAGACAGACCTGTGGAGTCACTAACATGCACGAAAACTAGACAGAGGAACACAAAGCAACAGTATACAACCAGACAACAAAACAACCAAAACAAACCACTGAAAAAGAACAGAACAAAACAGTTCACAAGAGAAAAGCTTGTAGTTAGTTCAGGGATCTTTGCTGGCCCTTAGGAGCGTTTTCCAGTCCAGTCTGTTGGGGCACCACGCCCTGGCCCCAAAGTCCGCTTTCAGCATTCCCTGGGGACCTTGCCACTCCATTCCCTTGCTGTTCCGCTGCATTCCCCCAGTGCATTGCCTCGGTGTGGTGGGATCAGGTCAGGTGCAATTCCCACACTGTGTCTCCGGTGCTGTCCCCTGTATCGCCCTTAGTCACTGAGGGGCATCATGTCTCATAGTAGGGCCAGCCATGTTGTTCTCTCTGTGGACTGGCTGCTCTACTCAGGAACATCATCATCACGGCCTGGTGGGCCAGGCTGTGCTCCACTCTCTCCTCCTGCCCCTTCATCTGCTCCCGTGTGCTCTGATCAAATATGTCCATCTCCCATAGCTGCAGGGTCAATGTCGTCCTTTGGAACAAGTTCTTTTCGGGGGAGGGGCAGGAATCCACTTAATTTATGGTGCTGGGGCCTGCCTCCCAGGCCTCTCCACCGGTTCCGTCCTCCACGCCGGGATATTGCATTCACACCTTGCGACACTGGGTTGAAGTCTGGTCCCACTTTCCCTGTGGAGATATAAGCCATACCCTCCCCTTGGGTGGATTAATGCCCCATTTCTGTCATGCTGATTGTACTTACCTCAGAGGACTCATGTTGTACCTGTCCCTTTGGGACTCACTTACCTCGCTTAGCATAATTCCTTCCAGCTCTTCCCATGAAATAACGTGTTTCATGTGCTCATCGGTGCTTTTTAGTGCTGCATAATACTCCATTGTGTGTATGTGCCAAAGTTTGCTAATCCACTCGTCTATCGATGGAAACTTAGGCTGTTTCCAAGTCTTTGCTATTGTGAATTGTGCCGCAATAAACATTGGAGCGCATATGACTGGTCGTGTTTTATTTGCTGCTTCAACCGGGTATATGCCCAGTAGAGGGATGGCTGGGTCGTAAGGTAGATCAATTTCCATTTTCTTTAGGTATCGCCAGATTGCTTTCCACAGTGTCTGTACAAATCTGCACGACCACCAGCAGTGGAGGAGGGTTCCTATTTCACCACAGCCCCTCCAACACTTGTTGCTCTCTGATTTACTGATCTGGGCTAGCCTCAGGGGTGTTAGGTGGTATCTCATGGTTGTTTTGATTTGCATTTCTCTTATGGCAAGGGACTTCGAGCACTTTCTCATATATTTATTGGCCATATTGATCTCCTCTCTAGTGAAAGTTCTTCTCATTCCTTTTGCCCACTTCCTTAGGGGGTTAACTGTTTTCCTCTTTTTGCAGCTCATGATGGTGTTGTAGATTTTAGTAATGAGCCCTTTGTCTGACATGTCATTACTAAAAATCTTCTCCCAGTCTGTGGGTTGCCTTGTCACCCTCTTGGCAAAGTCTTTCGAGGTGCACAGGTGTTTTATTCTTATTAGATCCCATTTGTCGATTTCCAGATCACCTGTGTGTGTCCCCTTCCCTGTTGCAGTGAGCCTATGTGCTCCCTGGGCCAGTGCTCTGAGATTAGTCCCGATTCCCTCCTTAATGGTCCTGATGGTTTGGGGTTTGACTTCTAGATCTGTGATCCACCTTGAGTGTATTCTTGTGCATGGGGTGAGGTAGGCGTCTTGTTTCAACTTTCTACATGTGGATATCCATTGTTTCCAGCACCACTTATTAAAGAGGGCATCTGCTTCCCACTTGACGTTTTTGGGACCCTTGTCGAAGATCAGTTGTCTATATGCTGATGATTTTACTCCTGGGCTTTCTATTCTTTTCCACTGGTCTGAGTGTCTATCATTGTGCCAGTACCATGCTGTTTTGACCACTGTAGCTGTGTAGTAGGCATTAAAATCAGGTGGGGCGAGTCCTCCAATTGTGTCCTTCTTCTTGAGGAGTTCTCTGCTAATTCTGGGTTTCTTCCCTCTCCATATGAAGTTGGTGGTCAGTTTTTCCAATTCTTTGAAGAAGGTTGATGGTAATTGGATTGGTATAGCATTGAACTTGTAGAGTGCTTTAGGAAGAACTGTCATCTTTACTATGTTCAGCCTACCTAACCATGAGCAGGGGAGCTTCATCCATTTGTGAAGGTCACTTTTGGTTTCCTGTAATAGGGTTTTATAATTATGCTTATATAGGTCTTTAGTATTTTTTGTTAAGTATATTCCTAGGTATTTCAGTTTGTTCTTGGCTACTGTGAAGGGTACTTCCCTCTTAATCGCCTCTTCCATGGCCCTGTCCGATGTGTATAGAAACCCTACTGACTTCTGTTTATTGATCTTGTATCCTGCTACCCTTCCGTATTCCTCTATTGCTGTAAGTATTCCAACTGTGGAGTTTTGGGGGTCTTCAATGTATAAGATCATGTCATCTGCAAATAACGATAGTTTCACCTCCTCCTCTCCCAACTGGATCCCTTTGATGTCCTTCCGCTGTCTTATGTTGTTAGCCAGGACCTCCAAAACGATATTGAATAGAAGAGGGGACAGGGGGCATCCTTGTCTTATACCCTTTTTCAGTGGTATTGTTCTTGTCTTTTCTCCATTGACTATGATGTTGGCTGTTGGTCTTTCATAGATAGCTTGTATGAGCTTGAGGAACTTACCTTCCAATCCTATCTTCATGAGTGTTTTGATTAGGAATGGATGCTGGATGTTGTCAAATGCTTTTTCTGCATCTATGGATATTATCATATGGTTTTTATCCTTTTTCTTCTCGATGTGGTGTATGATATTGATGGATTTTCGGATGTTAAACCATCCCTGCATCGCTGGGATGAATCCTACTTGGTCGTGGTGAATGATATGTTTGATGTTCCTTTGTATTCTATTGGCCAATATTTTGTTAAGGATTTTTGCATCTATGTTCATTAGAGATATTGGTCTATAATTCTCTACACTTGTGGGGTCTTTTCCCTGTTTGGGTATCAATGTAATGCTGGCTTCGTAAAATGAGTTTGGGAGCTTGCCGTTCTTTTCTATGTTCTGGAATACTTTGTGGAGGATCGGTGTCAGCTCTTCCCTGAATGTTTGGTAAAATTCTGCTGTGTAGCCATCTGGCCCTGGGGCCTTTTTCCTTGGTAGGTTTTTGATGACACTCTCTATTTCTTCCTTCGCTATGGGTTTGTTGAGGTTCTTGATCTCTGTCTCAGATAATCTAGGGATAGATTGTTTTTCTAAATATTTATCCATGTCTTCCAGGTTTCTGAATTCATTAGAATACAAACCTTCATAGTACTTTGTGATTATCCTTTTTATCTCATTGGGGTCTGTTGTTATTGCCCCCGATTCATCCCTCATCCTGGCTATTGATGATTGTTCCTTTCTATCTTTGGTAAGCTTTGCCAGGGGAGTGTCAATTTTATTAATTCGTTCATAAAACCAGCTTCTAGTTGCGTTAATCCTTTGCATTGTTCTTTTGTCTTCCCACTGGTTTAACTCCGCCCTGATTTTTATTATTTCTTTTCTCTTGCTATTGGAGGGGTAGTTCTGTTGACTCTGTTCTAGTTGTTGGAGGTTTTGTGTTAACATATCTGTCATACGCCTTTCTTCTTTTTTCATGTATGCATTCAGTGATATCAAGCTACCTCTGATAACTGCCTTTGCAGTGTCCCATAAGTTTTGATATGTTGTATGCTCGTTCTCATTAGTTTCTAGAAATTTCCTGATATCCTCTCTGATCTGGACCTTAACCCATTCATGTCGCAGGAGATCGTTGTTTATTCTCCAATTGGTGGCCCTTGCTTTTCTGGGTGCCCTTCTATTAATCTCCAGCTTTATGGCATGGTGGTCTGAGAAAGACGTCTGGATAATATCTATGTGTTTGAATTTACTCAGGCTGGCCTTGTGCCCCAGCATGTGATCTATTCTTGAGAAAGATCCGTGTGGATTGGAGAAGAATGTGAAACCTTTTGCTTTTGGATGAAAGGCTCTATAGATGTCTATCAGGCCCTGTTGCCTAATTACATTGTTTAGCTCTCTGGCCTCTTTGCTGAGCTTCTTTCCCTGTGACCTGTCTTTCTCTGATAGTGGAGTGTTGAAGTCCCCCACTATTATTGTTGTTTCCGTGATTTCTTCTGTCATTTTTTTAATAGTTTGTTTGACGAAATTTGCCGCACCATTATTAGGTGCGTAAATATTCAGTATGCTTATTGCTTCCTGGTTTACTGAGCCTTTGAGCATTATGTAATGTCCCTCTTTGTCTCTTTTTATGTTTTGGATCTTGAGATCCATTTTGTCGGAGATTAAGATAGCCACTCCTGCCTTCTTGGAGTTACCATTTGCTTGGTAAACTTTCTGCCAGCCCTTTATTCTCAGCATATGCTTGTCTGCTTGCTTAAGGTGTGTCTCTTGCAGGCAGCAGATTGATGGGTTATGTTTTCTAATCCAATCCTCCAGCCTCTTTCTTTTAACATATGAATTGAGCCCATTTGTATTCAAAGTGATTATTACAATCTCTGGCTTCATGGTTGCCATATTCTGTTTTGTGTTTTGGGTCTTTGCCTATCTTCCTTCATATCAGTGTACTGCGTTTGAGTGGAGGGTTTCTATCCTGTCCTCTTTTCCATCTGAGACCGTGTTGTCCTGGTACGTGTTGCTGGCATGTTGGCTTCTAGATGGAGATGGGCTATATGGTGGTCTCCTGGTGGTTCTAGTTGGAGCTTGATCTTCTGGCCATAGTGAGTCAGCCAGTATGTTCTGCAGGGTCGGGTGACTTGCAGTATATTTTTTGAGTTCTTCCTTGTCCTGGAAGACCCTTATCTTACCCTCTATCTTAATGGATAACTTGGCAGGGTATAGGATTCTGGGGGAGGCATTTTCATCTTTCAGTTTTTGGAAGATGCTGCTCCATTCTCTCCTCCTCTTCATGGTTTCAGCTGATAAGTCTGAGCATACCCTTACCTGCGCTCCTTTGTATGTGACTGTCTTCCTTTCTCTTGATGCTCGTAGAATTTTCTCTTTTTCCTCTAAGTTGGATAATTTTACAATTATATGCCTTGGCGTGTTCTTCTTGGTGTTTAGCTTAGCCGGCGTCCTCTCTGCTTCCTGTATGAGAGTCGGATTCTCCTTTGTTAGGTTGGGGAAATTTTCTTCCAGGAATTCCTTTGCTATCTTGGCGGTCGATTTGTGTGTTATGTTGTGTTCCGGTAGACCGATTATTCGAATATTATTCTTCTTCATAGCATCTGTCATTGATCTCAGGCTGTCTTCTGTTTCTTTAATTTTCCTATCTGATTGTTTTTCTCGCTTGCTTCGTTTGGTTTGAGCGTCCTCGAGTTCACTGATACGGTTCTCAGCCTCCTCAAGCCTAGATATAGCTTCTGTGACCTTTTGTGTGGCCTCTGCTACCTCCTCTGTTAGTTTCTGCAGTTCCTTTTGGTGGATAGTATTCATCCCCTCTATTGTGGACTTCATCCCCTCTATTGTGCATTTCATCCCTTCTATCGTTGCATCCTTAATTTGGTTTTCTTCTCTTAGCTCCTGTATTACTGCAAGCAGAGTTCTGAAGATTTCCTTTTGTGGCTGATCTATATCTGTTTCTTCTATGAGTGACGTTAGGTCTGTTAAAGTGCCTCGTTTTTCTGATTTTTTTGTTGGGAGTGATGTGGTCTGTTGATTTTTCCTTGATCCTTTAATAGGCCCCATGCTTCTGGGAGACAGGAGTAACCTTATTGTGTGGAGGCTCGGGCCACTGTCCCGTCTCCTGGGGTGGCTGGGGCGGGCTGTGGCAGGCTTAGGGCTGGCACTGGGGACCCAACAGGGCCCCAGGTGGTGAGAGCTGGCTGGAGCTCACTGACGGCTCCTCAGGGACTGCAAAGCCGAGACCCAGGCTCCACTGCAGGTGGAGTGTTTGATCTGCCCGGGCTGTGAGCGGGGAGGCCCCTTGGATAGCTGTGCAGGCAGCTGCGGGACACTGCGGGGAACAATGGTGTTCGCTCTCCGCCCTTTTGGCGTGAAACCGCAGGGGGTAATGGCGCCGGCAAAGGAGGCTTGGCGCGAAACCGCAGGGGGCAATGGCGCCCTTCCTCTGCTCAGGCTCAGAGTCACGGCCGCCGGGGTTCCCGCAGCACCCTGGGGAGGGCACCTACTCTTGTGCCTTGCGCAGGGGGGGGCCCTTGGTGGGCAGACTCAGCAGCGCGGGGCGCGGCGCTCGGCACTCCGCGGAAGCTCAGGGTCCGGGACAGGCGCGGGTTGGGCTATGGCTCCTTTTGGCGGGAAGTGCTCAGCGCAGGGTCCCCACCAGGAGTGGAGCTGGCGCTAGGCTGCCAGGGGCTGGCGGGGGCGGGCGGGGGTGGGAGGCCGGCGCACGGAGGGCAGGTGGAGAGGTCCGCGGCAGCGGTGCGGGTGGATGGTCCCCCGTGGGGGACAACCTGCGGGTCCGCTCCCCTGAGCTTGGATGAATGGAGGGAGGGACGTGGGCCCGAGGGCAGATCGCTGCCCTGCGGGGAGAGGGGAACTGCGGGAGAGGAAAGCTTCTCTCCCAGTGGAGATCCGCGTATGGGGAGTGGGGAGTGGGCCGCTGGAGTAGGCAGGGCAGGCAATCGGCTCTGGGCTGGCGTCCGGTTTGGGGATGGAGCCTAAGCCGGTCGCCAGTGAGCTCACGGCAGCTTAGTGGCCAGAGACGTCCCACGAGTCCGGTCCTCTTTCACCTAGACCCCTGCTCCGGACAAATACGTGGGGTAGGACTGGGGTGCTGTCCCAGGGGGGATATTTCACTCACCAGACTCTTACTATTCAGCTACCTGGTCGCCAATCCCGCTTTGTTTGGAGGAGCTCTCAGAGTATGCGGGTGTCCCTGTCGGCCATCTTCCCCGACCTCCCCTTCCTTTCGATTTTTTAACTGTGAACAGCAAGCCCTGACTGCACATCCTTCTGCAAGCGGAGCAGCTATCCCTACTTTTCTATCTCTCTTCAACTCTATGTAGATATAATTTGACAGATATACTTTAAAGATTCGTTGTTGAGAGTATATATTTTATTATGGTATGTCTTCTTGTCTAGTCTTCTTTTAGTCATTTGTAGAATTTATTCTTGTCCCTTATGTTATTTGCCTTTAAGTCTATTATCAGTGATTAAATTCTCCACTCCTGGTTTTTTGTTGTTATTTCCATGGGTGTCATAAATTTGGTCCACCCTTTAATTTTTCATTAATTATTTTTGTTTAAAGTGTGTCTCTTGTAGACAGCATATGCATGGGTTTGTTGTTTGTTTGTTTTTAATAGAAATTTGTCTTTATATTCCACCAACCTTATTTGGTTGTTCGTATCCACTCAGTGGCCTGAGCGGTGGAGGCTACAGACCAGTGTTCAGTGGCAGGCTGAGTGCTCCAGGCTTCAGTGGGGAGCCGCTGGATTGGCACTGAGGGCACCCAAAAGCCTTCAGACCAGGCGGCCCCCTTGGGCTGAGCCGCTGTGAACTTGGGAGCAGGAGCAGTCCATTCACCCTGAAACTCTTGCTGGGTCTCTGTAGAAGCAGAGGTCAGGCAGGACCTTCCACAGTGCCCCTGGGAGATAGTGCCCGCATGCACAAAACTTCCTGGGGGCAGCAGCCACTACATCAGGCCCACTGAGTGAGCTCCCTTGTAGTTCCATGGGAAGGCAATGTCCACTTGGCGCAGAGGAAACTCTGTGTGACACAGAGCAATGGGGGCCAAGGTAACGTAAGAGTTCTCTGTGAGGGGCTGGTGGTCAGCCGTGACTACGGACCCGTGACTACGGAAGGCAGCCTGCATCTGGTTAGTGAAGGTTCCTGGAGCGAAGCGCCCAGCAATTGGAGTAGCTCCAGTGGTAGCAGCCAACGTCAGCACAGCCCACTGCTGTATTTCTGGAAGATAGGGACTGCTGTATTTCTGGAAGATAGGGCACTGACGTCAGCAGGATTGCCAATCGCAAGAGCGGCATGAGCAGCCAACAGAAGCTTCTCCCAGGTCCTCTTCAGGTATATGATGGAGATGCCATCGCTTGTCCTTTTGTAGATGGACTGTTCCCTTTGGCAGTCAAGGATGGCGCCACCTAAATGGGTTCCTGCAGCCAGGAACTTGAGGACATCTGTCTCCTTCAGCTGCAGGACGTCAACGGCTCCAGACCGTGGTTAAGTTTCCCTTTTAAATTACGACGCGAACCAGGACAATGGCGTGAGAACCCTGGTCTGGGTAGCGCGAAAAAGGGTCTTGCATTTACATCTAGTTTGCTACTCTCTTTCTTTTGACTGATGCGTTTAATACATTTACATTCAGAGGCTTTATTATTGTGCACGTGTTACTTTCAGGATTGTTTGCTGTTGTTGATTCTCTCTCCATAGTGATACCTTTACTATTTTTTAAAAATAGTGTCGAACCTACTTTTATGAACGCTTAATTTTTCCTGGTCTGTAAGTAACTTAAAATTTGTTGTATATTAGATAATTGGATGAGTTTTTTAATTACAGAAATATCTATCTACGTATAATCACTCCATTGTTTTGTTCCCTGCATTGCATCTGCTGAGAAGTCATAGCTCCTGCTTACCAATTTTCTTTGTAGTACATTATTGCACTGAGAATTTACCTGCTCTGAGAATTTTCTTCTTTTTTTTGAATTGGATAGTCTGACTATAATTTGCTGTGCTGTTTTCTTTTGGGATCTATCCTACTTAGCATTCTCTAAACTTCTTTAATAGATATTTTTTTCCTCCTTTATACTGTTGGGAACATTTTTTCCATGATTTTTTTTTTACAATTTTCTCTGTAGATTAAAAAAAATCTCTCCTTGCTTTTGGATATTGATAAGACGCAAGGTGGTTCTCTTGATAGTGTAGCACATCATGCTCAGGATTCCTTCTGGTTCCATTGCTGTTCATGCTGTTTGTGTCTCTCAACAGTTGTAGTCAGAGTAATTGGCATCAAGCTATGGATTCATTCTTGTTTTCTTTCAATCTATTCCTCACATTTTTACCATGTTGTCTAAATCCTTTATATTTTTGTTTATTGTTTAGTATCTACCTTGGTTTAGTACCTATCTTGGTGTATGCTATCTAGTTTTTCAGTTCCTTCTATTGTCCTCATGAGTATTTCCCACATTTTTTCAAGGCATCAAATACAATTCTTCTTTTTTTATGGCAACCCATGACCTCTTCTTCAGAGTACTCCATTGGGTCTGAGAGGGTTCTGGTTGTTCGTTTTTCTTTCTTTTAGGGGGGGGTGGTGGATTATGAGGCATTTGTTTGCTGAATGTGAGGAGGGCTTCAAACACTTGCTGATGAAGATTAAGGATTACAGACATCACTATTGATTAAAACTCAGTGAAAAGAAACCAAAATACTCACAACTGGACAATAGGTAACATTGTGATAAAAGAGAAAAGATTGAAGTGTTTCATCTTTCAAATCAAAAGGATTTCATCTTGTTAGGATCTATAATCCATGCCCATGTTGGCAGCAGTTAAGAAATCAAACAAAGTGCTGAACTGGGTCAATCTGCTGAACAAGACATCTTAAATGTGTTGAAAAGTAGGGACGTTATTTTGAGGACTAAAGTGTGCCTGACCCAAGCTATTGTATTTTCAATCACCTCATAGGCATGTGAAATGTACACATTAAATAAGGAAGACCAAAGAAATATCAATGTATGTTGTTGGTGAAGAACACTGAATGTACCACAGACTGCCAAAGGAATACAGACATCTGTTTTGGAAGAAGTACAATCAGAATGCTCCATAGAGGCATGATTGCTGAGACCACATCTAACATACTTTGAACATGTTATCAGGAGAAACTAGTCCCTGGGGAACAACACCATGTATGGTAATGTGGAGGCACAGCAACATAGAAAAAGGCTCTTGATTAGATGGACTGATATAGTGCCCGCAAAAATGGGCTCCAGTATCTCAAGAGTGGTGAGGGTAGCACATGACCAGGTGTGTTTTGCTTTGTTGTATACAGACCCACACTCTCAGTGTATCAGAACTGCCTTGATAGCACCTAACAGAAATATGAATCTAATGTGTGACTGTGTAGCCATGATAATATTTTTTCATATATATATATATGAAGTTATGATAGTATATAGGTTATATGTTGGGTTGCAATTTGCATGGTTGGCAGTTCAAAACCATGGGAGAAAGTCTTGGCTTTCTACTCTTGTAAACAGTTATAATTTCAGAAACCCACAAGGGTGTCACTATGAGTCAGCAGTAACTCAGTGGGAATGAGTTACCTTTTCTGTATATATAGAAATTATTATACATATATGATCTTAAAACTCAATAATTTCTATGTGCATAATACAGTACTAATGGTCATATGTTTCAAGATTCACAATTATTCTCTGCCCTTTTCAAAATGATTCAACCTCTATTAACATAATCATTATATTTTCTCAGTAAATATTCCTCCTTTTCTCCTACCTGTGGCAGAAAATAATATTCCTTGGTTTGTCTATATGAATACTTGCATAATTAATATATAGGAGAATATTATGTACATTAAAAACTTGTTTTTTAAAAATTTCACTTAGCATGATGTGTTGTAGTTTCATCTATAATATTACTTCAGGACTCCATTTCTCTTTATAGCTTATTAGCATTCAACTGTGTGTAAAGAAACCCCCCCAAACCTGTCATTTTTATAAAGTTGATTCCTATGTATGAAGACCTCATAGTATGGAATTTAGTTACCCAGTAAGGTTTTCAAGGCAGCAACTATAACGGACACAGTATCTATAATGGACTCTTTCTCCCACAGAAGAGCTGGCATAGTCTATCTGACCACTTTCTCATTGAGAATCAAGCATTTCACTCTGCTCCCCTGCCCCCCCTAACACACAGTTCCAGTGCACATACTGTGTCTTTGTAATTCACTTTTCTGCTGATAAATATATGCTTGTATGTTTCCACCTTTGAGCTATTAAAAATATTGGCTTAGAGTGTATTCGTGTATTGTGACATCATTATCATATAATCTTATTTTAACATGTAATTTTTCTTAAACTATAATTTATGTTATATTTTTGATCTAGTAATATTCACAAAGGAAGAAAATGTTTATACATTTGTGAACATTTAAATATATGCTACAAACATGTATTTATATATAATTCAATAGTTTTATAAATATATTTATGCTTGCATGATTAAATGAAATTGAAATTCAATTTAAATGACCAGCACTAACATTTACTATGGTAATAGAAAGAGTAATATTTATACCTACATTTGTTAGGTACTAAGATGACTTAAGACCATTCAAATAAACTTCAAATATAGTTCAACTAAATTGTAATATCTAATATTATTTTTTCCTTTTCTTTGTGCATTTAAAAGTTCAGAAAATTATGCAGTTGACGCTTCAAATATATTGAAAGAAAAGGTTAATAAATCTTATCTGTGTGAATTTATAGAGAAAGTCAAAATGTATTTTATCATTTGTACTTAAGCACCATGAAAAGTTTTACCTTGCTTCCCACCTCACATTTGGTCAATATCCTCATGTGCCTTCTGTGTGTTGACAGTTTATGGTGCAGCATAGGGATGAAGAGTCTCGTTTCCAATCTGTGTCTAGATTCTGTATGAAGGCTGCACATGTTGTTTCTGAAGGAGGAAGCGTGGGTCCCTTGAAGATCAAGCGCATGTGGAGAATAGCGGATAATGACAGGAATGTTGCACTGTATGTCCTAAATTCATTTCCTGAGATTTTAGTATGGCCACAGAATGCTGAGTGCAATATATAAAGATTTAAGATAAGTTCACTTGCATTTACTATCTTTACATTTACTATCTTATCTAAGATAACATTTATTCTTGGTCCAAAGGAACCTCTTAGGTTAAAAAAAGGTCATATAATAATCTTATTGTATTTAACATATTAACTAATTATTAAATTAGTTGACCAATTTTGTTTACTTCGAAAATATCCCTTAATTCATGTAATTGTAACATTTAAACATTATGTGTATTATATTTAAAATGTATCTTTTACTTTGCAAACTGATCAGTATGAGAGTGTGTTGTTCTAAGAGCAATAAAAGAATCCCTTTCAAAGAAGAGTGGGTCAATTCTATGATAAGATATAAGATATAGGGTGTGGGTTGAATTACACTTTTTCAAAAGATATGTTGAAATTCTAGGGAGTAAGGCAACTCCTTAGGACATGTGACAGAATTCCCGTTTGGAAATAAGGTCTTTACTGACATTGTCTAGTTGAAATGAGGCCCTATTGAATTAATATGATTCCCACACTAGTGTGACTGGTGCCCTTCTAAGTAACAGAGAAGACACAGAGTAAACTATAAAGGGAAAAGGTCACATAAAGCCATAGGCATGGAATGGATGGATAAATCCATAAGATGAAGATACCCAAGAATTGGCAGCAACCAACCGAAATGAGAACAGATTCATGGAAGGATGCTCTTTGAAATCCTTTATAGGAGACCTGACCTTGCTGATACTTGATTTTGGATATTTAGAAACTAGAATTGTAATAAAATTCAATCCTGTTCTTATGGTAAATTCCTAGGGAAGCCTGAGGCATCTAATGAAGGTAATTAAATTTTCAGAAAAATGTGGAAATTACCGTTTTACAGCTGTCAGTATGCCTACCATCATTTTGTCTCAGTTGTTGGTCTCAGCGAGTCTATTTCATGGTCTGAGGAAAATGTACCCTGAAAGTCATATAGTTCGTGTCTGTCCCTTGACTCTTTTCCAGGGTCTTTACCATCCGCGTATAACAGTTTTTCTCCAATGAACAGTAGAGAAAGTGTATGTGGCTAATTACCAATGTTGATACAGCTATCTTGACCAGGGTCAAACAAATAATAGAGTGGTCAAACATGAGGAACCACTGACTATGCCATGTAGTGCTTTTCCTAGACTATCTCAACTGGATAGAGTGTTAGACTATCCATTGTGTGGGCTTGGTCCAAACTCAGAGTCCATGTTCTATGAAGAGGAGGTGCTGTTCTTTAAAATTAAGTACACATAGTAAATCAGAGACATCTAGATGATGCAGTGTCCACAAGTAGAAGGCCTAGGTCTAGTTTTGATCACCTATAGGCACTTATTCTGGAACTCTTGGTAGATCCATAGGAAGTTTCATGAGAGTTTATCTGTTCACAGTAGCACTGGAAATTCTAAAAAATTCAATTCTGCTTTGCTATGTCTGCCATATTGCGAGTAGACTGTATTTTATATCCAGAACAATCCATGGCAATAGTATTCCTAGAGTACAAAGTCTGGATCTGAGGTTTGTCCACCTCTCCTTTGAGGGTCAGCATAATTACCGTGTGGCTAGCTTTACTGCAGGACACTAGGACAAAAGGATGCACCTTAAGTCTAGATATTATGGACCATTCAAGACATTCAACTTGTTGGAGCATAGCAAAATATGGATAATCTTGAGAAGGATGGAAATTCCAGAACACTTCATTACACTCATAGAGAACCTAATCCTGGATTAAGAGGCAAGTGTGGAAACAGAACAAGAGCATCCTCAATGACTTAGTGTAAGGAAAGCTGTGTAGAATTGTATCCTTTCACCATATACATTTTCTCTGTATGAGGAACAAACAATTTAAGAAGCTGGACTCTATGGTGAAGGCCATGGCATCAGGAGTGGAGGAAGGCAAAGCATCTCTATGAATTCAAACCAACTCGATGACACCCATCAACAACAAAACCCTGGGGAATTAAACCCTGGCCTAGCCATGATTTTTGTTGAGATCTGGGAATATCTAGAAAGTGTGCTAACCATGCCAATTTGGATAACACAAATCTCTTTCCTACTTTAGACAAGTGTGAATGGTCATTTCTGTGACTTCAATGAAAATATCCCCATTAATTATATGTTACCTTTGAACTGTGATGTTATGTACAACAGTAAAATTTGGCATTTTCATAGTTAATGTTTATTCTTCTCTAAAAGTATACACTGTACATTTATATAGACACATGTATGTAGCATATACAGTAGCCCTGATAACACTGTCATGTAAGCACTGGATTTTTAACTACAAAGTCAATGGTTCAAACCCACCAGTCTTTCTGTGGGAGAAAGATGAGGCATTCTGCTCTTGTATGGTTTACAAAGCCTCAGAGACTCTATATGGTGTTCCTAGGAGTTGAAATGGAGTAAATGGATTTCAATGAATTTGATGTTGTAGTTGTTTACGTAGACAACAAAATATAAAGAAAACTTCAAATGTATTCGATATCCAAGATCATTTACTGTTAGCAAACTCAAGGGATTCCCAACTGAAGCTACAATTACATGGCATGTTATCATTTTTAAAAATCATATCTTGGACGTGCTATCATGAGAAACTGAACCCTAGAAAAGAATACTTTGCTTGATAAAGTACAGTGTCGACAAAAAAGGTAAAGAGCCTTAACAAAATATACTGAGATAGTAGCTATAAAATGGGCTCCATGTAACAATTGTGAGGATAGCACAGAACTGGCAATTGTTTCAATATCTAGTTCACGGATCACTGAGTTAGAACTAACTGGGCAGCACCTGACAACAATGGGTAAATATGTGAAGAGAACAAACAATATGTGTACCCCATTGGGAAGATTTTATAATAACCCGAAATATTGTTATGGGATGAGATAATATACGTGAAGTGCTCCTCTTCGTAACTCAGGAAGACAGTAGAGGAAGTACTCAGGGCTTACACGTTACAGTGAAAGTACGTTTCTCACTGAGTGGACTTCGGAAGTCTGTGACTTCATCTGGCACCCCATCCTTTGTAGGGCACTCTCCTATTTTCACTTATTGGTCATTAGATACACTGCAGGGACAAACAGTTTTTCAGGTAACTTCAGAAATGGGAAAATAGTTTGCCAATACTGCATACTTAGTAAGCACACAAAACATAGCTAGATATTTTTGTTAGGCAAGCTAGGTTTTAGAAAGTATAGTCCACAGATTCTCGAGGACAAAGTTCATATAGCTGCAGAGCAAGAACAATTAAAAAAACATAAATAAACTGTTGTTGAGGTAATACTTTCTGATTTAAATTTACTGAGTACCGGGCCACTATATTGACTTTATAAAGATGGTTGAGTATTGACTAGCTACTTGACAAGTATGGTTTATCTACTAAAAGGAAATTATCCATTGGGCATTTCAGATGGAATGCAAAATATGGGGGATTCATTCATCAATAAATTTGAATGAAGGATATTTCATTTACATCTCCTTGGACATCTCTAAAAAGAATTTTTTATAGTACTAATAGTAACAGTAAAAATAGCCATTTCTTTAGGACAACCATAAAACTAAGGTGTAGGGCCAACCCATACATAAACACTGGATGATTAAAATGACTATAGAAAGTGCTATTATTTTTCATTTTTAATGTTCTCTCCAAAATAAGATTCAGAAAATATTACCTAAAACCAATAACTTTGACTGTGTGATATATTCTAATATTCAATTCATAATACTAGACTCCAAAGGCATTTGAACAAGGCAACTAATTTCAACTTCTGGAATGGATTTTATCAAACAATGATAACCACAAGAGGAGCAATCCAATAACACAACACAATATCAATGGAACAAAATATAGGGAAAATTGAGCCTTACAATAACAGCAAACAGAGATCCAGAAGATCAACACTAATATATTAAAACTAGATAACTCTTTGAAAGAACAAAGAAGTAGCATGAAAGCAATTGAAGAATGAATAGCATGTTTAGAGACAAATATCTTGAGTCAAACCTAAGAAAGGAGCAGTAAAAAATGTACCAAAAGTTATGAAGAATGTCTAAGAATTATATGGGGGTATTATGAAGAAGAATAATAGGTGCCTGGTTGACATTCAGCACAGGAAAAAAGAAAAAAAAAAAACTCAGGGTAAACCATCTAAGAACAACTGGGGAATTTTTCCTAAATAACACGAAAGAGAAGAAAATAATCATTGATGAAAGTGGAATCAGGGAGTATTTGAAAAGTATATGGGGAAGGTATATTAGGGGTTTGGGGGAGAAATCCATCTGGATTTTTAAAAAAGGCAGCAACATAAACTCATATTAACTTGGACTTCTGGTAAAATTCCCAACCACTTAGACAGATATAATACACTAGCCTTCTTCAATAATGACCTGCAAAATATATATGAAGGAAAACCTGTGACCTGAATGTCTGGGTAAGAAAATTAAATGAGCAAAAAAACCCCCAAAAAACAGAAAATTAAAGAATGGAACTGCCACAAAGGATTGAACCCACAGAAAGCACGAACCCAACTCAACAGACCATCAAAAGAACACATAGACATGACGTGTCAGAGCCAAGCTTTCTAATATCTAAGCCAAAAAAAATAATTCTGATAATATTTCAGGAAAAAAGAAAAGTTACCTAAAGGAAACCGTTCAGAAAAGTTCAGATTTTTCAGCAGAAACCATGCAAGCGTGAAAGCAAAGGAATGACATACTTAAGACTAAACAAAGAAAGAGCAAAAATGACTTCCCAGAATGTTATATCCAGCAACATATTACCCCTCTTATGATAAATAAGGGCATTTCCAGATAAGCAGAAATTAAAGGAATTTGAAAAAACAAAACCAAATTTACAAAATATTAAGGAGAGTTTTTGAAGAGAGAATCAAGAATAACACTCACCAACCTGAAGTCAACATACAAGACATCACAATCCAGAAACCATCCATTGAAAGCATTATTCAACGTAAAATAAAAGTACATCACTGAAAGTAGGGAATCAAGGATGTCATTTCACAATAAAGAGAATTACTAAGTAACCAAAGAATAGTATAAATGCAAAACACTCATATGGAAAGGAAGTCATATAGTTCTAAAAAATACACATACTGTCTTAAATTGAGAATGAAATTAATAAAAAAACAAGCTCAAAAATGGAACATTTTAATCAAAATAATAAAAAACTCATAAAACATATTAATAGTAAAATTACAGTTAAGGACACCCACAGACAAAATAAGACAGTGAACACGTCCAACTCTGCATCGTTATTGAATCATTTCAACTGACATTCCATCCATTCATGGAAACTTAGGTTTGGCTATTGCCTCCTGTGCGACTTAGACTTCTTCCCTCAGTACATTTGGTTCTTGATAGCATGATTCCTCTTGGAATGTTTGAATGTTGACCAATTCTTTTTGATACAGTGAAATTTTGTATTCCTTCCATTTCCCTTTGTTGGGTCCTACATATTGCAATATTTTGTCCATAGAAATCACCATTATTGTAAGGGGCTTAATTTTTTTCCCACCCAGTTCTTTCAACTTATGATGTGCTGTGGGTGTGTTTCCTTTTTGGCTTTCTAAGTGTTAAGACTTTGCATATCCTCATGGTTTTGCTCTACTTCATGTTCTTGAACTGCCTGCTGAAAGGCTCTGGTCAGCTCTTCTATGTATGTCTTACCCAATAGCTTTTCACCTCTGGAGAGTTGGGTTCAATGCCACTGAATCTGGGGTTGCCGTGTCTCAGAGGAAAATGAGATTTTCGCATTTTCAAATGGTGAGATGATCAACTGTACATGTGGCCCTGCAGGTCACAGTTGAGGCACTTGGATGGGGTAATTGTCTGATTAAAAGTGGCCACCATCCGCCACATTACATTAGGTAAATTTGCCACACAAAACCTCTTTAGAGTATTGAAAAGCAAAGATATCATTTGAAGGATGAGATAGTTTATTGTGCCAGCCTGGCCAATAAACACAAGCGAGATTAATTGAAGTGCAGAGAGATAAATGGCTTGGTGAGCCTCACCTTTCTTGTCTCTCGCTCTTTAATCATCGGACCAGTGTGCGGCTGCCTTGTTTGTTCTGTGCCTCAATTTACAGGCTACACTACCTGTGGGATGGCTAGCCAGTGGACTATGTCACTGTAAGACCACACAATTGGAATGTACATGTCTGGAGCTGGGGACCAACGGTTGGTGACCTGGCTGACAGTTGATGACCTGCCTTGCTGTTTGCTGCCTGTGCTGATATAGCCTAGCTCTCTCTACAGAGGATGGACTGGAGGCCCTCAAGACTTAAAGGGCTGCCAGTGTCTCACAACTCTCTCAGGGGAGTGAGTTTCACTGAGCCATTTGTACTGCTTTATAATTTAATTGTTCATTTCTTATATTATATATACATCTATATATAATTTAACAGTTCATTTCTGTGTTATCTATCTATCTTTATATTTATATATATATATATATATATATATTTATAATTACTAGCAATCTGGATTTGTCTCTCTAGAGAACCCTGTCAAACACAAAGGACTAAAGTGCATTTGACCATGATCATTTCAATTGCCTCATAAGCACATGAAAGTTGAACATTGCATAATTAATACCAAAGAAGAATTAATGCATTTAAATTGTAATGCTGGAGAAGAATTTGAAAGCACCACAGACTGCCAAAAGGCCAATCAATTGGGGTTGGAAAAGGATAGCAGAAATGCTCCTTAGAAGTCCTCCTGGTGAGGCTTCCTCATGCCAATTTTAGACATGTTGTTTGGACAGGCCAGTCCCCGGAGAAGGACATCAGGTTTGGTAACAAGAGGAGCAGTGGAGAAGTGGAAGGGCCTCCTGGAGGTGGATTGACACCATGGCTACACCAATGGGCTCAGCGTGGGAATACTTGTGAGAATGGCTCAGGACAGGGCAGTGTTTCATTATGTGCATGCTTCATTTTTGAAGAGCTCCATTTCATTTTTGAGAACTTTTATGTAAGAGGAAACTCCAAGTAATTACTAGTGGCAAAAAATATTCTTTTGACCTGTGTGATAATCACACTATTTTTGCTTAGAACAAATGCACATAATTTTCAAGGACACATAATTTACAAATAAAATATTTTAAATATTCTAATCCAAGTTATAGTCAGGTTCTTGAGGTGTAATAATATGTACAAATCCCTAATACATTGTTCTGATGTATAGCTTAAACTTTCATATGATTTGTTTTTTGAAAATAATATAAAGTCATAAGGTTCAATTACAGAATCTGTTCAAAAGAATAGCCATGTTTTCATATTGCTTGTGAAATTTTACAGCGTTCAGTCCATTACATATAGAAAAATTTTCAATTACAAGAAATTTCTTCCATATTTTCCCATAACAAATCTCTTCCAGGGTCTCTCCTTCAACAAGTAATCTAAATTATTCCAGTGACCACCTATCAAGTCTTTTTTTTAAGTACAGCCAACATTTTACATTCCCCAACATTTTCCCCCCAAGCTCTTTACTATGTAGGTAAGTCTATATTCTGTAACTTACAATCATCATCATTTCTCTCCTGTCTCTTTTGGGGAGATAAAGGTCTACTTCATTGATCATATAAGGGAAGGAAAGGAGTAGGTGAAAACAAAGAGCAAAAATACAATGCACTGAGACATTCATAATCATACTCAGATGCATGTCAAGTGGTTTTAATTCATGTACGCTTTAAAATGGATAGAATCATGCCAAATAAGTCAATTAACTCCCTATAAGTTTCATGCGGGTAAGTTTTGCTAAGATAGCCTACATCATCAATATACAACATAATTAATTCAACATGAGACACTCTTGCTTTTGTTTGTTTTTATTTAGTCCTATGGAAGGAATCCATACAAGATATCTATTGTGATTATGCTTTCAAAGTTCATGGAAAACTTAGATTATGGTGAAAAAGAAGTAGCTCTTTGAGGCTTCAAGTAATATTGAAATCCATACCACACTAATTTTTAAGGGTAATCAGTCAGTCCCTGGAGAAGGACATCATATTTTTGTTAATAATGGAATTGCAGAAAAGAGAGTGCCCCTCAGCAAGCTGACTTGGTGCAGTGGCTACAGCACTGGGTTCAAACACAGCCCTTGATGTGAGGATGGTTCCGAATAGGAAGGTGTTTTATGCTGTAGTCCTGCAGTGAGTGATGGTGGGCCTCAACCAACAGAACAGCCACTAACAGCAAATGCAAACAATAAAGAAAAGCTACCTCTACCTGAGACACTCAGCTCTCACCTCCTCCGTAATAAATTGCTTAGCTCAATTAGTTAGAAAACAACATATAGGCACTTCTTATGTGGTTCTTTTTCTGTCATTTAGAGTCAAATTTGGTAAAAATTAGCATTTTTTTTCCAACAATAAGGAAGTGATGGCCACGATACTTCAAAAAACAAACAAACTTGTTTTTCTATTTGAAGGCAATAATCTGTCATCTCAGAGGTAAGAAAGTCAAATAATCCTTTATCAACAAGAACATTTTCTTTGAGACTTGCATAAAATTTCAATTAAAAAGTTTATTAGGTATTGATAATAACATGAGAGATAGTGTACACCAGTTGAAAATAGGGCTTTTAGGGCTATTTACTTGGATTTCAAATCACATTATATACATATGCATATAGATCTGAGTGTTTACTATATGACAGACACTGTTTTGTATTTATTGTATGCATTAAAATAATTAATATCATAAATTAGATATTACATTATTCCACATTCAAAGTGAAGAATGAGGGCTTTGAGACACTATAGGAAGATGCCTATAGGCATAAAATAAATAAATTACTATTAAGAACTAAAACACTAATTATGATTCCAAATATTTGCATTTAATTAAAGAACACATTCCTCTATATTTCTTCACTTTAAATATCAGTTGCATAAAACAGAATCATCTTTACTAATTTAAACTGAAGAACAATTATATACAGTGCACAGGAAAATTCCTAGGAGGGACGGAGGATCAACACTGGCAGCAAATCCACATTCAAACTATGGAAGAAACTGAAGGGCACCCCGACGGTCATAGCATTCTTAGTTCTCTTACTATTCAGCATTAGAATTAGTATGTGCCGCCGGCCCCAACCAGAAATTGCCCGAACCCCACCATGGAAGGGAGTACCACAGAAACTGAAAATAGATCATCTGGTGTGGGAAAGGAACTGACCTACCACACCACACCCAGAAGGAAGCAAAAGCAAAGGAAGGAGGAAGAACGGAGCGGAGCACACCTGGGCCCACCAAGCTCAGAGGACCATAGCCTGGCTCGAAGGGCCCAAGGTACAGAGAGGACCATATAGCCGGCCCCATGGCAAGATGCTACATACAGCACTGACCCAGGGCCCTTCACGGGACAGCACCTGAGACACAGCGCGGGTTGTGAGACTGAGCTGACCCCACCACACTGAGGCAAAACACTGGGGGCATGCAATGGAGCAACGGGGAAGCAGAGCAAGGAGGTCCTGAGGGAGGATAAAGGATGGAGTTTGGGGCCAGGAAGTGGCACCCTATCAGACTCATCTGGAAAAGACTCCTAAATGTCAGCAAACAGACCCTGAACTACTAGTGGGCTTTTTTTTTTTTTTTTTGCTGTCTTTTTCTTTTTTTCTCTTCTTTTAAATTTTGTATGTCAGTGGCTTTTTCGTTTGTTAGTGTGTTGTTGTTGCTGCTGTCGACGTCATGTTCTTATATGCCACTTTGGTGCTGTCAAAGCCATCCACATTTTTATGCACATATTACTGTATCTGCAGGTCCACCTAGACAAGATAGGCTGGACAAACAATGAGAGAAGAAAATAATGGGACCAACGGTCCCAGAGGGACATGAGAGTATGGGAGGTAGGGGAAGGAAGGAGGTATTGGCCAACCCAGGGACAAGGGAACAATGAATGGTTCAAAACCAGTGGAGGGAGGGGATGGGGGAATGGTAGGGAGTGACCAAGGGCAAGGTAATTGAGAGGAATTACTGAAACCAGAATGAAGGTTGAACATGGTAGTGGGACAGGAGGAAAGCATAAAGAAATAGAGGAAAGGAGTAGGAGGCAAAGGGCATACAGAGAAGCCTAAATACAGACATGTACATATGTAAATAAATGTATGATTATGGGGGAAATATATATATATATATATATATATATATATTTTTTTTTTATAGGTTTAGTAGTAGGGTATCTGGTGGACATTGGGCCTCTTCAAGTGCATTCCCACAATACAAGAGCACCTTGCTCAGCTAAACAGTCATTTCATGATACCTACCTTCTCAACATGATCGCTGAAGATAGATGTGTGCATAAGCTAATGTGGTGAAGAAAGCTGATGGTGCCAGGCTATAAAAAGATATAGTGCCTGGGATCTTAAAGGCTTGAAGACAAACAAGCAGCCATCTAGCTCGGAAGCAACAAAGCCCACAGAGATGAAGCACAGACGTCTAAGTGAACACGAGGTGTTGATGGGATGAGGTAGCAGACACCAAAGAACAAAAACCATCATTGTGTAGTCATCTTCCCCACATACACACTGAAGACGAATGTGTGCATAAGTAACTGTGGTGAAGAAGGCTGATGGTGCCAGGCTATTGAGAGATATAGCATCTGGGGACTTAAAGGCATAAGTAAACAAGCGGCCATCTAGCCCAGAAGCAACAAAGCCCACATGGAAGCAGCACACCAACATGTGTGATTTTGAAGGGCCAAGGGGACAAGGTTTCAAGCACCAAAGGCGAGGGGGAAATCATATCGTGAATGAGGGGAGTGCATGATGGGGACCCAATGCCCATCTGTAGAAAACTGGACATCCCTTGCAGCGGGGTAGTGGGGAGGAGATGAGTCACTCAGGGTTCAGTATAGCAATAATGAAACTCACAACCTTCCTCTAGTTCTTAAGTGCTTTTTCCCCACAACTTTCATGATCCCAATTCTACCTTGCAAACCTGGTTAGACTAGAGGAAGCAAAGCCATATAGATGGGATCTGGAAACACAGGGAATCTAGGACAAATGAAGCCCTCAGGAGCAAGGGTGAGTGTGGCAATACTGGGAGGGAAGTGAGAGTAGAGAGGGGGAACCAATCCCGGGGATCTACATATAACCTCCTCTCTTGGGGATGGACAACAGGAAAGTGGGTGAAGGGAGATGCTGGACAGTGTAAGATAAGATAAAATAATAATTTATAAATTATTAAGGGTTCCTGAGAGAGGGGAGATCGGGGAGGGAGGGAACAAAGTAAAATGAGCTGATTCCAGGACCCAAGCAGAGGTAAATTTTGAGAATGATGAGGGCAACAAATGTATAAGTGTGCTTTACACAATTGTTGTATGTATAGATTGTGATAGGATTTGTAAGAGCCCCAATAAAATGATTTTTTAAAAGTAATAAGGAAAAAAAAGAATTAGTATGTGCTGCTTCGTACATTGTTCTATCCTCAATAAAGCCTCCTTCAGTTGTCTGAAAGGTTCCTCCAAGCCATAATGCACTGCTGTCCTGTCACTGATGACTCAGCCTCCCCCAGAGATTTCTGAGACTGTCACTCTTTATGGGAGGAGAATGCCCAGTAGTTCACCCTCAGAGCTGCTGGTATCTCGAACTGCCCACCATGTGGATCGCAGGCCCACGTGGAACCATTCCACCGCCAGGGCTCCTAATGAAAGGTCTCTAAGTGCTACCAATGCTTTTGAGTCAGGTACTGGCAATTAAACACACCCAGCAGTGCTGCAGAAGAAAACCTGTCAATCTGCTTCAGTAAATAGTACATTAAAAAACAAAAACAAAACCTTTATGAAGCAGTTCTACTCTGTTATACATGGGGTAACCACATATGGTATTGACTTGTTAGCATTTTTTTGGGGTCTGTTTCTTTGTAGGTATCTGAGAAAATCTCTTTGAAAGATAGGCTGGAAAAGAAAGTGTGTGTGTTTGTGTGTGTGTGTGTGTGTGTGTGTGAGAGAGCGAGAGAGAGAGAGAGAGAGAGAGAGAGAGAGAGAGAGAGAGAAGGGAAGGGCTGAGAGATCCTTCTATATATCAAACAGGGAATTTAATTCTCAGTTCCTCTAAGGATCTTTATTGGTATTTTTTCCTTTTTCATTAGATACACAAAATATCTATGTTGTTGTTTTTTTTACTAACCATGCAATCAGTAATCTTCTCCACTGTATTATGAAATATTTGTTCCACGATCCTGACACAGTACCCAATAGAAAATAACATTAAAAGTGTTATTTCTTTCAATAGACTGAACTGAACCCTCTGTTAAAATGAGGGTGAAGTAAAGACAGAACTAATACAATCATGTCAAGGGAACAATGAGTCAGATATTTTGATTTATGATCCAGAACTCTTTGGTCATGAGATATTACGTGGTTCTTTTTGAATAAAGACAAATTGTTCCCCTTCCTATTCCTAGACAAAACTTCCTTCGGTATGTTTTAGCACACTACTTCTAATTGTGAGGTTGTAGAAATGGGTGTATTGACTTTAGTCATGCACATAGCAAGTAGTGACAGCAGACTCTCTTGGAGTATCCTTTTATACTTTTTGAGCTTTAGAATTTAAAGTTTTTGAGGCTAAAGGCTGCATTTATCAAATAGTGTATCAATTTGGAAATTGAAAACTAAACAAAGGAAAGCTGAGTCCAAACATATGCAATGCCTCTGTGCCTCAAGACTGAATTCAGCAACAATCTCATGTGTTCCTATTACACCCCATTCTTATTATCTTAACGCCCTACAACTTCTTATTTTGTTAACCGTATTAGTCGTTTCTAACAGACACTAGCTGATGATGTACTGCACAGCACCTTGAGCTGCTAACCACAGGGTCAGTGGTTGGTATCCACCAGGTACTCTTTAGGCAAAGATGAGGCTGCTGCTCCCACAAACATTTAAAGTCCTGGCAATCCAAACACCAATTCTGCTATGTCCAATAGGTTTGCACTGAAACAGAATTGACTCAATAGATGTCAGTGTTTTGTAATAGGCATTAAGATATATAATGGGAGGTGATGTGGTCTCACCACCCAGCATTATTCTTGACTCTTAGTACTCACTTTGTAAATTAATTGTAGTGAAAATTAAATAAAAATAAACACTTTTTGATTTTGCTATTCAGGTTGGGACTTAGGATAGATAGTTCTTTTATTTGTAAATAATATATTACAAAACTATGGCTTTTAGATTTTATGTCAACTTGCCCCTGTGTGAAAGGGTAGAGGTGGAGTCCATTCTATCAATCAGGTCACTGCTTGATGATGCCTCCCTGGGGGCGTGGCCTTTGTATAAAAGAGATACTGGGAACCTCTCTCTCGACTTTTACTCTTCTTGCTTGGAGTCTGTGTCTGCTGCACAGGTGGTTCCATATGGGTTGTTGACCCTGTTCCTCCTGAATTTGGATCTACAACACTCTGTGCTCACCAGCCTGTGATCTCCCTGCTTCCTGTTTCACCTTTCTGCCTCATTGGCTCCAAGTTACTTGAATCTGGAGATGATTCTGGCTAGTATTGGACCCATAGACTTGAGTTGAATTGGGCTGTGACACACCGTCTAAAAATGAAATTCCTTCTTGGCATATATTTTTTATTTTGCATATATGAGTGTCATTAGTTTTGTTCCTCTAGACAACCCAGCCCAACACAAGCTGCCATGTTAGTGCAGTGCTAAATATAAAGACAACATTTGCATATTTAGAGTTTTCATTTAACCTCCTCAATTAGTAAGGTAAAATAAAACAACAACATTTTTGCTTTTTGTGAAATTTTTTGAAAAAAAATTAACCAGAAAACTTAAACTTTTATGAACAACTTTTCAAGATATCATAACTGGTCTCTATTTACCCAGAACCAGAGTGGAAAAGGAGACAAGTATTTGAGAAAGAAACAAACTATAATTTTAATTGTTTTATAAACTACTATGCCAGTTACCATGTGCTCAGAAGAAATGAAAGCCATAAAGTATCATTATTAAGTACTTTGATCAAGGACTTAACAAATAGATCTTGATCAAAATTAGGAAGAGTGTGGACTAGAAATGAGATTTACTGGCTAAATGAGAATGAGAGAACCACTGACACATCCTTGGACATAATTATACAACCTTGACCCCAAACAATTCCATGAAGCCAACAGTTAACTGAACAATAGGTTAGCTCAACTGATTTTAAAAATGCTAGCCGGATCATTGCAGCCATCAAGCCATTTCTGACTCTTAGAGTCCCAATTTACAACAGAATGTAACAGCCAACTCCTCTGTCACTGTCACAATCATTACTTTGGATAAACTCATTGTTGCACACATTTTAGCAATCCATTTCCTTAATAGTCTCGCCTTGCTTCTCCTCCTCCTCTTCCTGCTCCTCCTCCTCTTCCTCTTTTCTGCTGACTCTCTTCTTTACCAAGCATGACGTCTATACAAGACTGATCGTTTCCATACTTTAAGGACAGTTGCAACCTGATAACATGTTCACAATATGTGAGAGAGAACCCTGACAACCTTGCTTCCTAGAAGAATATTGCTTGGACTTACTCCAAGACATATTTATTCATTCTTCTGGCAGTCGATGGAATAGTTAATATTTCTCACCAACACAATAATTCACATGAATCAATTTCATATTCATTCCTTCCAACAGATTGTCCAACTTTCATATGCATATGAACTCACTGCTATCAATCAATTCTGACCCAAAGTCATCCTATAGAAAGGGTAGAACTTCCTGGGTGGGTTTCGGAGACTGTAACTCTTTACAGGAGTAAAAAGTCCCATCTTTCTCAGAGCAGCTGGGGATTTCAAACAGCTAACCTTGCTGTTAGGAGCCCAACCTGTAAGCACTATGTTACCATGGCATATGAGGCAATGGAAAATAACATAGCTTGGCCAAGAACACCTTACTCTTTCAAATGACATGTTAGCTTTCTTAACACATTTTTATAAGCAAAAGGGAGGAAAATATATTTATTGGAGCCCATATGAGAAACCCTAGAGGAGCCCAACATCCCCTACTGTGTAGGCATGACCAAGCAAAGGGTCACACCATTCACCGTACCCCCTATGCCAGAGGGACCCCCTTGAGCCGAGTCCCAAAGCTCCAGGACTGGCTAGGGGTGGGGAAGTGTTCTTAACACCTTAAAGAGTTTTGGTTTTTTTTTTTGCAGATTTTCCAAAATGTACTACAGCATTTGACTTCTTGATTCCTGCTTCAATGGGTGTTGATTCTGGAGCCAAGTACAATGAAATACTTGACAAATTATATATTGTCTCTTATTAGTATGGTGTTGCCAATTGGTTCAGTTGTAAATATTTTGTATACAATAAGCCATGTTTTACCCCCATAGTCTTGCTCTTGAAGGACCAGTACATCCTTCAAGTTCACTTAGCTCTCAGAAAGCAACATTCTATAATCTGCATATCATAGCATGATCATAGGTCTTCCTCCAATCCTGATGGTGCTTTATTTTTTATATAGTCTGCCTTATTTCTAAGATACTTTGCTCAGCCTACGGGGTGAATAAGTATATAATCCTGACTCATATTTTCAGACTATAAGACATTCAAACGGGTCTCTATATATCCGACAAACAACATCATGTTTGGTTAGAACAGCTGCTTCTTGGTCTATTTGAATGAGCACAATTCAGTGTTCTGAAATTCCCATTCTGTGAAATGCATTTGTCTTACGAAGAATTACCTAAGTGAACTTAATATGACAACCATCAGTCTAAAGTAGACAAGAATTTTAAGAGAACCTAAATTAATGGTAACGACAAAAAATACCAGTAGAGATCATGAGAATGATGATATAATGTGAAATTTGTGGCTAAAGTTAGTGTCTAGTTGGATGTCTATTTTGTGTTAAGTATTGTCATTAAAATTAATTTATTAATAAAAATAGTAAAAGTACGGAAAAAATAATAAAAGTATGAGTGAAGAGTCCTTGGATACTCGAAATGTTTATTCTAGACTGTTTGTTTGACATAATATTGGCAGTTCTAATCTACACAGATGAGCTAAAAGGAGCTCAAAAATCTCTAAGAAATTGGGCACCAGGCACCCGCTGGAATACAGCTCTACTTACTATGAGACTCAGGATCTTCATGAATTAGGATCTTAATACCAAGCTGAGGCTGACTTTATGGCAGCTAACCATAGTCGGGAATGTTGAAAACATGCTTGGAGTGATTTAGGAATACTTTCTTAGAAAGTTACTTTTACATAAGGAACCGATTAACTAAATTTACAGGTAATTCGAAGAAGGCCAATTGTAGTGGAATACATGAGACCAATTTTGCATTTTGAATATATCCTGAGAAGCAATGGTTTCCCGGGCATCTTGGGGAACACTGTGGAAGAAAGGGAGGTGTCAAAGCTGACTTCAAGTTTCTGGTCTGAGCAAGTAGGAATCAGGAACTTTGAGGGTATGGTGCGTAAGGCACTTGCTTTCTAACCGGATGGTAAGTAGTTCCCACCCATGAAAGGCTTCATGAGCAGTCTTCCTCCAAAAGATTTACAACCTCTGAAACCTTATGTGACAGGTGACTCTCTCCTATAGTGTTGCCATGGGTCAGAATCCACACGATGCCAGGGGCTTTGGGTTTGCATTTGCTTGAACTAGAACATGAGTTGGCCTCCCCTTTATCCTGCCTCATGGTGACCTCACAGGGTTTTCAGTGCCTTATTTTGTTTTTAGTAAATCATCAGGCATTGTGTCAAAGGCACCTCTGTATGAACTCGAATCCCTAGCTTTTTAGTCATTGGTAAGCACATCACTAGGGTGTTGAAATAATTATTGTGCTTGTTTACTAATTCAAACAGTGTTGCGTATAGGAAAATACATAAAGAAAGCATCTCTCAAAGGTGAGCATGACCAACTACCAAAATCAAATGCTACATAATTCATGCAATGTGAAGGTGGCAAAATGCTCAATGCTTGACGATGTCTTTAATGACTCTCAAAGGAATAATAATACTATAGTACAGAGTCAGAGTACTAGCTAGAGTGAATTTTCAGAAGGGAGATAGAAAAATAAATAGGATCATCAAAGAGAGTTAACTCTTTTTTAAAAGTTCTGTGTGGAAGATGCAGATGAAATTAGTCATGGTAATTTAGCTTTATATTTTTAAAAGATTGAATGGAATGTATACTAAATGCCTGATCTAAAGAAGGGAAACGCTGTAAGATATAAAAGACAATTATAGGGTGAAAGGGATTGGCCTATGCAATATTAGAAGAAAGATGATTTATATAAATTCAGGTGGTACACCTGTATTAGAAGGAGCAAAAATATTATAAACGGTTGTACACTGTACACATTGGTAAACGGCGATTTTTGAGGCTGGCTTCTGCTCCAATTTTTTTTTTCAAGCAAGTCAGCAACAAATGGAAAGTGATGGTGAGAGAAGAAGTTTGGAATTTTGAAAAAAATAAGATAAAAATAGATGACCTCTTTAGTTAGCAAAGGAAAAGAATGAATGGGCCAGGGAAATGCCATCTGATTACGAGAGTGCCTGAGGGGCTCACTGGAGCTCAGGATTGTGAATTCAGTGCAACTAGTTATGATTATATTTACTACAGCCATGCTCAATTGCTTATAAGCCATTGGTTAGTAGGCAGATATGTACATTTAACTGGAATATGATTTTCCCCTAAGTTAGCCAAAGAAACAAGAGAAGCATAAAAGTTTAGACGGTTTGGGGAAATAATTATTATAATAATATACAATAACATTAACCTGGTTAAAGAAGGTAACAAGGGCATTACTGGAAGCGATATGCACAACTGATTAATAGAGTTTGTTACTCAGATTTGGAATCTAGGGCAGTGAAGTCCTTAGGAATTTTAGTGCTACGACAACAGACTACCCAACAAGACAAACTTGCTATAACCTGAAAATACTAAGTAAGCCCCAAAGTCGAAAAAACAAAGTCATGTACTTAATGTTCTTTTGGCACTTTTTCACTTTGTATCAGGATATTTGTTTTGAAAATCGAAGTCGTAGACAGTCATATTCACAGAGAACATAGCACCTGTGAACGATGAGTGACATCCCACCATTTCATCCAGAGTGGTGGAATGTGAGCGCCAGCAAAGGCCGATTCCGAGTAAACAAATATGTCCAAGTGAAGGGCGGGTGGGGGGCGGGGAGCGCTGCACTTCTCTAGGATCAAATGTTCAGCGCTGGAGTTGTTACATTCCTTTTATTTGTCATTTCAAGCTGCATTGTTTGGATGGCTTTTCAGCTGCGAGACTACTGGTGCTGATGCAGAGATAATGAAATACTGAAAGCTCCCAACAACAGAAATGCCTGTAACTGGTAATGGGCATCCGCCTTCAGTTTATTAACTCCAGCTGTGCTGTGTGACTGTCTTTGTGAAGATGTGCAGCAGGAAGGGAATATAAAACAGAAGATAAAGAACCTGATGGCAGAAGCAATTGGATCACATTATATCTGTTTTATAACATAGGGAGGTTAGAGAAATTGCCTCCTTTTGAAATATAATTCCAGGTATATCAATATAAAATGTGTCTGAGATAGTTTCTTTCCTGGGAGGTGTGTGGACTTCTATGTGCACAATGATATTTCAGAATTCACCCACTGATCATATGCCTAAACAAGACTGAACAATGTCCCAGAATAAGTGTGACTGAAAGCAAACAAACAAGCAACAACAAAACCCAAACATTACATATTTCTTTCTTATTAGGATCTCTGGATAGATTAAAATGGGAAGGCTTTCATTTTAGAGCAAGAATGGGAATGCATACAGTCCCCCTCCTCTTTTCTCATTAAAATTATTGCTTATATTCTTAAGTCATGGGTCATTCAGTGTCTTTTTTACAAAAACAGAAATATAAATGGCAGGGAACTAGCAAAAGCATTTCTTTCAAAATTACAACTTAAATTACAAGAGGAAAGAGCTGGACAAAGAACAACTTCATAAGCGTTATCAAAAACATATGTAGATACATACATCAATAGAATATAAAAGATGTCCTTTCAATAAACCCAGAGTATTACTGACAGAGGTGTGTTAGAATTCAGTAAACAAATAAAAATCTTTTGAACAAATGGTGTTTGAATCGTTGGATGCAAAACTGAACAGACCTTAATCTATTCAGTATATTTTCTACAAAAAAGTAAGCCAAACTATATCATGGACCTAAATTATAAAATTTCTTTAAGCCAACTTCTTTAATACAAAACCAGAGTGACACTGGTTCACATATATAGACTTAATCGTATAATCTATAAAAAGAAAACTAAATTATTGATTTGCATTCATACAAATGAAAAGCATGCATACACAAAACTCCCACTGTTCTAAATACACAGCGAAGACAATGAAAAGATGGCTCAGAACTCGGAGCAGATGTCTGCAAATCAACTATAATGCAGCTCAACAGCTAGAAGAATTAGGATGGCAGTACAACACAAACAAGAATGTACCTTGAGTTCACTTGGTTAACTGAAACAAGCTATATGCTAGGGGCTATATATTCTATGATTACTTTCATATAATAATCTGGAAGAGGTAAATCTGCAGGAGTGGAAAACTACCAGCAGGTTATATGGGTTTGAATTCTGTGCGAATGCTTGGGATTCATGTGAAGAATTGAGAGGATTGAGAAGAACGTAGTACTTTCCCATGGTACTGTGGTGCTGTATACAAAGATGTGGGTATTTCTCATACATTTTTATTGAATGAAAGAAAATACAAGGGGGAAAAACAATGAGGATATGGTTTGTAGGGGAAACTAAGATACAATGCATATTGTAAGACTTAGATAAAGCTTTATAAAAATAAGTGCCATATCTTCATGAAGGGAGAGAACTAATAACATGTTAACTTGCAAACTTTTGGAAAACAATGTCATGACTTGATACTATAAGAACAAGGCCTAGAAATTAAATGAGTACAAATTAGATTTGAACAAACTGATCTAACACTACTCGTGCTGAGTAATCTGTACAAGGAAATGTTCACGTTAATTGTCCGGCTAAATACAGAAAACAGTGATCCCGCAGAACTTAGATTTTATAAAACAATGCCATTCATACCATATACAGGTAAAATTGTGTTTAATGTAGTTCAACAAGCATTGCAGCGACGCATTCTCAGGGAGGTTCCTTTAATTTCAACCAGACTCAGAAGAAGTGGAACTAGAAGTGCCTTCCCTGTGGTCAGGTGGATGTTGCCTGAAAGTAGATAAAAACCACAACAATATTTGCCCGTCTTTATTTATTGCCAAACATTTAGCTGTGTGGCCAAGACAGAATATGATCATGTTTGTTATAGGGATTCCAAAACTCTTAATGGTGTCCAGGTACAACCACTACATAGACCAAGAAGCAGTTATTAAAAAAAAAAAAGGAAAATCAAGGATGTGGTGTGGTGTGAAATCCAAATAACCTAAGAAACTGGAGTATAAGAAGATGATGATTGGTTTAAACTGACAATCACTACCCAAGTGCAATATGTAGCTTTCTCAATGTTGCTCTCTGCTAGCAAAGAGGATTCATAGCTCAGACTTTATCCATAAATACCATACATATATCCATACGGCCTGCCATGTGGATTCTAACCCCAACATAAAGGAAACAAAAATACTTAGTAGTGGTCCAATAAAAAATATTGTGATAATTGAATAAAAAATTAAAATTGTGTAAGATATCTTTTACTAGTTCCAAGATCAACTCCCAAGGAAAGAGCAGCCAAGAAATCAAAGTGTGTATTATAGTGAAAAATATGCTAAAATGATTTTTTTAAAAATGAGATCTATGTGTAACCTCCTCTCTGGGAGATTGGCAAGGGGGAGGCGGGTGAGGGGAGATGCCGGGGAGTGTAAGATAAGATATAATAATTATTTATAAACTATCAAGGGACCAGGGGTGGGATCGGGGAGGGTGGGGGATGGGGGGAAAAAAAGGGAAACCGAGCTGATTCCAGGAACCCAAGTGGAAGGTGAATTATGAGAGTGACGAGTGCAACGAATGTATAAGGGTGCTTTGCTCAATTGATGTATGTACAGATTGTGATAAGAGCCTTATGAGCCCCAATAAAAAGATTAAAAAAAACAAAAAAATAAAAAATTATTTCTATTAGGAAAATTAATACAAGACTATTCCAAATAAGACAGAGGTTAAATATGCCTATGAATGCCCCACTTCTCTAAAACTGCTGCCCCGCCCCATCACCTCTGACATGAAACACTGCCTTTTCTCAAACACTGTCTTCTCCCCTTAGCTGAGAGGTCTACAGTTCATTGCCATGGTCAATGAAAACTGACAATGTGAGGGCAAGTGGGTCACATTGGTAGCTTGGGGAGCTAATCAGTCCCACAGAAAACATTGGAGATGTCTTTCTGGAGTATCTTCCTCATTCCTAACTCTTCAGAAGCTGGTTAATTCGGGTCAGGTGTCAGGCTGCAATTCAAGTCCCAATAACTGGATGCGTGGCAGAGAAAGGCAAACCAGATTCGGGGGCTCTCATGACCCATCTCCACCCCTCGGTCACCTCTCTTGCTGGTAGTGAGATCCCATGTCCTGTTCTGAAGTGCCTCGCCTTAGACCCAACAGGGTGGCAATCAGTCAAAGTTGAGTCATAGAATCCAATCACTCTCTGTTCCCAGTTTCTTACCCAGCCCCATCAAGGGAGAGTCTATCTTGGTCTGGTTCTTCAAAAGCGATCTCAACTTCACTCTTCCTATCCCCTGATAAAATTTGACTGAAAGAAGACCATTCCCTTGCTCTAAGCGTCTCTTGAGTAAAAAATGTTAGATTTTCTCAGTAGCATAACCCAGGTATTCATTCCTTTGCCTTCAGCTTTTATTTCTCCTGCCTTCTGTTTGTTATTTATTTTTACCCAACTTTTCCACCTTGGGAAGGGATACACGATCCAGCTGCCATGCCAGTCCAGAGTGCTGTTAGCAAGACCAGTCTAGCAAGTGCTCTTCTTCAGACCATGCCCATTCATGTGAAGTGGGTTCACGTAGGTACAAGAAGAGTGGATAATTTCAACCACTGGGCAATATGACTCTACTCATAGTCCAACCTAATTTTGTGAGATGGGGGAAAGGTACCAGACATTCCAATAGTATCTTGAGAGATCTGACATAGCAGTTCAAGGGCATTGTGGTGGTTTCTTGCTGAAGGATCACCCGTGCTCCTGGCACTGGCAGCTGTATCCCTGGGGCCACAGCATGTGGCAGGAAGCAAGAATGATTTCAGGTGACCTGAGGAAGAATTGTGCAGTGGCACCAGCATTCTTGCCACCCCTCTTCCTCTGACTCACCTGAGACCCGAGGATCTTTCCAGTGGTGATCGTCCCTTTTCTACTTTGATGCTGAGTGTGAGCTCAACCTCCTGAAGACATGCCAGCCAAGCCTCTGAGCCCTTGTCCCCACCCCCGCCACCATGTGTGATAACGAGTGGTTTATTTGCCAGTTATGTTGGCTGTATCCTGTGGGCTGGAAAGTGTGTTCCTTGGTCTGAGGGAATATTAATCCGTGGCCTAAATTTGAACCATATCTTTTGTTCTAATCTCTTAGTGGGTTTTTTTATTTTGTGTTTTGCATTTGTGTCTGTTACTGTAAAAATAAAACCTAATCCAGAGTAAGTGTCTATTCTTCTAAGGAACTATTTGCAGCCACTTTCTACCACTGGGGACACTGGTCCCACTTAATCCATTTTCCAATGAGCTACAGGACACCCCTCCGCCCTGCCCATTCCCCCAAAGGAATCTGCCCAGAGCCATTTGCCATTTATAACATCGGTCTTTCTTGGTGGCAGACAAAGCAGTATTTGTTGGCATTTTTACTTTCTTTCCTTCCTTCCTTCCTTCCATTGCTCCTCTCTCCCTTCCTCCTTCACTCCTTCCCCCTCCCTCCCTCCCTTTGTTGCTTCCTTCCTTTCTTCACAGGGTTCCAAAGGGCGATGTCTAGATTTGGCCCATCTCTGACTGCTTCCACATCCCCATTCCTGCTCATTTCATGGACCCCATTGGCTACTACAAGGAGTGTACCCATGTGTCCACTTGCCGGTCCAGTCAAGTTCTGATCCAGGAAAGGAGGTCTGCTAGGCATCAACATATTTGATTCTGAACTTCCCCTTAAATCTTCATAGTGATTTTTAGTGGGTCCTTGCCCCACACAAGTGTCCACTTACTAGTCGTGGCTTCCTGTGCTCTGCGCCTTGCTCTTTACCCAGCCATTGGGCACTAAGTAGTAAACAGGGAAGAGAGGGACTTGAAGCAACCACCTATGAAAATAAAAAAATAGTCTTCAATATGAATTATGCTCAACATAAAGGGAAATTTTAAAAACATTATTCCTGGGGCCAGATGTAATATTCCAAGAAGCTAGGGAAAGCTGGGATTGTCTAGGACTTTGTCTTACTTAGATCCATGTTCCATTCCAAGGGAAACAGTGGGAAACCAAAGGATGCCTTGCCATGGACAGGACAAGTACAAAAGACCTCTTTCGGGTAGTGAAAAACAAGGATATTACTTTGGAAAGGAAGATGCACTGGACGCAAATTGTACTTTTCGATCACCTCATAGGTGTGTGAAAACTGGATAGAAAATTAAGAAGACAGAGGTATTGATGTTGAATTATTTTTGGCAAAGAATAATGGAAGTGCCATGCAGAAGCAGAAGAAAGAAGACGTCTAGGTTTGGAAAAAAAGACAGACGATACTTTGAAGCAAGGGCAGCAAGATCTTGTTTCCCAGGCTTTGTCCATGTTCCTTTGAGAGATGACCTATCAACAATTCTTCCATTTCTGTGTTTTGAAGACATCCCCCCCATATATTTGTGTGTGTTCTTGTGTGTATAAAATCCTTATTCTTCTGCATGTGTATATATACACAAAATTATGGGATCTTCTATTAAATGAAAATATCAAAATAGGAAGGTATTGCTTCTCTTCTCTTTCTCTCCTCCATGTACGTCTATGTCTATCTGAAAGCAGTGAGTCTATCCCTCTAACCCTGAAATAATTCATCTCTCCCTAATACACCATGTAAAAAGAGCTGTTTGTCATTCTTCAGGGCTTTAGATCATGCTCTTGTGAAAACTTCTTTCAATTTTGGGGAACAAGAAGAAGTTGGATGGGGTAAGATCAGGGCTATGCGCTGGATGGGGCAAGTATTTTCAGTGACATTTTCATACGACTGTCTTGCTGCCCTCAACCCAAATCCACGTCAGTCAGCAGAACACGATGTGCAAAGAAAAGATGGACGGTCATTTCTCGCATTGGAGCCAAATCTATTTTATCAGGAACCTTTGCTGAATAATCAAAATAATATTGCATAATCACTGCTCAGCTTAATGCTCGCTCTGCATTAGAGTCATTTTTCTCTTTCCTCTTACTTGTTGTTTCACACACTAATCATTTAGCCAATAGCACTAATTTTGAGAGCCAAGCCACAGGTGGACGTGGACTACCTAGAGAGCATTACATTCTGCCTTTCTCATGCACTCATATCTGTATGAAAAAAAGTTTTCACCTCCTTGCATTCAACGCTATTAATATTTTGTTCATAATGTTAATAAATAGTCTCAGATTCTTCTCAAGGTTTGAGAGTAAAATGTAAGACAGATTTTCTAAGAACCATGTGATTCTAAATATACCCAGGATTTTAACAGGGGCAACTGGTTAGCTGCTGAGAAACATAAAACTCAGTTAACACTAGTAGGCGATCAGCTACTCTCCCTCCCTCCCTCCCCCCTGTCTGCAACTTGTGTTAGAGCTACTTCCTGACGCCGCTCTTCTGTGCTTCGTGGGCGGACAATATCCCCTTTAAAGCCTCCCCAAGCTTTGCTTGAACAGGAGCTCTGCGATTTCCTAAATCACCTGTACACCATTGAAAAGTCCCCGAAATGATGGATCTATTTCACCGTCATGGTCATTTAAGAGAACGTAGGGGAGATTTTCAGAGGGCTTTCAAGCCATGTGAACATCATTCTTTTTCTATACCAGCCTTCGGCCCAGCTTTCCAGGACCCATATTTAATGGGAAAAAAGCTACTTCAGGTCTGCCACTGAAACTCTTAAAATTATTTATAGCTAGAGGTACTTTTTCTTACAAGTGTTATTTATCCAGGAGGTCTCCTCAAAGTGTGAGCAGAGGGGAAGGGCATCGCTTTCATGTGGCTCACTGTTTCCACGCTTCCGTTTACTCGCACTGAAGCATGTTTTGTCTTACATATCCCTGGAATGTAGCAGCTCTGCAATCAATATATTAGACATTTCATAGGAATGCGATTTTCTCCACTGAAACTTCCCTGCTCCCTGACCGCATGCCTCTGCTCTGCATCACATTATCAATACCGAGTGAAGCAAACGGTAATACGGTCCACTGCTAAGTGAAAGGTTGGAAGTTTGAGTCCAACCAGAGCTGCCTTGAAAGAAAGCTCCATAACAAACTTTCTAAAACATCAGCCCTTGAAGGTCCTGCGAAGCACATGTCTATTCTGACATATATTGTCATCATTAGACAGAGTTGATTCACTAGTAATTGGTAGTATTTATATATCTAAAATGTGTTTTTATTGAATTAGGGATTCACTAGTTGAAATAGTCCAACTTTACATTCAATGTAGCACCATACATAATGTCTTAAGCACTAAACCTGATCAGAATATACATTTTTTTAAATCAAAGAAATATAAGGCAGTTCAATTGTTTTGGGCAAACCTTCCTCTATTTTTTCACCTTCCCCGTTATACCCATGCCATGTGTCATGTGTTGTAGTTCAATTCATCTAATTTCTTCAATATCGACTGATGTTTTGACATGTTTTAAAGAAAAATGCAGTCAACCCTTTGTTCGTTCCTAGGTCATAAGTGGTTACTTACTGGGCTACTAACCACCACATCCGCAGTTTGAAGCCACCAGACTTTCTCCTGTAAACAGTGACAGTTTGGAAACCCACGAGGGCAGTTGCACCCTGTTCTACAGGGTGGCCATGAGTCGGACTGACTGGGTGGCAGTACGTTTGGCTTCTCAGAGGTCATAAGAGGACTTGTCCTCTCCTGCCTCTCGCTTACAGCACCCTTGAGTGCTTTGGGAACAAACTCTAACTAGCCTGTTAGAGGCAGAACAACATCGAGACGTTTGCAACAGAGAAAAGCAAACACAGCGAGGCAGTAATGGCATTGGGCAGTTCTCCTATGTTCTTTAGGGCTGCTATGGCGTCTCAACTTGAATCCATGGCTTTGCTTTTTTGGGAGCAGGGCAGGGGGAGGGTTGTGCCAGTCTGCCACCCACCCGCTGATAACAGATAGCTGAAGCGGTCCCGCCCTAAGGAGAAAAAAGACAAAACAAACAAAATAACTGCTAAACTCCCTTGCTAACTTGTGCAAACGTGGTAACTGAGGATTGCCTTTGGTTTGTTAAGTTTCCTGGATTGATCACCTAACATGATTGTCACAATAAACAAGTACAGAAGCAGAAGAGCTATAATTCTGAGGGAGTTTCCAAAGTAAATGGAATAATTCATTATCTTTAACTCAATTTTTCTACAAACTCTTTAAAGCCCTCTTGTGAATTTAAATGAACTATGCATCATAAGATACCCTTTGCTTCAAGTATAATCCCACCTGAGTCTAAACAAGAAGTCATATACTTTTTAAAATCCCCACTCCAAGGTTTACATATTAGCACCGGAGAAGAAATGTAAGTTTCATTCTCAGGAATTTCCCATGTTCTGTCTATTTCCTTTGGGGTCCTTAGTTAAAATGTGCATCCCATGGGCTCTCAGCACAGCTTGGAAGGACAGAAGATTATGATCACACAAATTTAAACTTCTTTACACAAAGGTCGTACAAAAAGTCATTGTAATTGATTAGGTGGCATCTGCTGGCTCAGTGGTACAAGATTGCTTTCATTCATACCCTGCAGGTTGATGCCACCAGCTTTCCCAGCAAAGCACTTCACGAGCTGACCTCCTGTCTGAAAATTCATTTGAAATTCTTCACCTGACTCCAAACTGTCAAATGCAGTCAGATAACCCTAGCCTAGTTTTGAAAATAGAAAAAAAAATCTGACAAAGATAAGGACACAGGGAAGTAGCTGCTAAGAAAGATTCAGAAAGTATTGCTCCTTGTGCCGCTTAGGAAACACTGCATGTCTTTGGAAAGTGCTGCTTTTAGGTAGACATGTACAATATTGAAAAAGATTTAATAAGGTAAATCACAGTTTGCTTTCTGTCTTTTCCCAATAAGATTGCCAAGGTTTCAGATAGTTGCTATCTTACCTTATTCTGTCAAGTATCCAGAGCATTTAATGAGATTGTATCATTAATGACCTCCACACTAGAATAAAGGAGGAGACCACTTCCGACCCCTGCACAGATCAATTGCATGGATAAAATACAGGAAGAGCCTTTAAGGCGAGACACTACAAGGCACGGACATTGTTATACATTTTATGAAAACTGACATTATATACCAAGACCCAGTTTTATCTTTTGGGCACGTAAGGATTACTATGAGTCAAAGATGCACTTGCTAGTTTAGTATTTGTGTCTTCTACGTGCGAGGCCAGGGTTCAATTAATTCCTAGTTGATGCATCTACTGCATAGTCACCACTTGTCCCAGTGGAGACTGGGGAGTTGCAAAGGTCCTAAGCACCTTTCGTCAGATCCAAGCTGAGTTAACAAGCATGGCACGCTCATCCCAACAGGTAGGTAATGAGAACAGTGTGGGTGACATTGACCCATCCTTCATCTATCACGGGGACGGCATGGGAGCCGCAGCAGTTTGTCCCACGGTGCACGGGGTCCCATCAGTTGGGTCTGACTCAATGGCAGTGAAGTGCACAGAGTACTAGCTGGCAAGTTGGACACGTTTATGTGACTGCCCGACGATGACTCCGTAAGGTAAGTGCGTGGGATGAGCAAAAAGCCTGAGAGCGAATATTGTTGAACAACATCTGTGTCCGACACTGGGAGGATGATAGTTGGATACATTCATGTTGCCTATTGAATGAATGAAGCTATGAAAAATCAGAAAAGGCAAACCCCCTGACATCAAGTCCATTTTGACTCAGAGCAGCCCTGGGTAGGGTCCCCCAAATGGTAAATCTTTATAGGAGCAGAGAGCTTGGTGGGCTTGCAGGCCAACATTTTTTTTAGGAGCCCAGTGCTAACTCCATGGTGTCACCAGGGTGGCTTCATGAAAATCCCCAGGATACAATGTATTAAGTCATTTGGCCAGAGTTACTTTCACCTTTCCTTGTTTTATATCGACTAGTCAAATTTATACATCTACATGCTATTTTCCCTTGAAGAAAGATGGGCTTTCTACTCCAGGAAAGAGGGGCAGACTCAGAACTGCACAGGGCCAGTTCTACCCCCACCTACAGGATCACTAAGAGTCTACATGGACGTGATGGCAGTGAGTATCTTCCCTCTAGAAAGTTCTCCAAAAACACTGACGGATATGTGACGTGGCTGATTTTACTCCATTTTGTGTTGTCCTTTGATGTCTACTTTCAACTGGGCCTGGCATAAACAATTTCGCATGAAGATATGACACATCACAGAATCAACATATGGGAGAAAAGACCATGGCTCTGAAACGACATACATCAGTTAGAGGGCATTGGACGCCATCAATTTGGGAGATCGGATCCAAATTCCCTCTTTACACAAAGTCATGCCAAGCAGTCAAAATCTTAAATTCTATTTCCTGATCCATTCTAATCCACTCAATCAAAGTTCATTGCATTGCATTTATTCCAACTAATGGCACAGTTCAGGATAACTGTTCTGTCACACGCAAGGAATTTTGGTGGTGTAATGGTTACGTGTTGAGCCGCTAACCTAAAGGTTGTGAGTTCAAAACCACCAGTGGCTTCTCAAGAGAAAGACCAGGCTTTCACCTCCTGTAAAGAGTTACCATCTCATAAACTCACAGGGACAGTTCTAACCTGTCCTATAGAGCCATTATGAGTCAGAATCAACTCGATGGTGGTGAGTATTTTTGTTTGATTCTATAACACAGAATCTTCTCTACTTTTTTCAGCTATTGATAATTCATTACTATGGCCATACAGTGTTCACAGACAATATTCCTGATTAAAGGATGTGCCAAGAAGGTTCACAGGTTATGGTACAAATGAAAAATGCTTCAGGTGTAGTTGTTCAATCAGGGCATGATTCTTTTAGGACGGCTACTAACTGCCCAAAGACATGACATGATAGTACTTGATATTGTCTTCTTAAGTACCCCTTTGAAATTTTGGTTTAGCTCTTTCACTTCATCATTTATTCCATTTGGGGGCCTTACTATATGGTCAAGAGAAATTTGAGTCTCCTCAGACATACATGCTTGTCTTTTCCAGGACCACTTATTTTCTTCTTGTGGGATTTGCTTGTTGCCATGCTACAACTCGTCAGTGCTCTGTGGTTCATGCTTCATCTCTTTCCACAAATGTGCTCAATTCAGTTCCCCTGTATTCCATCTTGTTAGGTCTCTCTGTAAAGGAATGACATGTTTTCAGGGGAAAAAAATGATTAGAAATGAAGAAGACATTGGTCTTGAAAGGCTGTATCACGGACTCACCAGCTCCATGTCCATCACCAACACTACAATTTCCAACTGTGGTTCATACTTTTTGTTTCTAACTTTAGCTTTCCAAAATTTTCAGTCTCTCCTGACATCCACTTTGATCTTTTCGTTCTTTTTACTAAACTTTTGTTTTCTTCATGTAGGAAGTCTTTGATGAAATCCCACAATGCATAAGGTCTTCTGTCACCATTTAATGAATCAAATCTGTTATTGCGATGTCCTTGAAATCCAGGCAGGATAGCCTCAAGGTCATATTTTTGCTCTCATTGACTTGTTTTAATTTTCTTCAACTTATATGAGTAATTGAAATTTATTCTACAGTGGACAACTGTTTTTAGCTGCTTATATTGAGCTTTTTCTACCATCTCTTCCTACAGATGTAGTCGATTTAATTTCTGTGTATACCATCTAGATATGTCCATGCATATAATCTCCTTATAAGTTTGCTTGTTTCTGTAAGAGCATACTTGTGATGAAGAAGTCGTTTGTCTTGCAAAATTTTGTTTTCCAAAGGAGGCAGATGCAGTATGAAGACAGGAAGAAAAGCTTCTTAAGAACTTTCAGCATGCAGATGACACGATGTTGCTTTTTGAATGTGAAGAGGACTTGAAGTACTTGCTCATAAAGATCAAGGATGACAATCTTCAGTATGGACTACAACTCAATGTAATTAAAACCATTATCTCCACAACTCGACTGACAGGTAACATCATGATAAATGAGAAACAATTGACGTTGTGACGGATTTGGCCTTGCTTGGATCCACAATCCATGTTCATGGAGGCAGTAGTGAAAAGCTCAATTAAATGACTGCGTTAGGTAAATCTGCTGGACAAGGTGTCTGTAAAGTGTTCAAAAGCAAGTTGTTACTTTGAGGACTCAGGTGCACCTGGCCCAAGCCATGGTCTTTTCAATCGCCTCATGTACATGGGAAAGTTTGACAGTAAATAAGGAAGACTGCAGAAAAATGGAGGCATATGATCTATGGTGTTATCAAAGAACATTGAAAGTGCCAGGGACTACTAAAGTAACAGACAGAGCTGCCTTGTTAGAAGTACAAGAAGGCTCCATGGAGGCAAGGATTGTGCGGTTAAGTCTCATGCAACATGGATACACTATCCGAAGAAACCAGTCCTTGGAGAAGGACACCATACTCACTAACATGCGGGACCATAAAAGGAAGAAGACCCTTCACAAGATGGATGGACACAGTGGCTGCAAAAGCGTTTTCAAACATAACAACAGTTGCCAGGATGGCAGGAGAGTGGCCACGTGTTTCATTTTGTTGTGTATAGCGTAGCTCTGATTTATAACAGGCTCCATGGCACCTATCCACAACACACCTTGGCTAATTCTTTATGTACAGTTCCAACCTGATCATATTTAGGCATTCTGCAATACCTATTTTTCATAATTTATTCATAGTTTGTTTTACTCCAAACCGTGAAAGACATTTGCACATCTATAAAGCAGAGGTAAACATCTTCCTGGAATTCTCTGTTTCAGCCAAGGTCCAACTGTTGCTAGCAAAGATATGTCTCATTTCAAGCCATCTGTTGAATTCAGTTTTAATTTCTGGCAAGTGAGATTTGAAACAAATTTCTTGTGAAATAAGATAAATATTCAAAGCATTGAAATTCCACCATGTATGCTGCCACACCATTGCTGTTTCTCTGAGTTGTCATCGATTTTCTTTAAATTCATGTGACTCCATCCACAATATTATGAAATGTTGCCCAGTTTTAAGCAGTCTTCATGATTTTTTCATGTTTTAATCTGTTGTTGAGGCTACTATAGTGATTCATGTAACTGAGAGTTTTTCTTCTTTTTTTTGACCTCCCGAATGGGTTATATATTTTTCCCACTGTTAAAGTTTCCAAAGTAAGCAGGCTGGAATCTCATGGTACTCATTGTTAAAGAGAATTCGGGTTGTATAATTCTAAAGTTGATTTGTTTGTTCTTCTAAAATTGATTTGATTTTTTTTCTGTCAGTCAACTGTATATTTAATAGCCTTCCCTGTTTATCTAGATGCTTTACATGAGGAAGTTGAGGAGTTGAAATATAAAATTATACAAGTTCTCATAGACAGAAATGATTAAACTAGAATAATAATCCCAGCTTACTGCAAAACTTTTGTCAGTTACAGTGTAGTGACCAGGATTGCAACTTTAGTTATGAAGCTGTGCTTTTTATCATTGTTTATTTTCAATAAAACTAGGAAGTAAAATAAGCTCAGTTAATATAGGAAAAGCATACCGGGTTTTTGACAAGTAGAAGACAGCATCAGGAGAACGCATGGATGTCAGGTTTTACAGAATATTTTTAAAATATTCTAAGTCCACCTTTGGATATATATGACATCAAATTAGCTTGAAATAAGATGCATTCAAGTGTTTTTGGAGGTTTCCACTGGAATGTGGTAGCAAAGCAGACTTTTAAAACTTTCTTTCCTTTATTACATATATTTCTATTTTACTTCAGTATAATTTTTAATATTTGATGTAATATACACACAATTGATATACCTTTTCACATGTAAGCAAGACCCGAATAGCCAATTAGTAATCCTGGCTAGTTCAACACTGCCAGAATATGTTTTGTTGTCAGCAATAGCCAAATTTATAGCTGATGATATATTTTCATAAAGAATTCACAACTTCTGTTGGCACTGAGATTTGTTTCTACATGAGTTCTGATGTCAGGAATGAGTATCTTTTATCACTGGTACTTTCAATGAACCAAAGTGGATTTGTATTAGATTAATGTAGTCAATATGTACGTTCCCCCAAAATGGTTGTGAAACTTGAGTATATCTAGTACTTGGTTCTTTTAATTTTCAGTGTTGTCTGCAATGTTATATAAGCTTTCTGCCAACCCCTGAAATTGTATATCTCCTTTATAAAACATTGTGCTCAACTTTAATGCTGACAAACTACCCCAGACAAAAGTGCAACAGGCAATCAGTCAAAACAAATTCAAGGTTCATTAATCACTTCATATGCAGAACAAGCTCTTCTCCTTCTTTCGTTGCATAAAAGACTATTAAAACATCAATACAGTTTCATTGTGTCTGATTCCTGAGATTTAGGACTATGACAGTGTTTTCCCAAAGAGCTAACAGAAAAATAGTAACAAATATGCTTCTTAGGAATAGCATTTTATTTCATTTTTATCATATTAATATTATGATAATAAAAAAGCAACTTATTTAGAATGATTTGAAATTAAATCTATGTTTTTATTTTATTTTCCTTACAGTTTTTTTTCCCAAAAATAAGTCTATCAGTAATAGGTGTCAAATGTGGATATATGGGCATGATTATTATTTACAACTAAGTTCTATTTTAATTTTATTTTAAATACATTTCTTAGTCCTTTGCCTGGAACATTAAAAATATAATTGAAAAATAAGAGTCTTGAATTAAGGGTACAGAATCACCATTTTCATTCTTTTTCTATTAACTTCTCACCTCTATGTTTGATGACTACTTTCTTGAGTGGGTATTATGTTAGTGTAATATATTTTATCTTACGTGATATGTCATATTCACATCACACATAGCTGAGGTCGCTAATATAGGTTGTATGCCTTCCAAGCCGTGTACTCATTGTCTAGTACTATGTCTAACCATGTTCTGTTCCTGTTTAGTAGGTTTTAGGTATCTGACAATATTTTGATGCTGCCCAGAGGGTTTTCATGGTCACTTCCTCTGAAGTGGACAGCCTAGTCCTTCTTTGCCATCTGTTCTTAGTCTGCAATGTCTGCAGAAAGCAGTTCACTTTGGATGACTCTGGTGGTGATTGATACACCTGTGGCATAGCTTCAAGCCAACACACAAGCCAACACAATATGACAAACTGAGAGACAGGGGTGGGTAATTTGCTACACAAGATCTTTTTTAAAGTGCTGAAAAGCACTTTAAAGTGTTACTTTGAGGACTAAGGGCCAGGGAATATTTCATGGTTTAAAATCAGGAAATGTGTGCTTAAGGGTTGCATCCTCTCACCACATAATTCAATCTGAATGCTCAGCAAATAATCAGTGCAGAGATATTATATGAAGCAAAGTGTGGTGTCAGCATTGGAGGGAGATTTATCAACAACCTGTGATCAGCAGACAACAACCTTTTTACTGAAAGTGAAGAGGACTTGAAGTAATTGTTGATGAAGATCAAGGATTGCAGTCTTTGGTGTGGATTATGACTCAATGTAAAAAAGAACAAAATTCTGACATGTTTTAGAAGTAGATCTTCCTAGTATGGCTTGACCAAAAGTTCCACTGAAACCTGTCTACCGTGCTTGACGCTGCTGGCATCATCAATACTAGTGGCAAAGCATCCAGCATCCCAACAACAAGCAAGTCCCACATTTTTACAAATCAATAGATGTCCGATGAATACACATTACTTTTTACAAATAAATATATTTCATATATATCTATTAGGCAATAATCACTACAATTTTGAAAAACCATAATAGTGCCATCATGGAAGTGCATAGGAAACGTTTTGAAAATTGAAAATTAATGGATATTTCAGATGAATTTTTCTGCCCTGATAATCATACTAAATACCATTCTTGAGACCAACTGAGCATCTCGGAATATATTGTTTCAGACAACACGAGCAAGATTAAGTGCAATTAAACAGTGCACCACACATGATGGTTTAGCTAGCTCGCATGATTTTCCTCTGTATTATTCTATCTCTTCTAGGTTTCAAAAGAAGGAGTAAATTTTGATGACCTTGTATTAGTAATGCACAAAATGTAATCTTGTGAGCAGTCTTTTTAAAATTATTATTATTTTAATTCAAGAATCGGCATTTTCCCAACATAGCCTCTATAAAAACATAACTGTGGGAACTAATAAAAAAAAGTTGAACCTAGTTTTGTTTCGGTTTCTTTCTCTTTTTGATTGTAGGGTTATTTACTTTGTTGTTGCAGTTGTTGTTAAGAGCTACTAAGTCAGTTGTTTAGAATATTTAAATTGAGTGATGACATTTTCAGAGAAGAGCATACTATTGTCTCTTGCAAATTTTACAGAAAAAATGCATATGGCAATCATGTAAGTATATCCCGATTTATTCCAGAATTTCAATAGTATTGAATCATTCTAATCTGAGAACCTTCTAATCTAAGGTGCTCCTCATGCATAACACTGCTATATTCAGTGCTTTATTTCACTGGAGAGCAAGACAGGGGAGGTTACAGCTCCCCCCCAACTAAAAGCCAAGAGGGAAGAAATACAAACCCATTACTGTAAAGGATCACAATGGTTTGGACTAGTGAAATTGTGCAATGGGTCTTGAGTGACTCGTGCTCGGGGTCAGGTGCCCATGAATAGGTTGGCTAGAAAAGGATTTAACATTGTGCTAAAAATAAGTGAGGAAGAGGAGTCTGCCATGTTGCAATCTGTTCTACTAGTACTGTAGGCAGAAACGTGTAGTAAATTCAAAAGTCTTTATGCAACTCTATTCTAAGGAACCCTAGTGATTTAATGACTATGCATGGGACTACAAGCCACAAGGTCGGTAACTGGAAACTACACACCACCATAAGAGAGAAAGATGGGGCTTTCTACTCTAGTAAAGAGTTAAAATCTCACAAGCCCACGGGAGCAGTTCTACCTTGTCCTATAGGGTAACTGTGAGTAGGTATCGACTCGATGACTTATTTTATTTTGGCTTATTATTTTATTTTATTTGGGCTTATTATTTTATTTTGGCTTATTATTAGACTATATAGCATTTATAGAGTAAATTTTATTTTGGCTTATTATTAGACTATACAGCAGTTATAGAGGTCTAAATAGAGGCATGTACATATGTAAATATATTTATATATGATGATGGGGAAATAGATCTATGTGCATATATTGATAGGTTTAGTATTAATGTAGCAGATGGACATTGAGCTTCCACTCAAGCACTCCCTCAATGCAAGAACACTTTTAAACTGGCATTCCATGATACTCACCTTCCTGACACTATCTCTGATGAAAAATGGGTGCATAGCAAATGTGGTGAAGAAAGCTGATGGTGCCTGGCTATCAAAAGAAATAGCATCTGGGGTCTTAAAGGCTTGAAGGTAAACCAACGGCCATCTAGCTGAGAAGCAACCAAGCCCACATGGAAGAAGCACACCATCCAGTGTTATCACGAGGTGTCGAAGGGATCAGGATTTGGCATCAAAGAACAAAAAAGCATATCATTGTGAATAAGAGGGAATGCAGACTGATGACCCAAAGCCCATCTATAAGCAAGTGGACAACCCTTTACAGCAGGGTCTTGGGGAGGAGATGAGCTATTCAGGGTGCAATGTAGCAACGATGAAACATACAACTCTCCTCTAGTTCTTAAATGCATCATGATCCCAATTCGACCTTACAAATCCGGCTGGGCCTGAGGATGTACACTGGTACAGATAGGAACTAGAAACACAGGACATACAGTATAGATGACCACTTCAGTACCAGTGGTGAGAGTGGCGATACCGGGAGGGTGGAGGGAAGGTGGGGTAGAAAGGGGGAACAGATTACAGTGATCTACATACCCCCTGGGAAACAGACAACAGAAAAGTGGGTGAAGGGAGATGTTGGACAGTGTAATATATGACAAAATAACAATAATTTATTAAATATCAAGGGTTCCTGTAGGAGAGGGGACCGGGGAGGCAGCGGAAAAAATGAAGAGCTGATTCCATGGGCTCAAGTAGAAAGAAAATGTTTTGAGAATGATGATGGCAACAAGTGTACCAATGTGCTCGACATAATGGGTGGATGTGATAAGAATTGTATGAGCCCCAATAAAATTATTAAAAATAAGACTGTATGAATAGCTAGAAAATCTCCAGATCAAATCTGTTGCTGTCCAGTGGGTTCCAACTCAGCAAAGCGAAATGTTAAAGGGTAGAATAGCCCCTCAGTTTGGTTGTTATATTCATGGAGTCAGGTTGCCAGGCCTCTTTTGGGGGGTAGCATTGTAGGGAGGGTTTGAACTGCCCATCTTTTTGTCCGCACTCCAGCATTTGCTCCATTCCGAGTCCTAGATGAAGTTAGAAAGCGTGGTAAGTCACTTTCCCCAACACTACAGCTACTCTGAAACTGAAGGAAAGCAAGTCTATGGAACTCTTTCCCATCTATGGCTCCCTCCATGGAAGTATGATGCTATCATAATTAATATGGCCGATCTGGCAATAGCTATTCATCAGTCTGCATGTTACATAAACTGACCAAGAGTTAGCAAATGTAGAAAACAAAATAAAACAAACAAAAAACTTGAGCATTACAGTCTAGAAAAATCAACATTCAAATAGGAGCGCTTCTCTACTCCCCCTTCATGAGCCATGTAAGTGCTCTGGAGTTGGCTCTACTCTTATGTATAACAGAACAATATACTGCCCACTTCCGTGTCAGCCTTATAATCTCTTCTATTTTTGAGCCAGGTGCTGTCATCACTGTGACAGTCCATGTACTTGAAGTTATTTATCGTCTAATCCTGTATTTAATCTAACACAATGTTCTTCTCCATGAACTGGTGCCTCCTGACAACATGTGGCATATTTATAAAACAAGGCCTCGCCATCTGAGATGTCATCAATTAATATGACCTTTCTAGCCATATGTATGTATGCATGTATGTATGCATGTGGTTATAATCTCATTTTGTAAGGAGTTTTCTTCTATGCTACCTAATAGGATGAAGGTGGGACGTATTCTAAGTCTCCACTTTACCAGAGAGTATGACCCAATTCACCATCCTTTGTTCCTTTGAGGATAAGTCCTACTGAAGAAAACAACAACAACCAAAATACTACACCTCCTATTATAGAGCCCTCTTTGCATGAGAGCCATTCCAGAAGCAGAGAGAGAGGATTCCAGAATCATCAAGGAAGAAGAGTCACCCATTGAGCATTTCTAAGATCTCTGACTGCCATGACAGAGCCCCAAACCAGAGGCACAGGGACAGCAGAGACCCCACGGGACAGAGAAAAGGGTCATGTGATGACCACAGGCTGAGGCCTGGAGACCATTAGGTCCAGTAGGGGAGCAGCAGCAGAACGCTGACAGCATTGGGCAGTGTAGCTGCCTGGCTTCCTGGTCCACAGCGAAAGAGGCGAAGGAACCAGGTGGCTGAGAGGCTGAGAACTAGAGAGACGGCTACTGGCTGAGAAGAGATGTTGCTGAGGGCCAATGGCTTTATCTGTAATGTTTTCTAATCCTGGCTTCAGGTAATTTATTAACTTCCTTTAAGAATGGCTATGCCAAGAATACCATGGTATATTTCTTAAATTACTATCCATACCCCTTACATGTTATGGGAAGAAGAAGGGAGGAGGGCTCTTTCCGAATTTTGCATAAACTGCTGAGCCTGAAAATAAAATACCTTCATGCTACTTTCACTGTTGTTGATTAGGTCTGAAGTTTATCCTTTGAATTATACTACCCCTAGTTTTAATTCATTATGAATCCCTGCATAGTATTTTCTAATGCGATTCAGGTATAAAAAAGTCTACCATATGACAAACTATGAGTAAATGCTGTAACCGTTTTCCCGCTAACTTATTGAACTACACACACACACACACACACACACACACACACACAAGTGAGTTCTGTGTGCCCACTGCAGCGAACAGTCAGAGGAGGCAGAGAAGTAGTGTGTTGTGAGGGGAATGGTTGGTGTCGGTTTAGAATAAGAGATGATGGAGGTGGAGGTATGTGTGAACTTGGCCTCTGGGAAGACCACCTGTGCATGGAGTTGGTTCTCCTTCTGTCTCCAGTGAAATTAACTCACCATTTTAGCTTCTAGGGAGCATTCGGCTTGTACACTTTTCAAGGCAGGTTTTTGCTTTCATTCTTCTGGTAATCCATGCTGTGTTCTTCAATTGGCTACAACACTGGAAGGGTTTGCAAATCTATATCAATACATTTAGAAGACAGAAGCCTAGACAACTGACAAGAAAAGATCCATATCTATTTCCATTCCATACAGAAGGGGATTTAAGAGAATGCATAAGTTATTGAACTGTGTCATTAATAACACATTCAAGGAAAGCATTGCTGAAGGCAATTTTAAAAACATGGTTGCAGAAATATATCAACAAGAAACTGCCAGAAATTTAAGCAGCCATCAGGAGAATATATGAAAGAAAGAATATCGCTGTTGAAAACCGATGAAAAACAGAGAATATCAGAAAAGGTTTACTTATTTTTTACTGAATATAAAGAAGACATTCAGCTGTATGGATAAAAAATGTCAACATTGCTAAAAATGGTAATTTTGGAATACTCAATGATGCTTATGTGAAATGTGTACATAGACTAAGAAGAAGTCTTTCAAACAGAATGGATGGCTACTGAGTGGTTTAACATAAGGAAAAGCATGCTTAATATCCTATCCTTTCACTTATTCAATCTTTATGCTGAGAAAGTAATGTGAGAATCGGGAATTTCTGAAGAAAAACATGGGATAAGTTTTGAAGGAAGATGGTGATATGCTGATAACACGAACTTCCTGAAACTACACAAACTTATTTTAGCAGAACTGATGTTTTCCAGGAGACATGCACAGATCTAATGTTCTTGCCCAAAACTATAAATCTCAGAATTATTCATTGATTCGTTTTACCTTATATTTTCCAAATTCTCTATATGCATGTTAGTTTAATACAAAAAATAACCGAGGCTCCGTACTGGGAGTCCTTGTAGTGTAGTTGGTAAAACTCCAGGACATAACCATAATGTCAGAAGCTCAAAACCAGCAGGCTCTCTTCAGGAGAAAGATGAGGCATTCTAGTTAATTCAATTACAATCCTGGAAACACACAAGGGCGATTCCACTCTGTGAGTGGGCAAGGCCTGGATGGTATTGAGGTTTGTTTGCTTGGTTTTGAGTGTGAGACTAGGTAGTGAGTTATTTATTGCTGTTAGGTGCCATCAAACCTACTCCAAATCATAGTGACCCTATCTATGTACAATGGAGGAAAAGTGTCCCTGTCCGGCACTCTATCCACAATCATTCTTATGTGTGAGTCCCCTGTTGCAGCCATTGTGTCAATCCATCTTGCCTGAGGCCTTCCTCTTTTTCTCTGCACTTCTACTTTTGCCAGGCACAATGTTCTTCTCCAAGGTCTGGTCTCTCCTCAGTGCTTCTAAGGAGCACTCTGCCTTAGTAATTGTCACCAGCACCACAGTTCAGACTTTCACAGGCATATGTCGAGGTTGAAATACCTTGGCTTTGGTCAGACACGCCTCAGTCCTCATAGTAGCATCCTTGCTTTTCAATACTCTACAGCGTTTGTGCGCAGCACATTTACTTAACGAAGCACATCTTTCACTCTCTTGAGCTTTGTTTATGGCTAATGCTTTCAGTATAGTTTGAACTTCTTTCTTCGTCACTGTTGGTTCTTGCTCATAATCTGCTCCTGAAATGGTGGAATGTTGACGCGTTCTCTTTGGTACTATGACTCTTTGTATTGTTTCCATCTCCTTCTCATTTTTTCTGTAACATTCAATATTTTGCCCATTAGAACCTTTCAACTCAAGGCTTGAATATTTCTTTGAGTTCATTCCGTTTAAGATCTGCTGAGTGTATTCTTCCTTTGCGGTTTTCTGATTCTAGGTCTGCCCATTTCATTATATTTGACTTCATCTTCTTGAGCTGCCCTTTTGAAATTTCTATTTCTCTCGTTGACTTCATCGGTTTTTCAATTTTCTATTGCTAATCTATGATTAAGAGCAAATTTCTTGCATTGAAGGAGTACTTAAGCGGAGGCACACTGTCCTTCTGCTACCTTAATACTAAACATAGAAATATATGCAAGAATACTTTCTTCTATTAAACTGGCATTCTATGATGCTCACCTTCCCAACACAACCACTGAAGACAAAGCTGGTGAATAAGCAAATGTGGTGAAGAAAGCTGATGATGCCTAGCTATCAAAAGATATAGCATCTGGGGTC